>NC_090351.1:8884693-9222818 GCF_035084215.1 Heptranchias perlo
ATTTGACCATTGAATTCACCCACTCTAATTCACCCTCCTTCTCAGTCCTTCCTCTGTTTATTTCTCAATCCTTAAATCTCATTGTTTAAGGAGATAGACTGTTTGTCCCGTCGTTCGCTAAGGTCCCAGATGCCCTGTTGCCCTCGCCACGCCATTATCAGCTCACACTTCCAGCAACTCTGTGGGCAAATTTTTTTTAAATCTAAATGTGCACCAACAAGTCTAACAAACAGGGCACACCATGAGATGCCCCGCTCCAGCAAAATCTGGCCCATTGTGTCTTCCACAGTATAAAAGCAGCTAAAGCCGCCAGCTCCTGGCGCACGGACTTCGCAAAGTAAATTTGCCGGGTTCACCAAGGCTGGCTGTCAGGGAGGCCCCGTTTTTACCCATTTTTTAACTTAGTCGCTAATAGCCAACTAATGCCAATGTAAAAGCAGCTAAAGCCTCCCACCCACTTGTGACTGGACTCTTGGGTTCGAAAAACAAGTTGTAAAACAAAGCACGATCAGATCACGCAACATTGAATGTCATGTGTTGGCTTTTAAAGACAATTGCTATATTGTACACACATACAAATTGCTGTTTAAAAAAAATTACTCAGTTCCACACCACATGCGACAAAGAAATACAAACTCTGGAACATCATGGTAATTGTCATGTGATGCAATTTATTTGCTTTGTCAATAGGTATGTCTCTTTTGTTTTGATCAGTAGACTCTTCTCATAGGATTTCCAGTTTTTGTCTCATCTAAAAAGAGGATACGAGAAGGGTTACCTTTATACATCGTCCAGAAACTTCTCAAAGTGCTTCACTGACAATAAATTACCGTGAAATTCAGAGACTGTTGTTGTCTGGGCAAATGTGGCAGCCATTTTGTATACAGCAAAATCCCACAAACATCAATGAGATGAATGACCAGTTCATCTATTTTTTTTGCAGTGTTGTTTGAGGGTATAATATCGGCCATGACACAGGGCAGGATAAGGGAAGATCAAGGCTTTATTTCCAAGGTTTGCTTTTCTGCCGATGACATGGAAGCGGCGAGCTGTGGGCGCCAAACGGACGTCCTTGGTGCAGCTCACCGTTTGGGGCCTGACCAATTCCAGGTCCTGGGAGGGGGGAGGGGAGGGTGGTGTGGGGGAAGGAGAAGTAAAGCCGAGGGGGGAGAACCCAGGCCGGCAGTATTATTGCGGAGCTAGGAGGAGCACCCCTGCTTCTTCTGGCTCCAGAAAACCATAACTTTGAAAAAATATTGTGGTTGTTTTTTGAGCGGTCTGCTGCAGTCTCATTAAGGACTCTAGGTTAGGCTGCTCAAGCCCTGGTAGAACTGGACTCACCTTGCATGGCTTAAATTTTGCATTGTGGTCCTAAAACTGACATAGGGCTCCATAAGGGAGCCTAATGCATGTTTCAGGTGGGCAGGCTGCTCACCCATTTATAGGCCCACCGGAATATGTCATCAGACAGGCCTTCGATGTCAATGGATGGCCAAGATCAAATTGCCCTGAGTTGCATTTCATAGAATAGAATCATAGAATCTTACAGCACAGAAGAAGGCCATTCGGCCCATTGTACCTGTGCCATTTCTCCCCCATTGATACTGAAGAGCCTTTGTTTATGTACCATGTCTAAATGCAGGACTTTTTCTACAGACCTCTCTTCCTTAATCGAATGATGGTATAGTCCTTCCAGAATTTCCTGCCTTCAAATTAACCCTTTCTATGCTGTTCTTGATGTTGTGTTCTTTCTCAGATACACATAAATGAGATTCCACCACCGCAATAACTCAGAACACATTACAAAATAAACAAGCGATTTAAATGCAACATTTCACTTGTCACCTTAGCATCACCAACCTTCCCTTGTAATTGCTCCTTCACTCGCATCTTGCATGCATTCAGCCCAAAGTAATCCTTCCATGTAATCTATGCCACAAGGTATCATCATATCCAGTGTGAGCTGCATACTGTCAAATGGCCATCATATATTATCATGACAATTCCTAGACTCACTTGTTTGAGTCTGGTTTTTGGAGAAGGCAGCCTATAATAGTAGATAAACAACAAACATAAGAATAGGATGGGTACGGCAGCCGTGGTTATGTTACTGGACTAGTAATCCAGAGAACGCGAGCTCAAATCCCACCATGGCAGTTTGAGAATTTGAATTCAGCCTATTAAAAAAAACTAAAAAGCTGATATCAATAAGAGTGAAACACATAGCGTAAGTGAGCAGGAGCTGATGGTAGTAGTGGCAGAGGAGGAAAGAACCTGCTTCCTGAAAAGCCAAAATGCTTCCCACCTTGAGTCGAATGGTGTGATCCTCACAGCACCTGTATCTGGCCTATACACAACCTCATCTTCCTGCCAGCCCTGTCGGATGTTTGCACAGTTGCCAGTAAGTGTGTCAGGCCAGGGAGAAGTGGTGAAGCCTACAGATGGTCCATCTCAGGGCCCAGCTGCCAGAGTTCAAGCCAGCTCAATCTCAAGAGGCCCTTCAGAACATACAGCAGCCAGTCAACTCATGAACCCCTGCCCCTGAAGTATAACTGAGATGAAGCACCAGATTAGGACATAGGCCACTCATTGCCACTAAGAGGGAAGTACTGGAGAACAATGCAGTAGGTAATTAACACATATCACATGCAGAGTTATAAATCAGTTGTTTTCACCACAGTTGGGCTACAGGGCCCAGTTATAATCAAATGCAGGAAGGTTCTGTAGAATAGCTTCCCTCACTCACAAATTCTCAGGCTACAGGCGGTTGAAACCGATCCACAAACTGCAATAACCCTTTGGAAATGGTCCAAGCACATGTAAAATTCTGATTATTTCTAAAATACCAGATAGATATTATTCCAAACAATACAGTTCATTTTCAACAGATGCAAGAATTGACCCAATTACGAGAAGGAAATCTTAAACCTCCTCCACCCCCGACATCTTGAATGAACAATCAGCCTCCACTGCGGCTGCAGAAAATTTTAATTAGGTTGGAAGTGAGTTAACAAGTCAGTGAGAAGATCCAGAGGTCATGGGGAGTCATTTTCAACTTCACCTCCTGGGTGGTAATGTGGCAGAACAGATCACCCTCCCATTATAGAACTTGTCTGATCTTCATCTCATTGACTGCAATGGAATAAAACTTCAGGCAGGTTCTATAACAGGCGGGTGATTCGCTCAGTGAAGTTCAAAATTACTCCCAGGAGTCAGGGAAATCACTACTGTTGCTCAACAAAAGTTAATATTCACAAGATCTTTATGGATGAGCACGGCCGATCGGTCCATCTTAATACATCCCCTCAGAACGATCCTACACTCCCCCCTTCGCTGTATCTAGTGATTTTTTTTAATGAGTCCAGGGTTTTCATCTCCACCACTTTGCCCGGAGTCCATTCCAAGTGTTGATCATTCTCTGCATGAAGAAGAACCTCCTGATATCAGTCCTAAAGTTATAGTTTACTAGTTTGAACCTGTGTCCTCTTACCCTACTCCCACAGTTTAATATAAAGCAGTATTCTGCATTAATCTTTTTCATACTATTTACTATTGTAAGTTTTTAGGCAGAGAACAGAAAGAAGTAAAATTATTCTAACCTGACCAGATCCCACTGCATTGTTTGGAGAAGAGCAGGCAGTTGTCCCGGTGTCCTGGCCAACATTTTTCCCTCAACTAACACCACCAAAGACGGATCAACTGGTCATTTATCTTGTTTCTGTTTGTGGGACCTTGTTATGCATAACATGGTTGTTACGTTTGCCTATATAACATCTGCCACTGCATTTCACAAAGTAATTTATTTTAAGTGGAACACTTTTTGATATTTCCGAGCCATGATGAGATGCTATATAAATGCAAATTTTGTATTCCTTTCCCAGTAGCTGGTTTTGTGGTGTCATAGGAATTCAGAAGTGACACCAAAATTGGTACAATGGATCTTTATTTTAAACACAAGCGAGTTCTAATACATTTCAATATTTAAGCAGAAATTTACAGAGAAGCAAAACGATATTACCCCGATCCTCCTCTGGGTAGAAGCACGTGGTCCAGGCAGTCTTCATATTTTGCCGGCTGGTCACTCTACCACTTGGTTGGTTTATTTTGTATTTATATACATCCCTTTTCGCCAACCGACCTCTGAGCTATCGAAACTGTCATGGTTAGCAGCTCCCCAATTTTGTCTCCCTTCATCAGATAATGGCCATCCGGGTTTGTTTAACTGCTAATCAATTTAACCTGTTGTTTCCTGCCTGGCATTTCAAAGGAGTATGAGATGCCTAAAACCCATCCCATACAGTTAAATGTGATCTCGGAGCCGGTCAATCTACCAGTTTCTGCCCCTCCATTGTTCCGGCTAATCTCTGATATTATCACATCTCAGAAGAACATGGGTTGCCTTCCAGACACAATGGAATGGAGCCCACCTATCTGCTAGTTCCTGCTTTTCCATTGTCCCAGCTAATCTCCAATATAAGCATATCCTTATCTGACAATGACCTCAGGATGTGATTAACTTTTGACTTTTGCATCATCAGTTTAGCAGTTTTTAGGTTTAAACTTTTATCACTTTGAATAATTCACAATGCGGGGTGGTTAATATGGCCAAACAAGAGATGTCCATTTTACTCCTAGCCCCAATATTCTTACACAAGGAATGGGCTGGAAAATGTAACAAGGTTGGTAGTAGAGTCCAATTGCTGAACAGGAACGCTTTGCTTAAAAATAGGGAAGTTATGCTAGATCTTTATAAATCACTGTTTAGGCCTCATCTAGAGTATTGTGTCCAATTTAGGAAGGATGTCAAGGCCCTGGAAAGGGTACAGAGAAGATTTACCAAAATGATACCAGTGATGAGGACTTCAGTTCAGTTATGTAGAGAGACTAGAGAAACTGGGATTTAAGATAATTGGCAAAAGAACCAGAGGGGAGATGAGGGTACATTTTTTTAATGCAGTGAGTTGTTATGATCTGGAATTCACTGCCTGAAAGGGTGATGGAAGCAGAGTAAATCATAGTTTTCAAAAGGGAATTGGATATATACATGAAAGGTAAAAATTTGCAGGGCTATAGGGAAGGAGCGAGGGAGTAGGGCTAATTGGATAACTCTTTCAAAGAGCTGGCAGAGGCACAATGGGCCAAATGGTCTCCTTTTGTGCTGTAAGATTATATATTCCTGTGAAAGGTAAGGGTTTTAAATGGGAAAGAGTGCAAGAGGGGCGTTATTGTATTATGCAAAAAAAATGCAAAGCATTTCTTTAGGATCATGGGTTACTAGAGGTGTTAATGTTAGTAAGGCCATTTAGACCCCGGGGGATGTTCACTGCTGGTATTAGACAAAGCATTAACTGTGCTTGGGCATTAAAATCTGCAGAGGCTTGAATGAAAGGCCTGGGATATATACTGAGTGGAAATAGCCATAAAGAGGAAAATTTCACTCATCTAAGGAAATGATCCTCTATCTGTTTTCCTTTTCTTTCTCAACACATTTCTCCCCTGCTTAAGGCTTCTTGCACATCCTCTGGTACCTCACTGAACTGGCTAACCTTCATATTTGTAAACAATTTTACAACACCAAGTTATAGTCCAGCAATTTTATTTTAAATTCACAAGCTTTCGGAGGCTACCTCCTTCGTCAGGTGAACGATGTGAAAATGAAATCCTCGAGATGAAATCGCATTTATAATTCACAGAACAATGCTTGGTGAGTACAGACAGTTTTTTCAACTGCCCGTTGCCAAGGCAATCAGTGTGCAGACAGACAGGTGTTACCTGCCAGGTCTCACAGAATATACAAATCACCAAAAAAAAAACAACAAACAAAAAAAACAGAGATAGTGAGGTAGAAACATAGAAAAGACAGCAACTGACCCGTTATATTAAAAACAGATAACATTTGTTCGCTGGTGGGGTAACGTGTAGCGTGACATGAACCCAAGATCCCGGTTGAGGCCGTCCTCATGGGTGCGGAACTTGGCTATCAATTTCTGCTCGACGATTTTGCGTTGTTGTGTGTCTCGAAGGCCGCCTTGGAGTACGCTTACCCGAAGGTCGGTGGATGAATGTCCATGACTGCTGAAGTGTTCCCCGACTGGGAGGGAACCCTCCTGTTTGGCGATTGTTGCGCGGTGTCCGTTCATCCGTTGTCGCAGCGTCTGCATGGTCTCGCCAATGTACCATGCTCTGGGGCATCCTTTCCTGCAACGTATGAGGTAGACAACGTTGGCCGAGTCACAGGAGTATGAACCATGCACCTGGTGGGTGGTGTCCTCTCGTGTGATGGTGGTATCTGTGTCGATGATCTGGCATATCTTGCAGAGGTTACCGTGGCAGGGTTGTGTGGTGTCGTGGACGCTGTTCTCTTGAAAGCTAGGTAATTTGCTGCGAACGATAGTCTGTTTGAGGTTGGGTGGCTGTTTAAAGGCGAGTAGTGGAGGTGTGGGGATGGCCATAGCGAGGTGTTTGTCCTCATTGATGACATGTTGAAGGCTGCGGAGAACATGGCGTAGTTTCTCCGCTCCGGGGAAGTACTGGACGACAAAGGGTACTCTGTTGGTTGCGTCCCGTGTTAGTCTCCTTGGGTTCATGTCACGCTACACGTTACCCCACCAGCGAACAAATGTTATCTGTTTTTAATATAACGGGTCAGTTGCTGTCTTTTCTATGTTTCTACCTCTCTATCTCTGTTTTTTTTGTTTGTTGTTTTTCTTTTGGTGATTTGTATATTCTGTGAGACCTGGCAGGTAACACCTGTCTGTCTGCACACTGATTGCCTTGGCAACGGGCAGTTGAAAAAACTGTCTGTACTCACCAAGCATTGTTCTGTGAATTATAAATGCGATTTCATCTCGAGGATTTCATTTTCACATCGTTCACCTGACGAAGGAGGTAGCCTCCGAAAGCTTGTGAATTTAAAATAAAATTGCTGGACTATAACTTGGTGTTGTAAAATTGTTTTCAATTGTCAACCCCAGTCCATCACCGGCATCTCCACATGATAACCTTCATATATGAGTGTCAGCAGACTGTTTGCCTGCAGAAGGCATCACAGCCAAGACCAATCTTGTATTTATCCAACATCTATTTTCCAGCAGGGACAGCGATCAGGAGTGGGCCTCTGGTTGATTTTTCCATCCCTGAGTAAGGGGCATTGTGGCCAATTGAAGCACCTCTACCACCATTCCAGTTGAAATCAGCTAAATCAGCATAGACCAGGACATTTTGTGCTCTTGAATCTCTTAAGATTCATAATCTTAAAATTAGAGCTAGGCTATTTAGGAGGGAAATCAGGAAGCACTTTTTCCACACAAAGGGTAGTAGAAATCTGGAACTCCCTCTCCCAAAAGGCTGTGGATGCTGGGACAATTGGAGCTTTCAAGATTGCGATAGATAGATTTTTGTTAGGTAAGGGTATCAAAGGATATGGAGCAATAGCAGGTAAATGGAATTGAGGTACAAATCAGTCATGATCTAACTGAATGGCAGAACAGGCTTTGAGGGGCTGAATAACCTACTCCTGTTCCTAATCTTCCTATCTTCCTGGGGCACAGCACCTCAATTGAAAAACTCAACAGGCCGTCAGTGGTCTCAACCTTGTATTATTCAACCAAATTTTCATGAACAGCAGGAGCAATTTAATCTCTCACCAACCACCCATCCCACATTAGCTGTGACTCCATTCTTCCCCATTATTCTCCTACTTTTGATTTTTTTTCTCACTCATCCTTGGGCCGTTTTTTTTTCTTGTTTTCCTATCTAATCTCTTTTTTGTTCTCATTCCCATTCACCTCCATTGTCTGCCCCATGCCGACTGTTACCTCATCTATCTTTTTTAATTCCCTTGAACACCTCATTATTCAACCTACTTCACACATCTTTTCTGCAGTCTAGCCCTTCCTCCCACTCTGCGCCAGTGTGTGTGCTGTGCCTTACATTTTGGCTTCTTTATCTATTTTCCTCCCACAGGTTCCTCCTGAAGGCTTTGCGTCATTGTGAAGCTATTAGATCCTAATTTATTATTTGTTACTGTGTTGTTACTAAAGGTTTCAGATCATGTGGCATCAGACAATTGTGAGTGCACTCTATTCAATGCTAGCATTAACACAGATAGATAACCAGTCAACAGAGGATAGCCTCAAAACTAGTCCCATTGAATTCCTGACCTCCCAAACTCCCTTCCTAACCCCCACACTAATGACAATGCCATGGTAGATGGGACTCTCGACTGGGTCCGGCCCATTTTCAGTGTTTCGCCTCTCACCACTTCCACCCTCCCATAACTGGGATAGTGTCCCTCTTTGTCCTCACCTTCCACCCTCCCATAACTGGGATAGTGTCCCTCTTTGTCCTCACCTTCCACCCTCCCATAACTGGGATAGTGCCCCTCTTTGTCCTCACCTTCCAGCCCACCAGCCTTCGCATTTGGCAGATCATCTTCTCAAACTCCTCTTCTCCGCCCCTCCCCACACTGCTTTCCAAAGACGTCCTGCTTCACTGTTCCGCCACCCCTACCACCTGCTCTCCTTCCCCTGCATCTTCCCACAAAAGTGCAGGAGCTGCAACACATGTCCATTCACCTCCTCCCACACCACTGTCCAGGGCCTCAGATACTCCTTCTGGGTGAGACAATGATTTACGTGTACTTCCTCCAATCTAGTATACTGTGTCCACTGCTCAAGGTACCATCTGCTCTAAAATGGGGAGACCAAACGCTGATTGGATTACTACTTTGCCAAACACCTTCATTCTGTCCGCAAGTGTGACCCTAAGCTCCCTGTCGCTACCACTTCAATTCCCCATCAGCCTCCCACTCTGATCTCCATCTTTAGCTATTTACTCTGTGCAATGGAGCTCAACACAAGCTCGAGGAACAGCATCTTATCTTTCTGTTAGGCACATTGCAGCCCTCTGGCCTTAATATTGATTTTAATTACTTCAGATTTTAACTTTAGCCATTTTTTCAGCTTTTCCTGTATCCCATTTCAGACCTATCTTTTCCCACCCCCGCCACCTCAACTATTCACACATTCTCTGGGTCTAGCAAATGTCTTTAATTTCTTTCATTATGCTTTTTCCTATCGTTTCGTGTTAATATCACTTTGATCATTTAACCATCTCCTGTTTTCCATTTAAGCATTTTACCGGTCATTCTATTTCTTCTCTCTTGTGTGTGTTTATTTGTCCCTCACCCTTCCCCTTGTTCTGTCCCTTTTTAAATGCTGTTCACCTGTAATTTTTTTCCAGTTCTGACAAAGTGTTATACCTGAAATATTAACTTGTTTGTTCTCTGCACAGATATTGATGGACCTGCTGAGTATCTCCAGCACTTCCTGCTTTTAATTCCTTCTTTTGCAAATACCAGCTGCCTAATACCATCACAAATAAGTGATGACAATGCCACTTTGTCCTTCATTTGAACAATTTGTTCTAGTAACAGGCCTGAAAATGTCTTACTGCTCATGCAAATAGCCATTGACTCCACTTTTTCTCAGTTTCTGCAATCTTCTCCATCTCTGACTCTACCCCTAGCTCCTCTCTGATCTCCACCAACCTTGGGTCTCCGAAGCTGGTGGTTCTTCTCCTGTTGGTTGCTGTACTTTGAATATCCCAGGTCTAAAGGCTTGCTAAAAGTTGTCCACTAGGTTGTCTAAATCCACAAATCAGGAAGCAGTCTTTTGAATCCTGCTCGCCCAGGAAACACAACAACTAAAGCTAACAGTAGAACAATTTATGGACTCAAGTGGGCGAATAAAATACAACTGACCCGAGGGCCATGTGTTGGACAACCCCACCTTATAGTGCTGGTAAGACATTATCATTTTCCATATCGTATAATCATGGCTTTTCTAAGTGAGATTGTCAGTTTTATGGTAGTTTTATGTTGTGAGGCCACACTTGGCAGGAGAGATGAAAGGAAGAACTGCAAATGCTGAAGATCTGAGGAACAGAAAATGCTGGGAATATACGGCAGATCACTCATATTCTAAAAGAGCAAGTCAGGTTAATATTCTGGTGGGCCCATCATCACAACTGGTAGCATTGAGGGGAGATTCCCATTCTAAAAGTGACCAAAACAAGGAGGGGAGACAAAATGTAAAGTTCAAGAGCACAGATATGCTAACTACTTTCACAAAGAGGGAGATTTTCATTTCTCAATTATGTCCCTACTTTCTCCCCATCTCTCCTGAGTTGCTGATTCGTTTTGGGACATGATGCCCGAAACCACCCCTGGCCCCGTACCTCACCCAAGTGGCCACTTTTCACATGTGAACCCTATCAGTGACTGTTGGAAGGCTATTTAGCTATGGGAACCATATCAGCCTGAATCCGTTCTTACCTGACATCCACAGATGTGCAAGTTCCAGCTGGTATTGAATTACCGCCAGGGGAGTGGTCTCTGGCTGATTTTTTCTCCCTCCCTTTCCCAGTGTCATTAAGGTGAATTGTACCATCCATGCTGTCACCCTGTTGATAGCAATGAACCTGGGATCCTCATGCGCTGCATGGTTAGCCCAACGTGATAGCTGTGGCTTAGTGGTAGCACTCTTACCTCTGAGTCAGGTGGTTATGGGTTCAAGTCCTGGTCCAGAGACTTGAGCACAAATCTAGGCTGACACTCCAGTCCTGAGGGAATGCTGCACTTTCAGAAGTGCCGTCTTTTAGATGAGATTTTAATCTTAGGCCCCATCTGCCCTCTCAGCTGGGCATAAAAGTTCCCATGGCACTAATCCCTCTATTGATCAGTGCTGGTTTAAGGGTAACTCCAGTTTAAAATTTAAATAAATAAATATTTTAATATACTATATAATATGCTTATAATATACACACTACCATAGGCAGTATATTAAAATAATTAGTTAGTAGGAATTCTTATGTTAAATACTAAGAATTCTCTATAAGCAGCCTGTGTGCGCACGCAATTTGTGAAACAGACATTATAATTTAGGGTGCAGTTACACTGTCACCTTTGCAGTACGGCAAAGTAACTTCCACTTTGAGTCTCGATCTGACACAGGAGGGAAACAGTGGGGGATCCCTCGGGGAAGGCCATGTAACACTGGTGAACCAAGAGGCGAATGAGAGTGAGGAAATTAAAGTGATTAATATCAGTAGAGAAAAAGTACTGGAGAAACCAATGGGACTAAAAGCCGACAAATCCCCTGGACCTGATGGCCTACATCCTAGGGTTCTAAAAGAGGTGGCTGCAGAAATAGTGGATGCATTGGTTATGATCTTCCAAAATTCCCTAGATGCTAGAACAGTCCCAGCGGATTGAAAGGTAGCAAATGCTATTCAAGAAAGGAGGGAGAGAGAAAACAGTGAACTACAGGCCAATTAGCCTGACATCAATCATCGGGAAAAAGCTGGAATCCGTTATTAAGGAAGTGGTAACAGGGCACTTAGAAAACCATAATATGATTAGGCAGAGTCAACATGGTTATATGAAAGGGAAATTGTGTTTGACAAATTTATTAGAGTTTTTTCAGGATGTAACTGGAAGAGTAGATTAAGGGGAACCAGTGGATTTGATATATTTGGATTCCCAAAAGGCATTCGATAAGGTGCCACACAAAATGTTGCTACACAAGATAAGGGCTTATGGGGTTGGGGGTAACATATTAGCATGGATAGAGGATTGGTTAACGGACAGAAAACGGAGAATAGGAATAGACGGGTAATTTTCAGGTTGGCAGTCTATAACTAGTGGAGTGCCGCAAGGATCAGTGCTTAGGCCTCAGCTATTTATAATCTATATTAATGACTTAGATGAAGGGACTGAGTGTAATTTATCCAAGTTTGCTGACAATACAAAGCTAGGTGGGAAAGTAAGCTGTGAGGAGGACACAAAGAGTCTGCAAAGGGATATAGACAGGTTAATTGAGTGGGCAGTGAGGTGGCAGATGGAGTCTAATGTGGGAAAATGTGAGGCTATTCACTTTGGTAGGAAGAATAGTAAAACAGAATATTTTTTAAATGGTGAGAAACTATTAAATGTTAGTGTTCAGAGAGCTTTGGGTGTCCTCGTGCAAGTAACACAGAAAGTTAGCATGCAGGTACAGCACACAATTAGGAAGGCAAATGGTATGTTGGCCTTAATTGCAAGGGGGTTGGAGTACAAGAGTAAGGAAGTCCTGCTACAAATGTAAGGAGCTTTGGTGAGACCACACCTGGAGTACTGTGCACAGTTTTGGTCTCCTTACCTAAGGCAGGATATACTTGCCTTAGATGCTGTGCAATGAAGGTTCACTAGATTGATTCCTGGGATGAGAGGGTTGTCCTATGAGGAGAGATTGAGTAGAATGGGCCTTTACTCTCTGGAGTTTAGAAGAATGAGAGGTCATCTCATTGTAATATGTAAGATTCTGACAGGGCTTGACAGGGTAGATGCTGAGAGATTGTTTCCCCTGGTTGGAGAGTCTAGAACTAGGGGGCATAGTCTCAGAACAAGGGGTCGGCCATTTAAGCCTGAGATGAGGAGGAATTTCTTCACTCAGAGGGTTGTGAATTTTCGGAATTCTCTACCCCAAAGGGCTGTGGATGCTGAGTCATTGAATATATTCAAGGCTAAGATAGACAGATTTTTGGACTCTAGGGAATCAAGAGATATGGGGATTGGGCAGGAAAGTGGAGTTGAGGTTGAAGATCAGCCATGATCTTGTTGAATGGAGGAGCAGGCTCGAGGGACCGTATGGCCTACTCCTGCTCCTATTTCTTATGTTCTTATGCTTGGCCTTGACACTGCACGGAGCATAACTGCAGTCCCGCGTCAAGCCTGATTCATAAGTGCTCGGGAGCGCTGCTGGACGCCTGGGCATTTTATAAACTGCAGCAGAACTCATTGAAATGTTT
Organism: Heptranchias perlo; assembly: GCF_035084215.1. Taxonomy (NCBI): domain Eukaryota; kingdom Metazoa; phylum Chordata; class Chondrichthyes; order Hexanchiformes; family Hexanchidae; genus Heptranchias; species Heptranchias perlo. Next base: position 8,897,543 of record NC_090351.1, read on the forward strand.
TTGGAGAGTAGATACTCACGTCTACACTCTCGGGTCATTTAGAATTTACCAGCTGGGGGTAGAGCTCCGTGCTTGCATGTGAGTCAGCATAAATGCCTCCCAAACCCGCGACCTCTACCACCTAGAAGGACAAGGGCAGCAGGCACATGGGAACACCACCACCTGCACGTTCCCCTCCAAGTCACACACCATCCCTACTTGGAAATATATCGCTGTTCCTTCATCGTCGCTGGGTCAAAATCCTGGAACTCCCTTCCTAACAGCACTGCGGGAGAACCTTCACCACACGGACTGCAGCGGTTCAAGAAGGCGGCTCACCACCACCTTCTCAAGGGCAATTAGGGATGGGCAATAAATGCCGGCCTCGCCAGTGACGCCCACATCCCATGAACGAGTAAAAAAAATACTGATCTGTGACTGCACCCTATGATAATCATTGGTGTAAAGTGCAAGCATTTCATAATAACTATTAGTTTATATAGTGAAAGGAAAAGGAAAATCTAGGAGAAGTAGTTGTTATTCAAAATATTACCCATTTTATGGGAGAAAATAACTTCTTTATTAAACCTTATTTGACTTTTTTTTTAAATGAGATTTTATAACCCATGTTACAGTTTCAGATTTTCAAAAAGCATTTTCTTGTTCAATGGCCTGATGAAAGTTTTCACTCCATTTCCAATACAGTCTTGGATCCTCATCTTTCACTTCCTGCCCTGCTGTAGCTCGGGACTAACAAATAACTCCAATTGCAGAAATGTGCATATTATAATTTACACGCGATTCCCACTATGGATGAAGAAAAATATTGCATACTAAACCCAAATTCTTTGTAGACGCTAAGATGGAGGGAATCATGGTCTCCAAGGAAGGATGTAGCAGATGGACCAAATGATTTCCCTCATCTGTACTTACCTTTGTGTTTTGAACAGACTATTCCAATTATTTACAGTTAAATAATACACAGAAGCAAAGATATTAGGCACATGCTATACAATAATGATAAGGTGACAGGTTGTAGAGCTCTTTGGGCTGAACATTCTTTACAAATCATGAATGAACTTAAGAGAACTCTTTGAAGATGAAAGCAACAATGCCAGGTGTCAAATAGAAGGAATCTTACAACACCAGGTTATAGTCCAACAAATTTATTTTAAAATCACAAGCTTTCGGAGATTATCCCCTTCGTCAGGTGAGCTAGGACTCCAGGACATCCCAGAGCAGATCCATTGGAAACAATGGGAGCTGGGACTCCAGGACATCCCAGAGATGCACTCTGGAACCACAAGATCCTGGGAAAGCACACTCTTGGCTGGGAAATTTGTAACCTCCAAATTTTTCATTATACAGAGCCCTCATTGGGAATAATCCAAACCTTTTACTGGCAGTGTCAATACATATACAGGAGATACATGGCTTAAACTAACCTGGTGCAGATGAAGTTGGAACTTGGCTAGAAATAACAAATTCTATGAACACAGGTTTCTAGCACTCATTAGTGGCAACCTAATCAAGCAAGTAAACCATGAGGGCTGAACAATGTACTAATTACTAATATCAACTAGTTAATGGCCTATAGTTACTATTAATCTCCTGTGGTGTTGCTCATGGACAAAATAAAAGAGAAATTGTGGGTTAAAATATTTGCAAGAATTCTCGCGCTGTAACTTCGGGGTAAGATCGACAGAAAAACCCTGGGGAAATAAAGCATAAACAGCCGTTTACGGCATTTCTCTGGAGTCTGACGATCATCCACCAAAGTTATGACAGGAGATCAGGAGAACCCCCGCAGAAATTCCAGGCATGTGTCTCTCCTCCTGAATATGTTACAACAATAATAACCTGTATTTATATAGTGCTTTTAGTGCAGCAGAATGTTCATGGTGTGGAGAGAGGGGAATGGATACTGAGTAGGAATTGGATGAAGAATTATGGCAGGTGGCTGAAGGAATGGTCTAGGTAGTAGGTTTGGAGGATGCTTTTGAAGGTGGGGAGAAAGGTAGACGGCAGAGGGTCAAATAAAGAGAGCTCAGAGTTCAGGGCATGATGGCTGAAGGGTGTAGCACCAAAGCTGGAATGGAGTGGAGCTGGGGAAAAGGTTGGTGGAACACATACAGTGGACTAGAGTTGGAAGAATGGAGGGTGCCAGCTGCAACATATAATTGGAGGAGGTTGAAGAGGTAGAGTGGACAGAAGCCATGGGGTGATGTGAACAAGGATGTGGATTTTAACATCAATATACTGGGGAATGGGTAGGCAGCAGACAGGATGATAGGTATGCGAGACAGTACAGGATGGGATACCGGATGTAGGATTCTGGATGAAATAGAATTTGCTTAGAGTTGAGCTCGAGAGGTTGCCAAGAAGAGCATTGGAGAGGTTGGAGAAATTAAGCCTTGAGTTGATTAAGGTGTGGTGAGAGATTCAGTGATGCTGGGATGGAAGCAGATGATATTGGAGAGGTGGTTAACTAATTTGTCAGAAAATAGTGCATAAAGGAATTTCTACTCATTGTTAGGAGCACACAAATCTCCTAAAGAGAGAAACACTGTAATTACTGCTGTAGTTTGTGCAGAAATGTATTTTGTAACAATGGGGCTTAACCACCAGAGATGGAGGTAGTTGGTTCTTCCTTCCTTATGTCTGGAAAGGATTATGATCTGTAGACATTTCATGCAATTTCCAAGCAGGCTTCCATAATAAACAAAGAAAACATTCTGTGGAAAATGATATTGGATTTACAGTGAGGCGAAGGATGCCATGATAGGACTCCTCTCCTTGCCAGGCTCCACTGGCTTCCTGTGTTCTTTCAAATCAATTTCAAAATCCATGTTCTTAACTTTAAATGCCACCATGGCCTCACTAAAACCCCACCTCTGAGACTTCCGTTGCCCCTTTGTCCCTGCTTGGACTCTTCACTCCTCTGACACTGGTCTACTTCTCATTCCCCACTGTTTCTGGCCACTCTTTCAGCCGCCATACCCTCTGCCCCCTGGAACTCTCTCCCAAAATCCCTCCACCGCCCCTCCTCCCTTTCTGCTTTCAAAAGTCTTCTAAGGTCTTTTCTCTTCACCCCCATCTTTCACCCTGCCCCACCACCCCCCCCACCCAACTCCATTCTACCTGCTCTTCCCTCCAGCTCAGTGACCATTTTCTTCTCCGCTCTTATGAATCATTCTTTCTGACCTGAGGGACGCCATATAAATGCAGGTTGTTGTGGAGACTATAATGTGTCCAGTTTTGATCACTGAGACATAAAGGAGACAGCCAAGCCCTGGAGGTGGTGCAGAGAAAAGTCAGTCCCAAGTGTGGGAGGACCGAGTTGTGAAGAGCAGCTGAATTAACCTGGGCTTTTTAATCTTGAATGGAGCTGACTAAGAGGGGATGTCATAGAGTTATGAGATAGTAAAAAACGTCAAAAAAGTAAGTCCAAAATACTACTTTAAATTAACCCATGACAGGCAAATTTAAGAATGGTCCCAGGAAGTTTTCCAAACGGAATGAATAACATGTTGGAACGGACTTCTGGTCGGATAGCACAGGCAAAAACCCTGGCATCATTTAAGATCGAGCTGGATACTGTCATGGGGACACGATGTTCTTTTTGTTATTGATGATGGGTTAAATGGCCTTCCTCATCTGTATCTACCTTATGTTTGTGATCTTGTGAAGCAATGGCATCTCCTGGTGGTGAGTAACTGCAATGTTAAGAGTCCTTGGCACCACTGACGTATTTAGTTTAGGTTTCCAAAACACAAAATGAAACCGCAGCAAGTATAACAGGTGTAAAAATATCGGTGCTATTTGTCACCATCCTCTTTTTTTCTTTAGGGAAATACTAAGTGGATCTCCTTGTAGAGCCCAGAATGACATTTCTATTAAGGAGAAGGCAGCAGATGAGTATCAGTTGGAGGGATTTGCACAGACCATTATCCACTAGTCTGCATTGATTTTCATGTTAGTCTTTATCTCAGAGTGTTCACGTCCTATCTTTTCTTTTTATATGTCAGCCCTGAGTGACTGTGCTCACAATAAAAACTCAGCAGGGACTGTATCATAGTCAAAGTAAAGCACATGATTTGGTTGGCAAGCATGATCTGTGAGAATCGCCCAGCCTGACTTTGGTGGTGCAAATCCACCAAATTTCTGCTTCTTTAAAACGTTATCCCAGCTCTACGTAGATCTACTGGGATTTTTCTTGAACAGAACGAAAGTTGGTAACAAATATTGCTATGGAACACATGGGGGGAGGGGGTGGGGGAGGGGCATGGATTATAAGCTCTTTACATTGTACGTACCCCTCCCCACCTTGAGAGCCCATTGGTACAGTGGATTAGCAGTTATTTCACTTCCAGAATTGGCTCTGTGTGCAGCCCAGACCTATGGCATAGAAACCTCCTTCCTATCCCAATTGTTAGCATGCAAACTGAAATGAATTTCGAAAAGTCTTAACCTAGGTTCGCTGTAGCACAGGTCCAAACCTGCACCCTCTACCACCTAGAAGGAGAAGGGCAGGTGCATGGGAACATCATCACCTCCAAGTTCCCATTCAAGTCATACAGCATCCCAATTTGGGCACATATCGTCGTTCCTTCATTGTCGCTGGGTCAAAATCCTGGAACTCCCTACCTAACAGCATTGTGTGAGTACCTTGTGTGAGGACTGCAGGGGTTCAAGAACTACCTTCTCAAGGACAACTATGGATGGGCAATACATACTGGCCTTGGAAGCGACGTCCACATCCCGGGAATGAATATAAAATAAATACAAAACAGCCTTTAATTTGGCATACATTGGAATAATACAGAATTAATAATTGCACTCAGACAGTCTCAAGGAAATGTGTGGAAAATAGAAATGCTACATTGAGACAGATGAAGGGGCTGTTCTGAGGCTAGGGTAAAGACTCACTATTTGGGCATAATATAGGGGATTTTATTACACATGTGGGCTAAAGTGTGTCTGACTTGGGAGTGCTTGATGTCAAGTCTGTGTTCAAAAGACAGAAATATTCAATCCAGTACCAAACACATTCAATAAACTTGAGTGTTTGATACCTGTTTCACATATTATTGCTATATTATATTAAATCATAACATTTGCTCATTGATCTTTTGTTGTGATAAGTTGTACTGCATCGCATGTACTCAAACCTATGGCCTACATACCTGCAAACCTCAATCTGCTACAATGAATTAGGATATTGAGTGATTAATTAAGGAATATAATTTTTATTCTATGGGTAAGGGACTCCAAGTAACTCTAATTCATTCTTTCTCAGGATGTTCAAAATTGTAGAACTCTTTACCTCCTCAGTCTTCCCTTCCTCCTTCAATTAACAGGCTTTTGAAATCCAAACTTAGCATCATTGAATCATATGTTCCTGATATACCTCATCTTGTCCCATGGCACTGTTTGAAGAAGCATGTTCTCCTGGTGTCCTGGCCAATATTCCTCCCTCACCAAAAGCAGATTAGTCATTCATTTATTTGTTGTTTGTTTGTCCTTGTCTGTAAATTGTCTGCCATGTACGCCTACATCACAACAGTGAGTGCACTTCAAAAGGTTAGCCATTAATTGTAAAGCACTTTGGGATGTCCTGAGGGCGTGATAAGGTGCTATATAAATTCAGGTTCTTTCTTTCTTTGTGACTAGTTACAAATTAGTAATGAAGATCTTAGAAATGATTGGACTATAAATGATATTCCTGTTACCCATTGAATTATAAGGCTTCAAAATTTCCAAAGGGCTCTCTTGATAGCTGTATGTAAATGCACTGCAAGATCCTAGTACTTAAACATACAGAGTCAGAAGGCCCAGAATTCAATTCCTATTTGGTGCTGAATTAGGTCTTTTCAACTGGGATGGCAGTTGGGGCATTAAAATTGACCACAGATCCAATGTTGGCTAGGGAGAGGGAAAAAATCTTCCAGGGTTCCTGCTTCTGATAGCTACACAGTGCCTTGAGTTGAAGAACGCATGTATGTGGACATTGGGAGAGACAGGATTGACCTTGCTGTGTAATCGCAACAGTCATTAACTGTCGAGGCTCACACATGAAGGATGGCTCCTGAGAAAGCTATCAGCAAGAGTCAGCACCTACAGGAGATAAGGCAAGGAAATTGGTAACAGTTTTTTTGCTATTGTTACAGGCCAGTATTATATTAAGGTCTAAAAGGTCCATTAATGCTCTCTACATTCCTGTGAGATGGCTTTCATCTCTATAATTATTTACCAACGGTTATTGAATAACTGTATTAATGGAAGTAAAATGACCTCTTGTATTGGAGGTTTAGGATCTAAAGCCTGTTTATCCAAAGCTACTACCTGTATTTTAGATGTGAAAGGCAGTAGCACCTACCTAATACACTAGTCAACATATCACATACTAGATCTTCACAATTTTACATTTTTCAATCTACTTGCTGAAGAATAATCTTGTTTTGTTCGAGTTAAATTCTCAAAGTCTGAGTGAAATTGCTACAAAGGGTAGTGGAAATCTGGAACTCTTCCCCCAAAAAGCTATTGAGGCTGGGGGTCAATTGAAAATTTCAAAAATGAGATTGATAGATTTTTGTAAGGCAAGGGTATTAAGGCATATGGAACCAAGGCGGGTAAATGGAGTTAAGATGCAGATCAGCCATGATCTAATTGAATGGCAGAACAGGTTTGAGAGGCTGAATGGCCTACTCCTGTTCCTGTGTTCGTAAGTCAGCTCTGGACAGCAGTCATTAAATTTGGACCATCCAAATTCAATTTGAAGGATGGCCAGTACTGCTAGCTTCAGAAATGTTTCAGTGATGTCCTAGAAATCCACTTACCTAGACGTATATAGAGGAAATCCACTTACCAGAAGTATTTTTCACCCAGTAGTGCAAGCTACTGGGTGCTAATCTGTGGATTAAAAAAAAATCCATGGCATTTGGGTACGCAGAAAAGGTACAGGTGCAAGCAGTTAAGTGGCATGCATTGAGTGCAGTTACTTTGATAGCTGCGGATCATACTTCTTCACTTCTGGTTTAATCAGGAAATTCCAATTTTGCTGCTGAATTTCAATCCTATGTTTCTGACCAGTCTTCTGCTAACCCTCCCCGCAGGCTCCTTTTGATAGCCAGTTTCCTCTTTGTAAGTGCCCGGGCACATTTTGCAATGTTAAAGGTGTTATAAATGTGTAATTTGTTCTTCTTCTGAGCAGCATTTCTGAACTTTAACATGAATTCCAAGTTGGTTCTAAGACTTTTTTTTGGAATTACAGGAATTGAAGGGATAAAGCAATACTTGAATTTGGTTTTCACACTCCTCAGAATTGTTTTTTCCTTTTTCTTTTTGTGTTTTAGGCCCCCCTTTTATAAGAGGGGGTTAGGGTGTGCAGAATTGTTGTATTATGACTTATCCATTATATATAACTTAAAGTTTAAGGTAATGAAAATACAGTAATCTACTCATTGAGAAGTGAGGAAAAGCAAAGCAACAGAGCAAAAACTCGTTATCTGTATCTGTGTAAAGCATAACAATGCATTAAACTTCTTAGAATACATAAATAGAGATGAAAATGTTCGTTTGTTTGTCAGCCTCTGAAAAGCAAAAGGACAGGTAATGTGGCGTCTTCCTCAAAACTCAGTATTGAAATATATTTGAATATTGGTAAGATCTTTCCAGAAGACCAACTGTGCCATCTTTCCATAAGCATTGCATGCACTTGGGTAACCTCCCAGCAACCACTGGTCCAGCCAGCCCATTCCAGCTGTTGATCACCTTCTGTGTATGTTTATCATGTGTAAAACCATGAGTGCACCATCTGTGCAATCCAGTGCACTATGCATAGTAAAAGAAAGTGCCCCTGATGACTATCTTTCCCTATTTTCCAGGACCCATATCTCTGGGTCAAGACTGAGCGACTGCATCCACGTGATTCGAAATCGCGCGCGTGCCCGCCACTCGCTGCCCCGGGGAGCCGCAGGCCGTAGCGTCACGTAACCAATAGGAACCCACCCCTCCGTCCCCGTGCGTCTGACGTCCTCGCCCCTCTTGGTTCAGCGTGCCTCCCGGCAGCCAATGGAGAGTGGCCTTGCGGCAGACGCCAGGAGACGGGCGAGCCCGGCCAATAGGCGCCGCTGTTTCACGCGGCTGTCGGGTCGGGGCGAGCCGGAGAGGGTTTTGAATGTGAGCGTGCGCCGAGCGAGAGAGAAAGGAGGAGAAAAGATGGCGGAAAACAAAGGTGGAAATAATATCGAGGCGAACGGCGTCAGCGAAGAGAAGAGCGGCCTGCCCGACAATGACGGCGAGTGCCGGGAGAAACCGGAGCCGGAGGTCAACGCGACGCTGGCGGCAGTAACCACCACCACAACACCACCACCACCACCGCCGCCGCCGCCAGCAGCGGTGACGACGACGACGACACTGCCAACGGCCGCGGCGGTATCGACGGCGGCAGCGGCGGAAGGGCCCGGAACAGGTCCGGGGCCGAGCCCAGGCCTAAGTCCGGGAGCGGGTCCCGGCCCGGGTCCAGGTCCGGGACCGAGTTCGGGTCCCGGACTGAGTCCAGCGCCAGGACCCAGTCCGGGAGTGGGCCCAGAAAAAGCAGCAGCAGCAGCGGCGGCGGCGGCGGCGGTAGCCCCTGTGGAGGTGAACCTAAACCTACTTGACGAGTGCGCCGTGTGTCGGGATACGCTGCAGGGGAAGGAGCCCAAGCTTCTGCCGTGTCTCCACTCCTTTTGCAAGCGCTGCTTGCCGGAGCCCGAGCGGCAGCTGAGCATCCCCATTCCCGCCGGGGGCAACAACGCCGCAGGAAATAACGGGGAAGCGCCAACCATCCAGCAGGGTAAGTACCGCTGGGCGCTGGGGATCCGTGCACTGCGGACTTCAGTTCTAACTTTTCCAGTTTAATGCCTGCTGTTGACATAATCAGTTAATCGTCAGATTGTCTGAAGTTTTTGGACAATGAACTCCTGATCCCATTGATACGAGTGGCAAATATGTTGCTCCAAGGTCCAGCAGTACTCGGTTTCGTGCCTCATGGACAAATGGGTTCGTATGGAATAACATCATAAGAGTGTTGTAGGGAGTCCAACGAAATCTTGGTTTTCCCAAGTTGTGCTGTGCTATTGTGAAATCCGACGGATTTAAGATAACTGCAAAAACAAAATAAGCCCGAACGGTTCATGGCAGTGCTTTTGTTTAGTGTGACGATGACTCTTGGAGTAGATTTATTTGTCTTGTTTTTGTAATGGTCGGCAGCTAACCTTGTAAGGGAAAGGATCAGGGTTTCAGATTGCATTTAAGGTGACTAGAATTAAAAGTATTTTTATGTGCGGGTGTCTTGGCAGGTTTTTTACAGCTTGCTATGTGTTTGCCTGGGATTTGGGGCATTTTTCTTTATGGTTTCATACCAATCCCCTAAGCAGACCTTGTCTCCTACAATCTAGAAGCTGTATTGTTATTGATATGTGTTCTACAGAATAGTAGACCGACTGTCACTGATCAAATATGGAATAAACCATACTTGGATTCATGCTACACTACCAATGTTTTGAATTGGTGGAATGTCAAACAGGCCAAAATAATATTTATTTATGACTAAATTGGGAGAAATGAAGCATAAGTAAACAAACAAGTGCAAATTTTAAATATAGCTGAGACATGCCATGTAAAGGGAATAATTACCTATTTAGGAACTTTTGTGGAAGTACTGAGAGCATCTTTTGAAAATAATTCTCTAGAGTGGCAAAATCTGTCTTTGCGACTTGAATCGTGGTATACACATGGAAGTCTGATGTTACAAGGCCCTTTAAAACTCAATCTTTCAATTTAGAATGAACTCCACAGCAAGGTTTAGTTCTAATCCATGTAGTTCAAGGAGAATGTCAACCACTACCTTCTCAGGCAGCTAGGAATCAACAGTATCTGCGGCCTTGCCAGTGTCTCCCATATCCTGTTTAAAAAGCCCCTTTCAAGGTTTTTCAAAGTTGAGTATGTTAATATTTACAAATATACTACTAGTTGCATTACCAAAGCAGTGCTCATGGGCACAAATTGGTTTGGAAACTTTTGTGACAATATCAACATATTTGTGTAATGAAAGACAGTAAGCATTGCATGGCAATTTTTTTTAATGCTGATTAAATCCCTGTGGCTTTTGGTGATTGAAAAGGTAAACAAATTAACTAGCTACTTCATTTTATGACTTTATACACTCCATCCCAGTCATAGTGAGGTTGTTTAACTACTCAGTTTTGATATATCTTTAGTACTGGTGGCTCACTTTTTTCCCCCATGAAATGAATCACTCCAGTAAATTAATTTAGCTTAATATTTTCTCAGCGACAGTTCTGTTCAACAGAAATTGGATATTTGAAGTAATAAAGTATGGTGAAGTAAATATAACAGTGAAAGTACATTTTTGGTGGAGAGGCCTCAGGAATGGCATAGCTGCTGGATTGTAAGGGCTGCAACAACTGAGTCTGATAACCACCACAAAATGATCTTTCAGAATATATCTGAATTAAAAATAAGGAATGGCAAGTGTAATGTTTCAATTATTTAGCAAAACACAAAAAAGCAAAGAATTGATTGCTGCTATCGGTTTAATGGTTGAGAAAAAGGCTGTTTAGAAGTAGTCATTAGTAATTGGCTTCTGACGTGGTAGACGCCACAAAAATGATCACGTGGTTAGGGGTCACTCAGATGGGAGATTTAAGTCATGTGGTAAGCATGGACCTATCTGATTCGACAGACGTTTTGTAATTTTAATGTTGCAATTGGTTGATCAGACAAAACAGGAAGAGATCAAATCCAGGTGTACAATGCTTAACTATATTCAAACTGACAACTTCCTGTAACAAAGCTGAATGCAGTTTGCTATTGAAACTTCGGTCAGCATACGTGCCTTCATTCACATGTTTTACTTTCAATCTTCCTCTAGTACTTTGGCCGATTGAGAAGTGTCATTTTAGCTCAGTTTATAGTGCTCTTGCCACTGAGTTAAAAGTTCGTAGGTTCAAATCTCACTCCAGGACTTGAGCACTTAGTCTAGTCTGACACTTTGGCGCAGTATTGATGCAGTGCTGTGTTGTTGGTGATGAGTGTCTTTCGGATGAGATGTTAAACCAAAGTTCTGTCCGTTAGGTGGACAAGGTCCAGTGGTACTATTCAAGGAGGAGCAGGGAGTGTTCTCCCAGTGTCCTGGCTACCATCCTTCATCAACCACCAAAAAAAAACTTGAGTAACTGATCATCTCATTGTGGGGTTTTGCTTTGTGCAAAATGGCTGCTGAGTTTTTCCACATAACTCCATTCACTGCACGTCATTATATGTGAGGTGCTTTGGCATGTTTGAGAGATGTGATAAAGCGCTATATAAATTGTAGCGCCCTACCGCTACTCAGTTAACTGCTAATTTCAGCAGAGCTGGGTGATCGAACTTGAGACCTTCCTAATCTCCTGAAAATCTACCACTGATCCTTGGGGTAGCTTAATTTACAAGTTAACGGACAAACACAATGGAAAATCGCCTATCTTGATCAGGATAAGAAATTTGGCTGTTTATGTGGAAGCAGCCATTTGCCCTAATTTTATCAAAGGAATCAAAGGCACTTGGTCTTAACCCTTGAATAGTTCCGCACTAATTTTTTTAAAAGGCCACATGGAAAAAAAATGCATTTGTCAGTGTGCAAGTAATGCATGGGAGCATATGTTGATGTGCATTCACAGGGTTGTTGGTTAACACTTTTCCTGTTCCTACACTGTTAAATTTCTTCTCTCTGTAATGAGCTTGTTAATTTTATTTTTCTCTTTTATTCCCTTCTGAAGACTGACTCATGCTGGGTTTCGAATCCAGTCCCAGCAGCACTTTGGTGCCTTGCCCAACTGACCTTACTATTTGTGAGTCTGGACAGTGAGCATTGGCAAGCTATTTTACTGGGTGTCGGGGGAAGGAATCGTAGCAGAACCCAATCATCAGTAGCAGAGATGTGCACTTCCCAGCAGGGTAGTGCATAGTTGTGACAATTTTCCCTCAAGCCTGAGATACTGAGGCCAATTGTAGTGTCCCTACAGCCCCAACTAAGATCAAAGAAGTAAAAATAGATCAATGGTCAAGTTTGTGGTGAGATTGTATATAGCCAGCAGTGCTTCTCTTGCTGGTTATCTTTGAGCTTTAGACTGCGTCTTTTTTTTTAGAAGGGAAGATGGAGGCTAAAATTCTGACCATTTCCACAATGGTCCTCCAGCATGGCAATTTTGCTGAGATGGCTTCTTCAGTTTGCCAGCAAGTAAGCTGTGGTTGTGATTTATACCACTGTCAATTAAATTGTTTTAAAGATATATATCAGAGTATTAATCTATTGAAACTACTAGCAATTGACAGATATGTAAAGCAACCTAATTAATGCTCTCATGTTTCAAAGACACTGTAATTACAAATAATGTTTTTCATTTTTATCATCATGCTGTCAGAAATGCACAGCAATCCAAGGTCATCTTGGTTCAGGCTAAATGTCAAATGTGAATATTAGCCTATTCTTGCTGGCTTGAGGCAGAGGTTGTCAGGGCAATCGAGTCAAGGTGGTGGGGAAGAAGTGGAGGTAAAGGTGGTGGTGAACTTCAACTGTTGTCTGTTCATTGTCATGATAGTCTCCTCCTTTCCCAAAAAGTATTTAAATTGAGAGAAGCAGTAAAAAAAATTGCTTGAATTATTTCTATTTTTTAATATAAAAATGGTGTATGTGCACACAATGTCGTCATGGTATATATTCTTAATATGTATTTTCAGAGGGCATGTTGATGAAATTGTTTATGCTTGTATAGCAGATTAACGAGCCTCCAAATTGGAGCGGTGGGACAGAGAAGGCACAATCGAATACATATGTGCAGAGACCTTTTGTAATTTCTAGGGGTGGATTTGGGTGGGTGTCTATTTCTCCACAACTGGGGACCAGTGATGATATGCTGAAGTGTTTGGCATCAACCCATAATTTATTATTAACTAACATTCACTTTATCCCCAAAAGGACCAAAACGCAATTATTACCATGTAATTCTTAAGAGGTGGTCATTTACCGTAATCAGATAGTGTATCCTTTAAAAGATGTTAAACACAGTTCTTACTTACCAGCAGAATATGTTGTGCGTTGCATGGTATTATTCTCTTATCCTTATAGAATAGTGAATGGTGTAACTTACTAGACCAACACTGCAGGAGAACCACTAATTTTTTTTAAAAAATGCACTGAAAAGCAGATTTGCCAGAATAGTAGTTTATACTTCAAGCAGTATTATGGTTGAACTTTTGGAGTCAAATGATTCCAGATCTCAGCTGCTAAGTTCCAAAAGTGTGCTTCTTCCTAAATTCCTTGTTAACATGTAAATTTTAACTTAAGTCCCTGGTGCTGAATATGATAGCCTAGCCACAGATTTGTGGAATGTCTTAATGTCTTTTCTCGTTCCTTCTCGTTAACCCTGATATTTTGCTTTAACCTAAATATACTGGCATTATTATGGAATCAAAGAAAGGTTACAGCACGGAAGGAGGCCATTCGGCCCATTGGGCCCATGCCGACTCCACGCAAGAGTAATCCAGCTAGTCCCACTCCTCCGCCCTTTCCCCGTAGCCTTGCAAATTTTTTCCTTTCAAATATTTATCCACTTCCCTTTTGAAGGCGTGATTGAATCTGCCTTCACCATCCCCTTGGGCAGTCCATTCCAGATCCTAACCACTCAATGTGTTTTTAAAAAAAAAGTTTTTCCTCATGTCACCTTTGGTTCTTATGCCAATCACCTTAAATCTATGTCATCTGGTCCTTGACCCTTCCGCCAATGGGAACAGTTTCCCTCTATCTACTCTGTCTAGACCCTTCGTGATTTTGAATACTTCTATCAAATCTCCTCGCAGCCGTCTACGTTCCAAGGAGAACAATCCCAGCTTCTCCAGTCTATCCACGAAACTAAAGTCCCTCATCCCTGGAATCATTCTAGTAAATCTCTTCTACACCCTCTCTTAGGCCTTCACATCTTTCCTGAAGTGCGATGCCCAGAGCTGGTCACAATATTCCAGTTGTGGCGGAACCAGTGTTTTCTAAATGTTCATCATGACTTCCTTGCTTTTGTACTCTATGTCTCTATTTATAAAGCCTAGGATCCCGTATGCTTTTTTAACCACTTTCTCGACCTGCCCTGCCACCTTCAACGATTTGAGCACATATACCCCAGATCTCTGTTCCTTTACCCCTTTTAGAGTTGTGCCCTCTAGTTTATATTGCCTCTCCTTGTTCTTCCTACCAAAATATATCATTTCACATTTTTCTGTGTGAAATTTCATTTGCCACTTGTCCGCCCATGCCACCAGCCTGTCTATATCCTCCTCACTGTTTACTACCCTTCCAAGTTTTGTGTCATCTGCAAATTTTGAAATTGTGCTCTGTACACCCACATCCAAGTCATTAGCTGTTAACTTAATTCATTTAAATTTTGGTTTACATCATAATGGAACTTGTGACATTGTGACATTCAAGATGGGTAGAGTCATTTTTTTAAATTTTTGAAGAGTTCAAATAATATGAGAACACTTGCATTAATGCTGCTAAATTGGAAGCTATAGCCAGCATTGGCATTGATTAATTTCACCTGTTAAACTTTGGAAGTTTTGAGATTGGGATGCATTAGCTCCCTGTATCCTGATGGAACAAACCTTGAACCGTGCAGATACATCCCAATGTGCATACAGTTGCCCATGCTCTAATAGGACCTACAAGTTTAGTGTTGATGTTTTCCCAAGGATGAATGAATTTATTTTTGTAGGAGACTAATGTAGAAAGTCGTTTAATCTTGCAATGTGTAACTGGAGTATAAACCTGTGACTGCGCTGTCACGGTGAATGATTGAGTGAGTCTGCAAGGGAGGCAGTTGCTGAAACTGTATCGAATAATGATTCGACTGAACAGTATTCATGGACAACTAACTGGGATAGATATATAGGATTTCATCTTGCTGCTTAGAGCTAGGTGGCTATTTATTTTTCAGCCCATTGATCACACTGGTAATTTTGGAAAGGATGTAATGATTCTTTGAACAAATATCATGTTAGAATACCAGTGAAAATATTCGCTAAGTAGCTGGTTGCTAACCAAACTAGAAGTGTTTGTATAAAGCAAAATGCTGTAGATATTGGAAGTCAGACTTAAAAGCAGAAAATGCTGGAAGCACGATAGTCTGTAACTGGAGCGAACTGACAAGTTTAATTTCTGAGTACGGATTTTTCAGTAGTATTTGTAGTGGACACGTTATTTAGAAAGATATGATAATGGTGTGAGTTCCCCTGATAGGATTTTTAACTTAAGGTTGTTGACAGTTTGAAACTGCAGTAGATGCTAATACCTGTCCTTTTTTCAGTGGAATGTTTTTGTTCTTTTATGCGTATGACAACAGACTCAAATGTACTGTAATCCTTTTAAGTAACATTCAAATCCAGTACTTTTGTCACAAAATAATGGTCATAACCTCTAAATTTGTAAAATTATTTTGCGCTGAGATGAATATAACAATTCTTCACTGTACTCTGAGGGTGGTATAGATCAGTGTCAGCTACAGTCTATTGAGGCAATGCAGCTCACAGTGTCTGTAAATAATTCATCAGTATGTAACTAGGATGCAGCAAGTGGGGGTGGTGTTGAATGCTATTACACTTCACAGGGCATGAAATAAGTGATGCACTGTAGCACAGCAGAACGCTGTTCAATGAGACGTTTTGTTAAACATGTTTAAAACTGTTGTTGTAGCAATTTAGTTGAAATTCTTGTGATTACAAACTATTTTTTGAAATTGTGCCTTGGTTTTGAAAAAGGAAGGCTTGTAGTATGAGTTTTAAGGTAAACCTAATAAAAACAGACATTTATTGGCTGTAAAATAGTTTATGAAGGCACATTATTTATACCCTAGTTCTGGTCTCTAGACCACTATGTAATTTTTGCCAGCAGTAATGTTAATCTTGTGCATGGCCATGGAACTCTTAAGACTAATTAAATGGCACCATGACTCATTCAGTCATGTGTTGCGCTGCCTTCCAGTGCTACCATGACGATAGAATTCCCATTTGCACTGAGCAGTGGGCAGCCCTGTCTCTCAATATCCAGGAACTGTTAGTGTACGTAGTCCCTAAAATATGACGTGACCGTCAGCTTTCAATTTTTTGTAAAACGGTGAAGCTTATACTACTAACCAAATATGACTGGGCACCATCCGTTACGTTGTTTATCAGATCATTGTAGTGTTTTCTCAGTCAAATGTTTGAGGCTGTTAGCTGGTGCAATGTTGTTAATGCGTCTGTTAATCAGTCTCTTTAAATGCAGCGTGCAGTCCAGAATTGGAAATGTGTTTTGAGAATGATTTGGAACTCCAAGATGCTGTAAAAGTACTGTATACTCCATTTAGGACATGAATAGCTAACTTGAAATTCTGTAGCGGTTGTGACTTTAGATCAGGGACTATTTTTAATCCATTTTACTGAGAAGTGGGGGGAGAGGAGAGAACACCACATTTCGCACCAAAGCTCCCTTATGCTCTATTGTCCCATCAAAATGCATTTTGGAAGGCATGGCGTTGTGCACCAGCAATTTCTGGATGCATCAAAAATTTCTACAAGATGTGTTTTTAAATGTTGCTGTAATAAGCACTTGATGTACTAGGAGAAGGGTTATAATGGCCTAGAATTTGCTGTTGCATGGCAACGAACAGCGCTAGTCATTAGTTAGACTTACTCTTGCCTGTTTAATCTCAATATTTTGCGTCGTAGGTTACTGGAAGTGAGAGATGGAAATGGTGCGGCGCCCTCTATAGGGCACCTGGAATCTGAGTGAACAAGGCAAGCAACTCTATCTCCGTAACCAATCAGATTGAAGGAGTGTGAAATTAACAGCACAAGGACTGAGAAGGAAGTTTAAGTTAGTGGTGAATTCAATGTCAAATCAGGTACAGAAAGAAAAATAGGGAGGGAAAGATTGGATAGAGAGAAAAGAGACATATTTAAAATTAAAATTTTAATTTCTCCTTTAAAAAAAATCTCCAACAGTTAAAACCTGAAGGAATGAGACTCTACATTTGTAGTTAATTTTCAATGCCAGAGAGGTTGACTGGCAGTAATTAACACTTACCACGTCATTAAAAGGGTACTTAGACTTGAAATGGCGAAGTAATTTTCTGTGGCGAGTTTAGTTCGTATCCACCGTGCAACTGCAGGAACTTCACGCCGTTCAGTGTATTTCAATGGTGAGCCAGACAGCGAGGTACCATTTTCGTGAAGCTAACAGCGGAGTGGCGCATCTCGGACAGCAACTTTTCGATTTTCGCGCTGAAGCTGTACGATTTGCACATAAACAACGGTGAGTGCTGTTAGCCTCAACGTTACTGTGACAGCAAATTCTGGGCCAATGGCTACATTTCTACTGCCTTCCACTGCCCAAAATAAGTGAATATAATTTGTTCTCCCTGTATGGTGAATCGTGTTGTGCAGAGACTGGATCCATAGTTGACACAGGATGCAGATGGAAAAATGATCACTAGCCTAGTGGCAGTGGCTGCACATGAGGGTTGTGTTAATACTTCTGAGTCGTGACAGGATTTTTATGCAGTTATAGAATATTTTCGTAACGCTTAAAGCACGTACCTCGGCACTTTACGGTGATGAGTTTTGACCGGTGAGTTTTTGGCCAAGTATGTTGTCTTGGAATTAATGAAATAACCCCATAAAACATAATTGCTTTGAAATTTGCATCAGTACTCTGGTAATTCATGTACATAGCTTTATTTCAGAATATTGGGAGGGGGGCTTTCTCAAAGGAGAGTGAAGACTGGAACTGATGGAATTCAGTCTTCATTCAGGCTCTGGTGTGGATATCATCCAAGGTGCCTGCCTGCTCCTGACTACTATCCAGTGACCTGAGTTGAAAGTGCACATGTATTAGGACAATCCTTATCCTTTTAATTCAATGCAGGCACATGGATTCAAGAGACAGTCGTTTGATCAATAATCATTTATTAAATCAATATAAACCCAACATATGCAGTACTTATGAAATAGGCACCCACAAGTAACAAGCTCATTGGGGGTTTGTGAACTAAGCCCTCTGACCGCTCATGATAGTCTTAGCAAGACGATTTGGATTTCCAGCAGTCATGCTCTCCTCCTTGCGCATGTGCATTGTGGTTCCGACTGTTTATCGTTCACCAGACATTTCACCTTGAGTGGTCAGGCTGGCTTGGGATCAGCACTTTCTTATCTCGATATTTCTCATACTCAAGCAGTTACTTATCCCTGAATTGTCACCTGTCTACTCATTTCAGTTCCATTCGTAACCCCTCAGATAATGAAGCTGGCTGTACCCACATGCAGCAAGACCTGGGCAACATCCAGGCTTGGGCTGATAAGTGGCAAGTAATATTCGCGCCAGACGAATGTCAGGCAACGACCATCTCCAACAAAAGAGAGTCCAACCACTTCCCCTTGACATTCAACAGCATTACCATAGCCGAATCCCTCACCATCAACATCCTGGGGGTCACCATTGACCAGAAACTTAACTGGACCAGCCACATAAATACTGTGTCTAAGGGCAGGTCAGAAGTTGGGGGTTCTGCAGCGAATGATTCACCTCCTGGCTACCCAAAGCCTTTCTACCATCTACAAGGCACAAGTCAGGAGTGTGATGGAATACTCTCCACTTGCCTGGATGAGTGCAGCTCCAACAACACTCAGAAGCTCGATACCATCCAGGACAAAGCAGCCCACTTGATTGGCACCCCATCCACCACTCTAAACATTCACTCCTTTCACCACCGGCGCACTGTGGCTGCAGTGTGTACCATCTACAGGTTGCACTGCAGCAACTTGCCAAGGCTTCTTTGACAGCACCTCCCAAACCCGTGACCTCTACCACCTAGAAGGACAAGGGCAGCAGGCACATGGGAACAACACCACCTGCACCATCCCGACTTGAAGTATATCGCCTTTCCTTCATCGTCGCTGGATCAAAATCCTGAAACTTCCTACCTATAAGCACTGTGGGAGAACCTTCACCACACGGACTGCAGCGGTTCAAGAAGGCGGTTCACCACCACCTTCTCAAGGGCAGTTAGGGATGGGCAATAAATGCTAGCCTTGCCAGCGACTCCCACATCCCATGAACGAATAAAAAAAACTCACTGCATTCTCAGTCCCACATCTTCTCTATCTGGGGCTGGATTTGAGCTTGTTAGCCCTATAATTACTAGAACTTACTAATATTCTACCCTACTTACTAATCCTAACATATGGTAGGTTACACTTGCTGTCAAGCATGAAGGGTGGCTGTTTGGGCAAAGTATCCAAGAGCTGATGGTGCCATTGATCTGTAGCCATGGATCAGTCACCACCATCGTCAATACAGAGATAAAAATTGAGGGACATATTTTGCTTGAGTAACTGCAAAGCAGTATTTTGTTGAGCAGGAATTTGTTGGCTGCATATAGTGACACCACTGTTCCCAGTCAGAGTGGAGATGATTAGGTAATTCCCCCGTCAATCATGCCTGGAGACCGGGCAATAAGTGACTGGGATTGATTTTACGCACATAATTTGTATAGTGCAACTATCCTCCACTCATTGCATTTTGCTGGAGAAATCATCTGCTTTTATTGGGAGACTTTGCTGTAGTTTTGGTCATGAGATCTGTTTGCTGCAGTTCCTGAAGATTCTATTTAAATAGCAAAGTTTATTTACTCAGCAAATAGCAAGTTCTCTCAAGTCCCACCCTGCCTCCAACTCATAGGCTGACACAGTGATATCAATAGACACTCTGGAATTTGTTTTACATCTCTACAGGCAATAAGTAATACATCATTTTATGATGGAAGTTAGTTATTACTTAGTTTACGGTTTTGGCCACTAATGTCTTCCCTGGAGTCGCAGATCAAGGATTTGCCTTCTGCTTCTTAAAGAAAGGTCATGAATCGTCGGGGCTCTTTGCTCATTGATGGTAAGATGTTTGCAAAATTGAGATAAAACTTGTAGGTGAGCTTCTCAGTGGCTGACTTGGAGAATGTTTAGGTAACTGAGGCTGGTGAATAGTGAGTAAGAGAGAGGCAAGTACAAAGACTTCAGTGGGAGGAGGCAAAATAATAGTGTACCTAACCTCCACTTGGGTGGAAAGTAAAGTGACTGACTATTGCCAAAATGTTCATTTGAAGCATCCTGTTGTATCCATAGTTGAAACTTGTAAGTCTTTTTTTGTTACTTACCATTTACCATCCACATAATGTCTTTGGATTCCAGGTTTTCAAATGTATGGCTGTGATCTGAGTCAACTGGATAAAATGTTTAGGAAATGTAGGCAACTGTCCCAGATGCCTCCCTGTCAATATCACTGCATCTGTTTACTTTTAGTGCCGTTTCGCCACTATTGTTTTATTGATGATGTGGCGATGCCGGTGATGGACTGGGGTGAACAAATGTAAGGAATCTTACAACACCAGGTTATAGTCCAACAGTTTTATTTGAAAATCACAAGCTTTCGGAGGCTTTCTCCTTCGTCAGGTGAGTGAGTGAAGGGTTTTAAAATCGCATAGCATATATTAGGCTGAGACAATCACAGCAATCAATGGTGTCGTTGGTGTTCAGACAGGTTAGCCACGGAAAACATTACATCCCAGTATACTGAATACACAATGGGTCAGATTACACAGAGAGAGAGAAAAAGAGACCTGAAAGGCAGAGAGAGAGAGAATGTCCAGTTGTATTAAAAACAGATAACTTTTTTTCCCGCTGGTGGGGTTACGTGTAGCGTGACATGAACCCAAGATCCCGGTTGAGGCCGTCCTTCATGGGTGCGGAACTTGGCTATCAATTTCTGCTCGACGATTTTGCATTGTCGTGTGTCTCGAAGGCTGCCTTGGAGAATGCTTACCCGAAGATCAGTGGCTGAATGTCCTTGACTGCTGAAGTGTTCCCCGACTGGGAGGGAACCCTCCTGTCTGGCGATTGTTGCGCGGTGTCCGTTCATCCGTTGTCGCAGTGTCTGCATGGTCTCGCCAATGTACCATGCTCTGGGGCATCCTTTCCTGCAACGTATGAGGTAGACAACGTTGGCCGAGTCACAGGAGTATGAACCATGCACCTGGTGGGTGGTGTCCTCTAGTGTGATGGTGGTATCTGTGTCGATGATCTGGCATGTCTTGCAGAGGTTGCCGTGGCAGGGTTGTGTGGTGGCGTGGACGCTGTTCTCCTGAAAGCTGGGTAATTTGCTGCGAACGATGGTCTATTTGAGGTTGGGTGGCTGTTTGAAGGCGAGTAGTGGAGGCATGGGGATGGCCTTAGCGAGGTGTTCGTCATCGATGACATGTTGAAGGCTGCGGAGAGCATGGCGTAGTTTCTCCGCTCCGGGGAAGTACTGGACAACGAAGGGTACTCTGTTGGTTGCGTCCCGTGTTTGTCTTCTGAGGAGGTCTATGCTATTATTTGCTGTGGCCCGTCGGAACTGTCGATCGACGAGTCGAGCGTCATCCCGTTCTTACGAGGGCGTCTTTCAGCGTCTGTAGGTGTCCATCGCGTTCCTCCTCGTCTGAGCATATCCTGTGTATTCGCAGGAACTGTCCATAGGGGATGGCCTCTTTGACGTGGTTAGGGTGGAAGCTGGAAAAGTGGAGCATCGTGAGGTTGTCCGTGGGCTTGCGGTAGAGTGAGGTGCTGAGGTGCCCGTCTTTGATGGAGATTCGTGTGTCCAAGAAAGAAACCGATTCTGAGGAGTAGTCCATGGTGAGTTTGATGGTGGGATGGAACTTGTTGATATCGTGTAGTCTCTTTAGTGATTCCTTGCCGTGGGTCCATAGAAAGAAAATGTCGTTGATGTATCTGGTGTATAGCGTTGGTTGGAGGTCCTGTGCAGTGAAGAAGTCGTGCTCGAACTTGTGAATGAAAATGTTGATGTATTGGGGTGCGAATTTGGTCCCCATGGCTGTTCCGTGTGTTTGGGTAAAGAACTGGTTATCGAAGGTGAAGACATTGTGATCCAGGATGAAGCGGATGAGTTGTAGGATGGCGTCTGGAGATTGGCTGTTGTTGGTGTTGAGTACTGAGGCTGTTGCAGCGATGCCGTCATCGTGGGGGATACTGGTGTAGAGTGCCGAGATGTCCATCGTGATGAGAACTGTTCCTGGTTCAACTGGTCCATGGGTGCTGAGTTTTTGTAGGAAGTCTGTAGTGTCGCGACAGAAGCTGGGGGTTCCCTGTACGATGGGTTTCAGGATGCCCTCGGTGTATCCAGAGAGGTTCTCACACAGGGTTCCGTTGCCTGATACGATAGGACGTCTGGGTGTGTTGGCTTTGTGTATCTTTGGGAGGCAGTAGAAGTCTCCCACGCGGGGAGTACGTGGGCTGAGAGCGCGTAGGATGCTTTGAAGGTCTGGATCGAAGGTGTTGATCAGTTTGTTGAGCTGGTGGGTGTGTTCTTTGGTCGGATCTGCGGGTAACCTTCTGTAGTGTTCCTGGTTGTCCAGTTGTCGGTATGCTTCTTTGCAGTAGTCCGTTCTGTTCTGTATGACTGGCTCCTCCTGTTGCGGTTGGTTTTGAGAGCGTCGATGGCGTTGCGTTGTGCTCGGGTGACACATGACAACGCAAAATCGTCGAGCAGAAATTGATAACCAAGTTCCGCACCCACGAGGACGGCCTCAACCGGGATCTTGGGTTCATGTCATGCTACACGTAACCCCACCAGCGGGAAAAAAAGTTATCTGTTTTTAATACAACTGGACATTCTCTCTCTCTCTCTCTCTCTCTCTCTCTCCCTACCTTTCGGGTCTCTTTCTCTCTCTGTCTGTGTAATCTGACCCATTGTGTATTCAGTATACTGGGATGTAATGTTTTCCGTGGCTAACCTGTCTGAACACCAACGACACCGTTGATTGCTGTGATTGTGTCTCAGCCTAATATATGCTATGCGATTTTAAAACCCTTCACTCACTCACCTGACGAAGGAGAAAGCCTCCGAAAGCTTGTGATTTTCAAATAAAATTGTTGGACTATAACCTATGTAAGGAATCTTACAACACCAGGTTATAGTCCAACAGTTTTATTTGAAAATCACAAGCTTTCGGAGGCTTTCTCCTTCGTCAGGTGAGTGAGTGAAGGGTTTTAAAATCACATAGCATATATTAGGCTGAGACACAATCACAGCAATCAACGGTGTCGTTGGTGTTCAGACAGGTTAGCCACGGAAAACATTACATCCCAGTGTACTGAATACACAATGGGTCAGATTACACAGAGAGAAAGAGACCCGAAAGGCAGAGAGAGAGAGAATGTCCTGTTGTATTAAAAACAGATAACTTTTTTTTTCCGCTGGTGGGGTTACATGTAGCGTGACATGAACCCAAGATCCCGGTTGAGGCCGTCCTCATGGGTGCGGAACTTGGCTATCAATTTCTGCTCGACGATTTTGCGTTGCGTTGTGCTCGGGTGACACACAACAACGCCATCGACGCTCTCAGGACCAACCGCAAGGTTGTCATCAAACCAGCGGATTCATTGAATCTCGACACTCACCTGACGAAGGAGAAAGCCTCCGAAAGCTTGTGATTTTCAAATAAAACTGTTGGACAATAACCTGGTGTTGTAAGATTCCTTACAATTGTTTTATTGGTTATTGTTTTACGTTCAGCCTCCCCCCTCATGACTTTGCATCAGTTATACTGGGTATTATGATACTATATTTTTGTGTACTATTGTGTATATGTCCCTAGTTTGATCGTTTTGTAATTCCCAATCTGCATGCCTGAGGCAGAATGGAACTAGGATCCAGTATTTCAGTTCAAGGTTTTCATGCTAATCAAATATTGCAATTCTAAAAGCTATGGGCCTGGAGTTTCCACATGATTATAGCTAGATATAATCAGATATCTGCTTAATCTGGGTGGAATCAAATTTAATAGTGCAAAAGACTGCAGAATTTTATGCGTAAATTGCGCAAATATCCACTTTACTCTCTACTATCCGCCATCTTTTATTTTGCTTGAAAATCCCCATTGCCTGAAGCTGGCCACACCCTCTGGTCAGAATGGTAAATTTCCGTTGATTGCATCCTTTCGGGGAATGTTCATGCACAGGCACCCATGATCACATGAATCCAGTATTACTCACCTGACCAGTCAATTGAAGACAATTAAAAAGTAAGACCAAGGGTATTAAGTCATTCAATTGATCTGCCCTGCTGCAGAAATCAATTAGTCAATTGAAGCCAGCACTGACCAGTCAATTGAAGCCAATTTAAAAAGTAAGACCAAGAGCATTAAATCAGTCAATAGATCTGCCCTGCTCTGCTGCAGATCAATTTATTTTTAAAAAGTCAAAGAATGGCTCATTTCCTGGCAATCCCACTCCTCTTTGTGATGCTGAAGGATGCCCTGTTCCAGTCATGAGTGGATTATGCTGCTTGATTGTGCTGATTCATGGGAGATTTTACGTTCGGCCTTATGTTAATGAGTTTGCGTGGAAATCTCAGCGTAACTTCACCTCGGCAAAACTGGTGCGGTGTCTTGTGATGCTTAGGGCGTTATTGAATTTCTTTTTTCAGTGTCTGGCTGACACGTTGCCAATAATGGGTTGGAGGCAGGGTAGGACTTATGGCAGGACTTACAGCAAATAGTCTATTTTACTACAAACAAAGTCTATTTACTCAGCAAGCAGTGTCTATTTAAACAGTGCACTACAGCAAACAGTCTACCAAGTCTATTTTAAAAGAGCCACTATGAACTAGAGGAAACAGAACTCATGCCTGAAGTTACAGCAACTTCTCCCAATAAAGGCAGGGTGATTTTTTTTTCCAACTCCATGTTATAAACAGTTCCCTCTCCTCGGGTACTGTCCCCCTCCTTTTCAAAATCGCGGTTATCACCCCATTCTACAAAAACCCAACCATGACAGCTCTGTCCTTGCAAACTACTACCCCATCTCCAATTTCTAGTGTCATCTTCTGACTGATCATGGTGTATTATCCATCCTAGTCCTCCTTAATCTCCCTGCAGTCAACCACGCCACCCTTTTTCAACAACCCTCTTCTATTGTTCAGCTAGGTGGAACTGCCGTTGCATGTTTCCACTCTCTCCTATCTGATTGTAGCCAGAATATCTTTAGCAATGACTTCTACCTGCCCCCACACCATTGCCTCTGGAGTTCCTCGAGGATCTATACTTAGCAACCTCCTTTATCTACGTGATGCCCCTTGGTGATATCATCCACAGACGTGGGGTCAGCTTCCATATGTATGCTCACGCCACTCTGTTTTACCTCTCCAACACCTGTCTCAACCCCTTCACTACTTCTGTCAAACTACTTGTCTAGCATCCAGCCTTGGGTGAGCCTCAATTTCTTCCAGATAAAATTGATAAGACCGAAGCCATCGATTTTGGCCCCCCACCTCCGTATGCTGGCCACTGATTCCAAACCCCTCTTTGGCCATTGTCTGATTGAACCAGACTGTTTGCAGCCGTGGCGTCCTATTCAACACTCAGCTGAGCTTTTGACTCCATATTCCACAAAGACTACCTACTTGCGTCTCTGTAACATTGTCTGCCATTGCTCCTGCTGTTCCCATCTGCTGCTGAAACTTTCATCCATGTCTTTGTCACCTCCCGACTTAACTCTTCAATGCTCTCCTGCCAGCCTCCTTTCCGCCAGTCTCTCTTTAAATTTCAGCTCATTGAAAATTCTGCTGTTTTCCAAACGAAGTCCCGCTCTCCCATAACCCCTATTCCTGCTGACCTACACTGGCTTCTAATCACCCAACACTTCAAATATAAAATTGTCATTCATATTCTCCATGTTCAAATCCTTTCGTAGACTTGCTCCTTTCTATCCCTGTAAACTCCTCCCAAAGTTGGATTAAGAATTCTTGGGGCCCCTCTGCACTCCCCACACAATCAGTTAAAATACAAACTTTGCCTCTCCCCCTTCTCATATTTTTAAATGCTAGAATATTTTGATCCAGCAGTTTTATGCAATTTTTCTGCGTTATGGAGAATTTTACCTGGGGCCCCTAGGCATGGGTCCCATAGCCCTGTGCAGTAATCCACTCCAGCCCTGTAACTGTCCCTCTCTGGACTCGCTAATCCTCTAACTCTGGCCTCATGTGCATCAACCTTCCTTTTGCTGCACCATTGGTGAATGTGTACTCAACTGCCTAGTCACCACACTCTTGGAATTTCCTCCCTAAACTCCTCCACGCTTCCATCTCCCTCTTCTATGGCCTTCCTTAAAACCCACCCCTTCAACCAACCTTCTGGTCACCCTTCCTGATCTGCTTTGGCTCACTTTTTCCATGCGTCTCTGCGAAGCTCCTTGATATGTTTAATTCTATGATCAAGGCATAGTATAAATGCAAGTTGTTGCTCCTGGGTTACAGTTCATTGGTCATCAGTTGCCCTCTGGTACCTTATTTATGTGTGCCAAAACAATGTGTATTAGTCAGTTATTTGACTGCAAGAAACATCTCAGCCAAGCCTGCTGCTGTCATTACCTGACATTTACACATGTGAATTTTCCCCCTCTCTCATCCTGGGGCCTTGACGCCAGTGCAGTGCCCTATTACAAGCTCAGCTGAGTTCAGCGATCCAGGGGCCGTAAAGCTAGTTCTACTGCAGCCTCAGCTGAGATCAGTTAACTGCATGCACTGGGGATTTAACCTGGGATTTTCTAGATCTGTGTGACTCAGCTATTCACTGGATAAACCTGCTGAACCATCTAGGTACCTGAATGTACAATAAGCAGTGCTCCTGCAGTTACGTGTGAGCCTCAACAGTGAGTGTCGGAGGGATATTTGGCTGTTGGCTCCGGTTGCTGTTGATTTTGACTGATGTCATACCTATTTCCCATTGTGGCGAAGTTACTGCTTACTGATTGA
Source organism: Heptranchias perlo (assembly GCF_035084215.1). Classification (NCBI taxonomy): domain Eukaryota; kingdom Metazoa; phylum Chordata; class Chondrichthyes; order Hexanchiformes; family Hexanchidae; genus Heptranchias; species Heptranchias perlo. The sequence continues at coordinate 8,924,451 of NC_090351.1, forward strand.
GATGGGGACCCTGTTGTTATATTCTTTCTGGGGATGCTGAGGCCAATTATTTCTCTTCCTTTGACGCTTCCACCAGCATGTAATGCTGCACTGACCAAGGATGGGACCCAAGGTTTTGCTATTATAGCTCTATTGCATTTGGCACATTTATCCATTGAGCAAACAATGTGTTCTTAATCTTTTTGAAAAGTGGTTACTTACTCATTTTGAAGGGTTCTTGTTTTAAAAAAAAATAAAATGCTAATTCCAAATGCATGTAGTCTTGCCATGCTCTAGATTAGCTGTAGTGATTGGTGCAGTTGCCTGTTGTGGCTCACTTGTGTATTACCTGTCAAATGTGACCAGTTGCAACGAGGTGAGAGCGTGGAGGAATTCATTCCAAGCAGATTTTTAAGTCAGCCCTGACATGCTATAAGTGTTGATATACACTAACCGTTAAAATAACAAAACTGAATTGCACCAAAGTGCAGTATCTAGACTCCAGTTGCCTTTTCTATGGGAACAGATTCTGTGGGGAGAGAGGAAGGCAGTCTGTAGTGATTTCACCTGATGTAGTCTATAGCGATCTCTATATTTTGCATTTAAAATCAAGTATTTTCATCTGATCTTGTTAATTTGCAGTGTATAAGCAGAGTACATGAAAACTTTTGGAATAAGATTTATATCCCACCCGTGCAGTTGATTTATAATTCACAGTCTGTGACCTGTGAGATCATTCTGCTTTAGGTATATCAGTCTTGCCTCAGATTGTCTTCTGGCATCATATGAAGTTCTGTGTGATGCAGTAATACGTCAATGGAAACACTCATGATATTAAACAAACTGGTTATCCATCGATCTGATTCAAACAATGAAAATGTGTTCCTCTCTGCGATAGTAATTTCCACTTTTGCCTCAGATGTTGCTTTGTCTGTGCTCCTGTGAAAGAAAGCAAGGGAATTTATGGATGTAAGACTATCCCAGCCTTTTCAAGCGATCTTTTACTTGCATCCTAGCACTGGAACTACCTTTTATAATATTCTCTTAGTTGGTCTTGCTACAGAGGAACAAAACAGCATGAAGTATTGTTACTGCTAAATTCCATAGTTAGATGGGCTGTGCAGACAGGCAAAGGGAGAAAAATACTCTTGCATCTTTGGTACAAAAGAAAGTGGCATTAGCTCTTTTTTTAACAGCAATGTTTTTAATAACTTGTCATGAAGATAGACTTTTGTGCATGGAGCATTACTCACTGACCTCTTGCACATCCCTGATTTTAATCGCTCCACCATTGGTGGCCATGCCTTCAGCTACCTAGGACCTAAGCTCTAGAATCCCTTCCCTAAACCTCTTTGCCTCTCTACCCCTCTCTCCTTTTAAGATGCCCCTTAAAGTCTAACCTTTATGACCAAGTCCAAATATCTCCTTATGTGGCATGGTGTCAAATTTTGTTTTGATCATGCTCCTGTGAAGCGCCTTGGGATGTTTTACTACACTAAAGGCACTATATAAATGCAAGTTGTTGTTGGAGTTACAATACACTGCCTAAGAAGAGGCTTGGACACAATGCAAAAAAAATCCCCTATTTAGCTTATTTTTGGATAACTCCCATTAATGCATCCCTCGCTAATTTGTCTACAAATTTCATCCTCGTCTTCAATGCCATTGTTGGGCAGTTTACACTATATGTCCAATAATGTGACCAATCTTTAACTATTCCTTACCTCAATCTTTCTCGGCCACTTCTCCATTTAAGTTCTAATGCTCTAGTGCTATGATTGCCTCCAATTTACACACTATCCCTCCTCTTTTCCTTTCCTGTTTTTTCTGTAAGTTTTACACCCAGGAATATTTAATTGACAATACTGACCCAGCTGCAATCAGCTTTTACTGCTTTATCTATTTCGATCAATGACGTTAGTTCCCCAATTTTGTTTTATATGCTGTACATTCATTTACATTTAGTTTTTATTCCCTATGTTTTCTCTTGTCATCCATATCTAGATTTCTACATGTTTGCTATTTTTTCCTGTTAAACCTCTTTCAGGCTTAATATCTATACACCCAACACTTCCTTTTCTGTCTGAGTTGCCTACTGAACTCTCTTACATTCCCCCTCTCTACCATGTTTGTTTAAACCCTATCCCATAGCTTTAGTTAACCTCCCATGAAGATATTGATCTCAGTTCTACTCAATTTTAGGCTATCACATCCGTACAGCTCACTCCTGCTCCAGTTTTGGTCCATTGCGCCAGGCATATGAACCCTTCCCTCTCACCATGTTTCAACTCATTTGCCTCCCTGATTGGCACTGGTAATAATCCTGAGATTATTGTCTTTCGAAGTCCTGCTTCTTTATCTACCTCCTAACAACTGGGACTCTTTCTGCTGCATTTGAATTATTATTTTGGTTACTGATTTAGGATGATTGAACAAGTCAAACTTTGTTATTGCATGGTATTTTGGCATTTTTACCATTGGTTTGGGAAACTCGTTTGCTGATTTTGTTTTTTTTTGTGGAAGCAAATAAATGGTTTTGATTTTGATCCTTTACCTATCTACATGTTGCATTAAAAATCTGGCACGTGTGCATTTCCTATCCTCAAATTTCACTTTTTGTTGTATTTGGTCATACTGTTTGTCAGCATTTAAAATTGAAAATGTTTATGTAATCAATTACAATGACAATTCCTTCTGTGGCTTAGTTTTATACTAGAACATAAGAACATAAGAAATAGGAGCAGGAGAAGGCCATCCGGCCACTCGAGCCTGCTTCACCATTCAATAAGATCATGGCTGATCATCTACCTCAACGCCATTTTCCTGCACCATATCCCTTGATGCCTTTTAATATCCAGAAATCTAGCAATCTCTGTTCTGAATGTACTCAATGACTGAGCCTCCACAGCCCTCTGGGGTAGAGAATTCCAAAGATTCACCACCCTCTGAGTGAAGAAATTTCTCCTAATCTCAGTCCTAAATGGCCTACCCTTTATTCTGAGACTGACACCCCTGGTTCTACGCTCCCCAGCCAGGGGAAACATACTCCTTGCATCTACCCTGTCGAGCCCTGTAAGAATTTTGTGTGTTTCAATGAGATCACCTCTCATTCTTCTAAACTCTGGCGAATACAGGCCTAGTGTACTCAATCTCTCCTCATACATCAGTCCTGCCATCCCAGGAATCAGTCTGGTGAACCTTCGTTGCGCTCCCTCTACGGCAAGTATATCCTTGGGTAAGGAAACCAAAATTGTGCACAATACTCCAAGTGTGGTCTCACCAAGGCCCTATATAATTGCAGTAAGACATCTTTACTCCTGTACTCAAATCCTTTTGTAATAAAGGCCAACATACTATTTGCCTTCCTAATTGCTTGTTGCACCTGCATGTTAGCTTTCAGTGACTCATGTACAAGGACACCCAGGTCCCTTTGAACATCAACATTTCCCAATCTCTTACCATTTTAAAAAATACTCTGCATTTCTGTTTTTCCTACCAGAGTGGATAACTTCACATTTTTCCACATTATATTCCATCTGCCATGTTCTTGCCCACTCACTTAGCCTGTCTATATCCCCTTGAAGCCTCTTTGCATCCTCCTCACAACTCACATTCCCACCTAGTTTTGTGTCATCAGCAAACTTGGAAATATTACATTTGGTCCCCTCATCCCAATCATTGATATAGATTGTGAATAGTTGGGGCCCAAGCACCGATCCCTGAGGTACCCTACTAGTCACAGTCTGCTAACCTGAAAAAGACCCATTTATTCCTACTCTCTGTTTTCTGTCTGTTAACCAATTCTCAATCCATGCCAGTATATTACCCCCAATTTCACGTGCTGTAACTGTTCACCAACCTCCTGTGTGGGACCATATCGAAAGCCTTCTGAAAATCCAAATACACCACATCCACTGGTTTCCCCCTTATCTATTCTACACTCTCTTAAAGAACTCCAATAGGTTTGTCAAACATGATTTCCCCTTCTGCAGAAACCATTCCAGAATCTATAGAATTTTCGAAGATGATATATCAATGCACCCACTATCTATAGCCATCTCTTTCAAAACCCTGGGATGTAGATCATCAGGTCCTTGAGATTTATCGACTTTCAGTCCCATTAATTTCTCTAGTACTATTTTTTTTAACTAATACTAATTTCTTTCAGTTCCTCACTCTTGCCAGACCCTTGGTTCTCTAGCATTTCAGGGAGGTTTTTGTGTCTTTCGTGAAGACAGACGCATAGTATTTGTTTAATTTTTCTGCCATGTCCTTATTCCCCATTTGATAAGGTCCCACACAAGAGGTTAGTGTGCAAAATTAAAGCACATGGGATTGGGGGGAATATACTGGCATGGATTGAGAATTGGTTGACAGACAGGAAACAGAGAGTAGGAATAAACGGGTCTTTTTCCAGGTGGGAGGCAGTGCTTGGGCCCCAGCTATTCACAATCTATATCAATGATTTGGATGAGGGAACTGAATGTAACATTTCCAAGTTTGCAGACGACACAAAGCTGGGGTGGAATGTGAGCTGTGAGGAGGATGCAAAAAGGCTCCAATGTGATTTAGATAAGTTGGGTGAGTGGGCAAGAACATGGCAGATGCAGTATAATGTGGATAAATGTGAGGTTATCCACTTTGGTTGTAAAAACAGAAAGACATTATTATCTGAATGGTGATAGATTGGGAAAAAGGGAGGTGCAACGAGACCTGGGTGTCCTTGTACACCAGTCGCTGAAAGCGAGCATTCAGGTGCAGCAAGCAGTTAGGAAGGCGAACGGTATGTTGGCCTTCATTGCAAGAGGATTTGAGTACAGGAACAGGGATGTCTTACTGCAGTTGTACAGGGCCTTGGTGAGACCACATCTGGAGTATTGTGTGCAGTTTTGGTCTCCTTATCTGAGGAAGAATGTCCTTGCCATGGAGAGTGTGCAACAAAGGTTTACCAGACTGATTCCTGGGATGGCAGGACTGTCGTATGAGGAGAGATTGGGTCGACTAGGCCTATATTCACTAGAGTTTAGAAGAATGAGAGGTGATCTCATCGAAACATATAAAATTCTAACAGGACTAGACAGACTAGATGCAGGGAGGATGTTCCCGATGGACGGGGAATCCATAACCAGGGGTCACAGTCTCAGGATATGGGGTATGCCATTTAGAACTGAGATGAGAAATTTCTTCACTGAGGGTGGTGAACATGTGAAATTGTCTACCACAGAAGGCAGTGGAGGCCAAGTCATTAAATATATTCAAGAAGGAGATAAATATATTTCTTAATGCTAAAGGGATCAAGGGATATGGGGAAAAAGCAGGAACAGGGTACTGAGTTAGATGATCAGCCATGATCATTTTGAATGGTAGAGCAGGCCCGAAGGGCCAAATGACCTACTCTTGCTCCTATTTTCTATGATTCTATGATGTTTTCCTTTTTACAGTCCATTTTTAAAAAATTTCTCGCTAGTTTACTCTCATTCTATTTTCCCTTTATCAATTTCTTGGTCCTACTTCGCTGAATTCTAAAATGCTCCCAATCCTCAGGCTTGTTGCTTTTTCCGGCAACTTTATATGCCTCTTCCTTTGATTTAATACTATCTTTAATTTCTCTTGTTAGTCACAGTCGGACCACTTTTCCTGTTGGGTTTTTGTGCCTTAAAGGAATATATATTTGTTGCAAATTATGTATTAATTCTTTAAATGCCTGTCTACTGTCATACCTTTTAATGTAGTTCCCCAATCAACCACAGCCAACTTGCACCTCATAGCTTCATAGTTTCCTTTGTTTAGATTTAAGACCCTAGTTTCGGATTGAACGACACCACTTTCAAACTTAATGAAGAATTCTATCATATTATGGTCACTCTTCCCTAAGGGCTTCTTTACAACAAGATTATTAATTAACCCTTTCTTATTACACAATACTAGATCTAAAATAGCCTGTTCCCTAGCCTGTTCCCTAGTTGGTTCCTCAACATACTGATTTAGAAAACCATCTCGTATACATTCCAGGAATTCGTCTTCCACAGTATCAGTGCTAATTTAGTTTGCCCAATCTATATGTAGATTAAAGTCCCCCATGATTATTGTATTACCCTTGTTAAGTGCACTTCTAATTTCCTGCTTCATACCATGTTCTACATTACCACTACTGTTTGGTGGCCTATAAACAACTCCCACCAATGTTTTCTGCCCCTTGCTGTTTCTTAGCTCCATCCAAACTGATTCTACATCTTGATCTTCTGAGCCAAGATCCTTTCTCACTATTTTCTTATCTCATCCTTAATTAACAGGGCTACCCCACCTCCTTTTCCTTTTTGCCTGTCCTTCCTAAATGTCAAATATCCTTGACTATTCAGTTCCCAGGCTTGGTCACCCTGCAGCCACGTCTCTGTAATGGCAATTAGACCCATTTACTTCTATTTCAGCTGTCAATTCATCTACCTTGTTGCGAATGCTGCGTGCATTCAGATAAAGTGCCTTTCATTTTGCCTTTTTAACACTTTTTTTCTATTTTGACCTTATTTGCTCCTGGCCTTTGTTGCTGCTGCTGTCCGATTTCACTTACTACTTTTCTGCCTTCCACTTCCAGCTTTGTTACTATCCCTTCTGAATCTCCTCTCAGGTTCCCATCCCCCTGCCAAGTTAGTTTAAACCCTCCCCAATAGCACTAGCAAACCTCTCTGCAAGGATATTGGTCCCGGCCCTGTTGAGGTGCAACCCGTCCAGCTTGTACAGGTCCCACCTCCCCCAGAACTGGTCCCAATGCCCTGAAATCTAAAGCCCTCCCTCCTGCACCATCTCTCCAGCCACGCATTCATCTGCTCTATCCTCCTATTTCTATACTCACTAGCATGTGGCACTGGGAGTAATCCGGAGATTACCCATGAGGTCCTGCTTTTTAATCCCTTTCCTAACTCTTCAAACTCTCTGCAGGACCTCATCCCTCTTTCTACCTATGTTGTTGGTACTGATATGGACCACAACCTCTGACTGTTCACCACCCCCCCCCCCCCCCACCCCAGAATGTTCTGCAGCCGCTCAGTGACATCCATGACCCTGGCACCAGGGAGGTAACATACCATCCTGGAATCACGTCTGTGGCCACAGAAACGCCTGATGCTCCCCTAGCAATGGAATCCCCTATCGCTATTGCTCTCCTGACCTTTCTCCTCCCCCCTGTACAGCTGAGCCATCCATGGTGCTGTGGACTTGGCTCTGGCTGCACTCCCCAGAGGAACACACTTCCCCCAACAGTATTCAGAATTGAATACTGGTTAGGACGATATAAGGAAGTAAAAGTTCCACAGATAATGTTTTTCTGCTAGAGTGTCATGTAGAAACTTGCTCAGTGGGTCTGTAGTTTGATTCTGAATTCATACATTACAGATAAAATGATTTTGAGAAGATTGTTAGAATCTGCAATGTGGCTACTGATCCAAACTGGTGTCCTCAAATTGGAAGTGCAGAACAATTGTCCTTCTCCAATAGACCGTCAACCGGCTTGATTTTTTTTCTATAAGCAGGAAAATTAATATGTACCGCCCATCTTTGATTTGGCAATTCGTACTTTGAGTTTAGCACCAATTTTGGAATAAAACATTTCTGTGGATGGTTTTGAATTGTGTGTCTCTGCATTGACAGGTAAATGAGTTATTCCAATAGCATTTCCTTTTGCTTGGAGACTTCAGAATTAGCCTTTGCTCATCTATCTACATATGGTGGTGGTCCCAAGTTTAGGCTGCACTGATAAACTGTACAGGTATGAAACTTCAGGCATTATAAAATTGCCCCTTTTAGCCAAGTTTGTTTTGGAATGGGGTTTATGCTGGTTTCACTCTAGTACATATCTGATTATCTGAGTCTATGAAATCTATTGTTGTATGCTGACTCTTTTATGTAAATATTGCAATTATAACTGAGATTGTGCTTTTTATTTTGCCAGGCAGATTAATCTTCATATGGTGTATACAAATGCTTCTAGTGTGTATAAGATTTGATCAGTTGCCTGTGTCTGGTATTTCATTTGAATTTCATTTTTATTGGGTGGTTTTGCATGTAATGTGGAGTATAACATTGTTTTAACTGTGGTTGGCTGCAGTGTGACCTTGTATGTGCCATATGATCAGTATTTCTATTGTCATTGCAATGATTCTTACAAAGTTGATCAAAAGTCACCTGGACCTGTACAAGGACAGGAAAAAGTCATTAGACCCAACAGAATTGTTAGACTAGAGAAGCTGGGATTGTTCTCAGAGCAGAGAAGGTTAAGGGGAGATTTATTAGAGGTGTTCAAAATTGAGGGGTTTTGATAGAGTAGATAGGGAGAAACTGTTTCCACTGGCAGGAGGGTCGATAACCAGCGGACACAGAATTAAGGTAATTGGCAAAAAATCTATGGAGGGAAATGAGTATTTTTAACGCATCGAGTTCTGATCTGGAATGCGCTACCTGAAAGGGTGGTGGAACACGATTCAATAGTAACTTTCAAAAGGGAATTGGATAAATACTTGCAAAGGTGATATTTGCAGGGCTATGGAGAAACAGCAGCGGAGTGGGACTAATTGGATAGCTATTTCAAACACCTCTGTGCTGTATGATTCTATGAACAAGCCTGGCCCTTTCTGATGGAGATTATGGTGTGCATATATATCTAGAAATAATTACAACCATTAGCTAGTATATTTGAGGCTGTATATGATTGAAGGAAAACTATACCCTATATATTTGCTTGGCTTGTTGGAGTTCAAACTTATACAAACTTTCAATTTTGTCAGACCATTTGAATTATTTTATATTAGCACCATGTGCTGAATTCCAATTACATACTTGTGGTAAGGCTTTTACCTAATTGGCGGGGGGGGGGGGGCGGGGCGAGGCGAGGCATCAAGGTATAGCTTGTTGCATACTGCGTTGGGGTAATGAGACTATGCTGTTGAGTGGTAGGGCTCAGATTTCCATACCCATCATCCCCAAAGATAAGTTTCCCAATTTTAATTGTGCTATGAGGAGAGAGAATCCAGAAGATAGCTTGAACCATGTTGGTCATGCATGCAGAAGCAGGATATTGCTTATTAAATGGCTTTTAACTTGAAGTACATTTCTTTATCAGGAGCATCGTTAACTGGAGCTTTTTTTTTCAGCAGCTACTTCAGTGCTTGCTGATTCAAATGCCAGTACTGAATTCTATTAACTTGCGAACTGCATTTGTCTGATCAGTTAGTTTGTAGGTTTGGTATTGATAACTTTGAACATCTGCTCTCTAACTTGTTACTGATTACGGAGGTGTTTATTTTGCCCACTGGGAGGACAATTGGAAGCATCGTTACCAATGCAATACTCAATAATTGCATTGCTTTGATGACCTTTTTTTAAATTCAATGTATTAAATGTTCAGCTTTGCATGGACCTCATTCCATTAAGGTCAGGGTGAGGTGAAAGTGATTTCCCCCCGGGTTTATACTGAGGGCTGCCCTGAGTCTAATTGTATAGTGGGAGGTATTAAATTACCTGCTTGAGTACATGCACTGAATTTTTATTTCCATCAGAAGTTAGGAGATTTGCATCGGACATTTATACTAGTTTGATGTGAGCCTCCAGCTGTTTAGTTCTACATAACCCTGAAGTCAACCGGGTACAGTTCTTGTTCCAAAAGCCAATCTGAGTAAATTGTACTTAACCATGTGCTCTGATTCTGTTATAGGTGAGCCATAAATCTGAATGATTCACCAGTAAAAGGCCTCTACATGGCAGTGACTGCTTAAAGAATTGTTCTCCGGGAATGATGTGCTTTAAATTTGGTGACAGAATACCATCATCAGTTCTAAGCACTATTGGGCATACTAAATTTATTTACATTGTGTCATAACAGAGCCCAGTCTGGGCAGGCTCAGGGAGCTGGCTGTGTTATGGCCTCTTGCAATCTGTCATAGTATATTTGTCAGCACGTGGTGCCGGGATAGCTTTAGCATTACGGCACCATTCTTCCTGACAACGAAACAGTTAAGGGAAGCAAGGTTGGCTGAACTGAGATATACCAGTGCAAGTGTTTAAATATTAGTTGAACTTGTGATGTTGCTGAAGAATGAAAACAAGTCTCCCTTCCTGCAACTATCTTACTGCTTTCCTTAACTCTTTCTGTCTGGTATTGTTTTCTGTTCTTCCATTGTTTGTGCCTCCCACTTTTTCTTTGCATCTCAAAGACCTCTATGGTAGGGAACACAATATATAAAATGTTGGAAGGGGAAGGATGTGGGATGGGATGATTTAATATTCTTGGGTGTCCTCTTGGCTCATTTGTTGGTGTTCTCACATTTTGAGTCAAAAGGTTGTAGACTTAATTCTTAGTTTAGGCCTTTAGCATGTATTGTAGGCTGGAATTGAAGTATATTATGGAGGGAGTTCCTTGTTGAGGTGCCTTCCTTCAAATGAGATGATAAACCAAGGCCATGTCTATTTGTCCTGTTTAAGATCCCATGACACTATTTGAAGAGCAGCAAGGAGTTCTCTTAGCATCTTTTCTCAGCAATCACTCAAAAACTTAATTGGTCATGCACCTTATTGCTTATTGTGGGACCTTATGTGCACAATGGTTATCGTGTTAGCATTTCAAAATAATTCATTGTATATCATTTTACAAGACCATGGTCAGGCCTCAATTTAGAATACTGTGTTCAGTTTTGGTCGCTTCTTTGAGCAACTTGGACAAGGCAGAAAGGTTGATGTATGGCCAATCACTGATGCAGGCTATGGTTTTGACTGGCTTCTCTGAAAAGGATGAAAATGAAGGTGACTTTGAAAAGTGGAGAGTGGAAAATTCATGGGGAGAGGAAAGTGGGAACAAAGGTTACCTGGTTTTATCGGATGATTGATTCAATTGGTGGTGATATTGAGGCTTTGGAAAGGGTGCAGAGGAGGGCCTATAGATTAATTCCCAGTTTGAACCATCTTCGTTATCAAGATAGGTTAAAAGAGCTGGGACGCTACACTTTAGAGAAGCGTAGACTAAGGGGTGATCTGATCGAGGTTTATAAGATGGAGAATAGATCGTGTTTGGGTGACTATTACGAGATCCGGGTTTAACAGAAGCTCTGGTCGCTGTATTTGGCTTGTTGATGTTACATGCTCACGTGATAGTCAAGTGACCTTGACTAGAATAAATGTCAGACTGTGACTTCGGCAATAACGCACCAAACAGATTTATTGACATGGATAAGTAAATGGCAGGAAAGCCAAACAGTAGATCGGGATTTACAATGGAATATAACTCTTCTTCCTCCAAATATATAAAATAATTTTGTTCAGTCTTTGTGCTAAAACTCAGTGTAATTAGACATGAAGCAAGGTCCTTGACCATAATTTTGTGGACATTTCCTGCTAAACTTCAATGGAGTTTTTCTTTCTCTCTGGCTTTACAAGCACTGCTGAACTGGGAAAGCCGTCCCTTTACAACTCCTTTGCAGTTTACCGAGGAACAATAGAAATCAAATTTGCATCAGGCTGTCATAGATCCACAGGATATCAAATACAAAAGCTATGTTTGCTGGTCAGGGTAACATCTTGCACCCTTTGAAGCTTGTGTCTATGATGGAAGACACCAATACCTATAGAGAAATATCAAGAAAGCTTCTGGACAGACCAACACTTAACAGCTCTCCATTTACCTGGTATATCAGCATTGTGAAAACACCTTTTGTTTCAGATGCATTGCCTCTGTTGTACTGATGCGTATCAGCCAGGCTTCTTAAATTGAACCTGGGTTTAACCCGAGAGGTACCACAACTTAAGTCCTTGTCAGCATTACTGGTTTTAAACCATTGCCCACAGAGGTGAACGTGAAAATTAAGTAATTTGCTACCTTTCAAGGCTTGCACGTTTGAGTCATTCAGTGTGGTAAGGAGGTGCACCACTGGGATTGAGTTTGCAGAAAGTGCCGGACATGGTGAGAGACTGCTCCTATTTCCCTTCTCTCTTTCTCTTTATATACACACACACACACACACACACACACACACGCACTTCCCTGTGGTATGGCTCCATGGGCAATAATATCTGGTATCTTAACTCAGGGATTAGGGGAGCACTATGGTGAAGGCTTTTTTTAATTCGTTCTTGTGATGTGGGCGTTGCTGGCGAGGCCAGCATTTATTGCCCATCCTTAATTGCCCTTGAGAAGGTGGTGGTGAGCTGCTTCTTGAACCGCTGCAGTCCGTGTGGTGAAGGTTCTCTCACAGTGCCGTTAGGAAGGGAGCTCCAGAATTTTGACCCAGCGACGATGAAGGAAAGGCAATATATTTCCAAGTCGGGATGGTGTGTGACATGGAGGGGAACGTGCAGGTGGTGTTGTTCCCATGTGCCTGCTGCTCTTGTCCTTCTAGGTGGTAGAGGTAGCGGGTTTGGGAGGTGCTGTCGAAGAAGCCTTGGCGAGTTGCTGCAGTGCATCCTGTGGATGGTACACACTGCAGCCACAGTGCGCTGGTGGTGAAGGGAGTGAATGTTTAGGGTGGTGGATGGGGTGCCAATCAAGCAGGCTGCTTTGTCCTGGATGGTGTCGAGCTTCTTGAGTGTTGTTGGAGCTGCACTCATCCAGGCAAGTGGAGAGTATTCATCACACTCCTGACTTGTACCTTGTAGATGGTGGAAAGGCTTTGGGGAGTCAGGAGGTGAGTCACTTGCTGCAGAATCCCCAGCCTCTGCTCTTGTAGCCACTGTATTTATGTGGCTAGTCCAGTTAAGTTTCTGGTCAATGGTGACCCCCAGGATGTTGATGGGGGATTCGGCGATGGTAATACCGTTGAATGTCAAGGGGAGGTGGTTAGACTCTCTTGTTGGAGATGGTCATTGCCTAGTACTTGTCTGGCGTAAATGTTACTTGCCACTTATCTGCCCAAGCCTGGATGTTGTCCAGGTCTTGCTGCATGCGGGCACGGACTGCTTCATTGTCTGAGGGGTTGCGAATGCAACTGAACACTGTGCAATCATCAGTGAACATCTCCATTTCTGACCTTTATAATGGAGGAATGGTCATTGATGAAGCAGCTGAAGATGGTTGGGCCCAGGACACTGCCCTGAGGAACTCCTGCAGCAATATCCTGGGGCCAAGATAGTTGGCCTCCAACAACCACTACCATCTTCCTTTGTGCTAGGTATGACTCCAGCCACTGGAGAGTTTTCCCCTTGATTCCCATTGATTTCAATTTGACTAGGGCTCCTTGGTATGCTCCGTCAAATGCTGCCTTGAAGTCAAGGGAGTCACTCTCTCCTCACCTCTGGAATTCAGCTCTTTTGTCCATGTTTGGACCAAGGCTGTAATGAGGTCTGGAGCCGAGTGGTCCTGGCGGAACCCAAACTGAGCATCGGTGAGCAGGTTATTGGTGAGTAAGTGCCACTTGATAGAGGGTGTCGTCGACGGTGCTATCACTTTGCTGATGATTGAGAGTAGACTGATGGGGCGGTAATTGGCCAGATTGGATTTGTCCTGCTTTTTGTGAACAGGACATATCTGGGCAATTTTCCACATTGTCGGGTAGATGTCAGTGTTGTAGCTGTACTGGAACAGTTTGGCTAGAGGCGCGCGGCTAGTTCTGGAGCACAAGTCTTCAGCACTACAGCTGGGATGTTGTTGGGGCCCATAGCCTTTGCTGTATCCATTGCACTCGGCCGTTTCTTGATATCACGTGGAGTGAATCGAATTGGCTGAAGATTGGCTTCTGTGATGGTGGGGATATCGGGAGGAGGCCGAGATGGATCATCTACTCGGCACTTCTGGCTGAAGATGGTTGCAAACGCTTCAGCCTTGTCTTTTGCACTCACATGCTGGGTTCTGCCATCATTGAGGATGGGAATGTTTACAGAGCCTCCTCCTCCCGTTAGTTGTTTAATTGTCCACCACCATTCACTGGATGTGGCAGGACTGCAGAGCTTTGATCTGATCCATTGGTTATGGAATCGCTTATCTCTGTCTATAGCATGTTGCTTCTGCTGTTTAGCATGCATGTAGTCCTGAGTTGTAGCTTCACCAGGTTGGCACCTCATTTTTAGGTATGCCCGGTGCTGATCCTGGCATGCTCTTCTACACTCCTCATTGAACCAGGATTGATCCCTGGCTTGTTGGTAATGGTAGAGTGAGGAATATGCCGGGCCATGAGGTTACAGATTGTGCTGGAATACAGTTCTGCTGCTGATGGCCCACAGCGCCCAGTTTTGAGCTGCTAGATCTGTTCTGAATCTATCCCATTTTGCACGGTGATAGTGCCACACAATACGTTGGATGGTGTCGTCATTGTGAAGACAGATCTTCGTCTCCACTAGGCATGTGCTGTGGTCACTCCTACCAATACTGTCATGGACAGATGCAGGTAGATTGGTGAGGACGAGGTCAAGTAGGTTTTTCTCTCGTGTTGATTCGCTCACCACCTGCCGCAGGCCCAGTCTGGCAGCTATGTTCCTTCAGGACTTGGTATGCAGTGGTGCTTTGTGATGGACATTGAAGTCCCCCACCCAGAGTACATTCTGTGCCCTTGCTACCCTCAGTGCTTCCTCCAACTGGTGCTCAACATGGAGGGTGGTCGGTGGTAATCAGCAGGCTGTTTCCTTGCCCATGTTTGACCTGATGCCATGAGATTTCATGGGGTCCGGAGTCAATGTTGAGGACTCCCAGGGCCACTCCATCCTGACTGTATCGCCACCTCTGGTGGGTCTGTCCTGCCGGTGGGACAGGACATACCCAGGGATAGTGATGGAAGAGTCTGGGACGTTGGCTGAAAGGTATGATTCTGAGAGTATGGCTATGTTAGGCTGTTGCTTGACTAGTCTGTGGGACAGCTCGCCCAATTTTGGCACAAGTCCCCAGCTGTTAGTGAGGAGGACTTTGTCGTGTCTGGTGCCTAGTGGTCCGATGCCGGGTGGTCCGTCTAGTTTTATTCTTATGACTTTTTCAAGCGAGATTGTTCAACTGAGTGGCTTGCTAGGCCATTTTAGAGGGTAATTGTGAATCAACCACATTGCTGTGGGTCTGGAGTCACATATAGGCCAGACTGGGTAAAGACGACGGTTTCCTTCCCTAAAGAACATTAGTGAATCAGATGGGATTTTACGACAATCCGGTAGTTTCATGGCCACCATTACTGATGCTAGTCTTTTTTTATTTTCCGATTTTATTTAATTGAACTTAAATTCCCCAGCTGCCGTGGCGGGATTTGAACGAATAACTCCGGATTACTAGTCCAGTAACATAACCACTATGCTACTGTGCCCTTAGCTGGCATCCAACAGGAGTCATTGGATAGTGATCAGGAATGTAAGTGGTGCTTTATTTCTCCTGCCTGGGGATGCCAAGGACAACAGTCTCAGTACAGATTAAGGATTCAACCTGACACCTCCTTGATTGTGTGGCTCTGTACAGCGTACAGTGGATTTACCCACAGAGCTATCAAGAGCTCCGAGTTAAGACAGATAGATATATTATCTGTAACACTGGAATATTTTCAAAGTTACCATTCCTGCAGTCTCAGCATGGCAAACTTAACACCCCCTCACCCTATTAAGGGATTGTTTAATATAGATAAGGTCTTGACTCCTGTTGAGTATTATGTTATTGCTGGTACAGGTGGACGATTGGGTTTATTTTTTGGTCTGACTCTTCAGGTTTTTTTAAGTGACGTTTTTAGCCTTTCACAATTCTGGTTTCTTCCAAAGAAGTGAGTTCATACTGTGGATCGGCATTTGTCTTATGCAATTGATCTGTGCCATAAAACTTGATTGCCAGGGCATTGTAGGTGCTGTTTGCACATGATCTGTTTACTTACCCACATTGTAAAAGATTGATTAGGCTGGATTTATCTGGTCTAGGTCAATTAAGCCAGTTTGTAAAAGTAGCAAAAAAATTTATTGTATAAGTCTGATTAAAAGCTATCAGATCTAGGAGGGAAAATAGATTTGATTGAAGTTAGCAAATAAAGACTTAATTTTGATGCCTGTGGAAAAGGAAGGGTGAGCATTTTGCCTTCTAACGTTTCTGTCTTCTAAATTTTCTCTCCTTAGTAATTGGAAATGAGAAAACAAGGGTCCGCAATTAAACCAAAAATGCATGCCTGTTATATTGAAGTGTGCAGGTTTGATCAGCTCCAAAATCAACCGCCAGTGCTATGACCAAAGTATAATACCCACCAAAATCATTTGAGCTGGCACATCGAGTGGACTTCGGTTATAATTGGTTTGGCAGGTCCACCTTTGACCATTATATTGGACTAATATCTGCATCGAGGCTGCCATATATTCCACTTAAACGTCTTCTATTCACGTGTTTCATTGTTGGCCTATAACCGCAGGAGGTACCAGGCATAGTGGATTTGCTGATCTCAGCAAGGACTGCAGTAAGGGCACTAGAATTGCTGCAGCCTATGAGTTGGTGAGGGGAAAAAATAACAGGGGCTCCTGAGCGCTATCCAGTGACCCCTGCAGGAATTGCATGCATATGGAGGTGAGGACAGGATTGGATTTGTTGGTCAAATAGCACTCGCGGTCGAGACTCCTATTTTAATAGTGTTCATTTGGTTGTGGTATTAGTGCGGCTGGTGTCACTGGAATGGTACCCCAGCAAAAAGTGTGCTTTCAGGAAGGAAAAAATTTAAGTGAGGCACCAGTTAGTTACTGTATATTCAACACATGTTCTGTGTTTTATGTTCATATTTGGAAACTAGAGTTATACTTGTTTAAAGTGCTGGTGAGCTGAGTGTGAGATATTGAACGCACTGTAACCAGCTGGTTTTACATTCAATAACACTGCTTACTGGACCTTCAGAGACTTGGAACTGTATCTGCACTGCCAGTAAATAGTGCATTGTATGCAGTGCCAGTTGGTTACTGTACATTAATGGGCATGTGCTATGACCAGACAGCAAAACATCTTTTGTGAACTTCCTTCATGGTCAGACAGGTAGGCAGCAGAGACAGAGCATCGGATATCAGACTTTAAAACAATTCATTCTTGTAATATGGGCATTGCTAGCAAGGCTGGCATTTATTACCCATCCCTAGTTGCCCTTGAGAAAGGGGTAGTGAACCGCCTTCTTGAACCACTGCAGTCCACGTGGTGAAGTTGCTCCCCTAGTGCTGTTAGGTAGGGAGTTCCAGGATTTTGACCCAGTGATAATAGAACAGTGATATATGTTCAAGTTAGGATGGTACTTGACTTGGAGT
The DNA here is from genome assembly GCF_035084215.1 of Heptranchias perlo. NCBI lineage: Eukaryota > Metazoa > Chordata > Chondrichthyes > Hexanchiformes > Hexanchidae > Heptranchias > Heptranchias perlo. Next base: position 8,941,629 of record NC_090351.1, read on the forward strand.
GGAGGTTGGAGTGGATGGTGTTCCCATGCACCTCTGCTGCCCTTGTCCTTCTAGGTGGTGGAGATCATGGGTTTGGAAGATGCTGCTGAAGCAGCCTTGGCGAGTTGCTGCAGGGCATCCTGTGGATAGTACACACTACAGCTACTGTGCACCAGTGGTGGAGGGAGTGGATGTTTAAGATATTGAATGGACTGCTAATCTTCGCTTTGTATACACACATTAGCGGCATTGTTTCAGAAAAAAAATCTTTCCTGTGCTGGCACAATATGGCACTAATTGAAGAACAAGAAATTCTCCCACTACTCTGACGAATATTCTTCCCTCAATCAGTAGCACCAAAAAAACTCATTATTCATCTCATTACTGTTTACAGGATGTTGCTGGTACAGAATGGCTGCCCTGTTACATGGCTGGTTGTTTACTATAGACCCCCAAATAGTGAGAAGGAGACAGAGGAGCAAATCTGTAGGCAAATTTCAGAGAAATGTAAAAATAATAGAGCAAAAACAGTAGGTGCCTTCAATTACCCTACTATAGACTGGGAGAGAAAAGTGTAAAGGGCAAGGAGGGTGAACAATTCCTAAAATGTGTACAGGAGAACTTTCTTAATCAGTGTGTTTCTAGCCCAGTGAGGAAGGAAGCAGTGCTGGATCTAGTTCTGAAGAATGAAGTAGGGCAAGTGGAGCATGTTTAGTGGTAGAACATCTAGGTATTAGTGATCATATAATTAGGTTTAAAGTAGCTGCGGAAAGGGACAAAGAAAAATCAACAGTGAAGACAGCCAATTTTAGTGATTTGAGAAGGGATCTAACACGTGAACTGGAAACAAAGATTGGCCAAGAGGAGGTAGTTTGGGTACAAACCAAGAATAAGAACTTAAGAAATAGGAGCAGGCCGTACAGCCCCTCGAGCCTGCTCTGCCATTCGGTCAGATCATGGATGATCTTCAACCTCAACTCCTCTTTCCTGCCCGATCCTTAAATACCTTGATTCCCCTAGAGTTCAAAAATCTATCCATCTCCGCTTTGAATGTATTCAATGACTCAGCATCCACAGCCCTCTGGGGTAGAGAATTCCAAAGATTCACAATCCTCTGAGTGAAGAAATTCCTCCTCATCTCAGTCTTGAATGGCCGATTCCTTCTTCTAACTGTGTCCCCTAGTTCTAGACTCTGTAGCTAGGGGAAACAATCTCTCAGCATCTACCCTGTCAAGCCCCCTAGTAATCTTATACGTTTCAATGAGATCACCTCTCATTCTTCTAAACTCCAGAGAGAATAGGCCCATTCTACTCGACCTCTCCTCATAGGATGACCCTCTCATCCCAGGAATTAATCTAGTTAACCTTTGTTGTACTGCCTCCAAGGCAAGTATATCTTTTCTTGGATAAAGAGACCAAAACTGTATGCAGTACTCCAGGAGAGGTCTCACTAAAGCCCTGTACAACTGTAGTAAGGCTTCCTTTTGTACTCCAACCCCCTTACAATATAGGTCAACATGCCATTTGCTTTCCTAATTGCCTGCTGTACCTGCATACAAATCTTTTGGGTTCCTTGTACGAGGACACTCAAGTGATTTGTGAATAACCTCCCATTTCCACACATCTGGCACCTTCCTGCCCACTCAGTTAATCTTTCAATACCCCGTTGCAGACTCTTTGTATCCTCCTCACAGCTTACGTTCCCATCTAGCTTTGTATCATCAGCAAACTTGGTTACATTACACTCAGTCCCTTCATCCAAGTCATTAATATAGATTGTAAATAGCTGAGACCCAAGCGCCCATCCTTGCGGCACCCCACTAGTTATAGCCTGCCAACCTGAAAATGACCCGTTTATCCCTACTCTCTTTTCTGTCCTTTAACGAATCCTCTATCCATGCCATTACCCCCAACCCCATGAGCCCTTACCTTGTGAAACAACCTTTTATGTGGCACCTTATCGAATGCCTTTTGAAAATCCAAATATACTACATCCACTGGTTCCCCATTATCTACTCTGCTAGTTACATCCTCAAAAAACTCTTAATAAATTTGTCAAACATGATTTCCCTTTCATAAACCATATTGACTCTGCCTAATTTTCTAAGTGCCCGGTTACCATTTCCTTATTCCCATAAGGAGGAAAGATAGGGCAACCAGAGCTAGATGACAACCAGAGCTCCCTGGATGACAAAGAAAATAGAAGTTAAAATAAAACAGAAAAAGGAGGTTTATGACATGTCAGGTAGAGAATACAGTAGAAAATCAGGCAGAATAGAGTGCAGGGGGAAATTAAAAAAGGATAGAAGGACGACACAGAATGAGAAAAGATTAGCGAGTAACATAGAAGGGAACCCAAAAACCTTTTCCAAACATGTTAAAGGAATGGTGGGGCCGATCAGGGACAAAGAAGGAGATCTTCTTGTGAAGGCAGAGAATTTAAGAAATAGGAGCAGGAGTAGGCCATACGACTTCTCGAGTCTGCTCCTTCATTCAATAAGATCATGGCTGATCTTTGACCTCAACTCTTTCCCGACCTATTCCCATATCCCTTGATTCTCTTAGTGTCCAAAAATCTATCAATCTCAGTCTTGAATATACTCAACGACTCAGTATCGACAGCCCTCTGGGAGAGAATCCCAAAGATTCACAGCCCTCTGAGTGAAGAGATTTTTCCTCATCTCGCTCCTAAATGGCCAAGCCCTTATCTTGAGACTATGACCCCAAGTTCTGGACTCTCCAGCCAGAGGAAACAGCCTCTAAGAATTTTATACATTTCATTGAGATCACCTCTCATTCTTCTAAACTCGAATATAGGTCCATCTCTCCTCATAAGACAACCTTCTCATTCCAGGAATCAATCTAGTGAATCTTTGCAAGTATATCCTTCCTTGGGTAAGGAGACCAAAACTCTACACAGTACTCCAGGTGTGGTCTTACCAGAGCCCTATATAATTGCAGCAACACCTCTTCACTCTTATTCTCCTACCTTCTTGCAATAAAGGCAAACATACCATTTGCCTTCCTTATGGCTTGCTGTACCTGTATGTTAACTTTGTGAGTCTATATGCGAATATGTGGGTGTCTATATACGTGTGCATAGATGCGGATGTGCGTGTGTATAGATGCGAATGCCTGCGGATGTGCGTGTGTGTATATATGCATATGTGCGGGTGTATAGATGCAGACGTCTATATGCGGATGTGCGCATGTATAGATGCGGACGTCTATATGCGGGTGTGTATGTGTGCGCGTAGATGCGGGCGTCTGGAGGACTGCAAATGTTACATCCTTATTCAAAAAGGAGGGAGGGATAAACCTGGTAACTAAAGGCAAATCATGTCTGTCTGACCTGATTGAGTTCTTAGAAGGTAGTGCAGTAGATGTATATGTGGACTTTCAAAAGGCATTTGATAAAGTGCCACGTAACTGACTTATTCAGAAAATAGAAGCAGATGGGATTAAAGGGATGATGGTAATTTGGGTAGGTAATTGGCTAAGTGATAGGAGGCAGAAAGTAGTGGTGAATGGATGTTTTTCTGATTGGAGAGAAGTATGCAGTATCATTACGTTATATGTAAATGACCTGGACTTGGGTATAGGGAGTACAATTTCCAAGTTTCCAGATGGTACAAAACTTGGCAACATAGTAAAAAGTGAGGAGGATAGTAGCAGACTTCAGGAGGACAGACAGACTGGTGAAATGGGCAGACACATGGCAGATGCAATTTAATGTGGATAAATGTGAAGTGATGCACTTTGGGAAGAACAACATGGAGAGGCAGTATAATCTAAATGGTACTATTTTGAGGGGGGTGCAAGAGCAGAGGGATCTGGGGGAGCATATTCACAAATCTTTGAAGGTGGCCAGACAAGTTGATAAAGGTTGTTAGGAAAGTATATGGTATACTTGGCTTTGTAAATAGAGGCATTAGGTAGAAAAACAAGGAAGTCATGCTGAACTTTTACAAATCACTGGTTAGGCCTCAGCTGGAGTATTGTGTTCAATTCTGGGCACCACACTTTGGGAAGGATGTCAGGGCCTTGGAGAGGGTACAGAGAAGGTTTACCAGGATGATACTAGGGATGAGGGATTTCAGTTATGTGGAGAGATTGGAAAAGCTGGGATGGTTCTCGGAGCATAGATGGTTAAGGGGAGGGAGACCTAATAGAAGTATTCAAAATAATGAGGGATTTTGATAGAACAAATAGGGAGAAACTGTTTCCTCTGGCAAGTGGGTCAGTAACCAGAGGTTGTAGATTTAAAATAATTGGCAAAAGAACTAAAGGGGAAATGAGTTTTTATTCACGGAGGGTTGTTGAGATCTGGTATGCACTACGTGAAAGGGTAGTGGAAGCAGACTCCATAGGAACTTTCAAAAGGCAATTGGATGTGTATTTGAAGAGGACTAATTTGCTGGAGAATGGGGGAAAAAGCTGGGGTGTGGGACTAAATTGGACAGCTCTTTCAAAGAACCGGCACAGGGATGACTGGCCGAATGGCGGCCTCCTGTGCTGTAAGGTTCTATGTTTGCCTACGCAATGGTCATTCCACTTTGTGTGAAGTTTGTGAGTTGCTTCAGTGATATAAATTGCAAGCATTTCTTTCCACTTGAAATGTGAAAAGCATCCTGCGGTACAATTGTAGAGTTTATCTTTATTATCTTGAAGAGGATATGACATTAGGGAAAAGCACTTCTGATTAGTGATCTGTCATTGGTTGTAGTGTTGGGAGTCATTTGAGGTGCTGAATTAAGAGTATTACAAAACAGAAATTGACTTGTGCGCCTTTTATTTCCTCACACTTTTCCCCCAAATATCATTTGGCACCAATTACGATAAACCAGTCTAGCACAACACTGATGATACCAGAGTCGCTTTAATATTAAGTGTTCATGAACAAGAGAAAGCTGTTTGGCTATTCTGCCTTGCTCCTTCATTCAGGGCATATATAAATTAAATTATTGTGCTTCTCTCACCAATTTCATTTCCTTAGAGGGACATGAATAACTACAATGTTCAAGATAATTTTCCAGACACCTGAATGTTGAAGATAATTGAACAAAAAACCCAGGTTATCAATCTAAATTTCAATTTATACAATTGAACCCTAACTGGCTGCAGTTAACAGATGATGTCCCACAATCACAACAGGGTTGGAGCCATAGTATTTCATCAAAATTGATTATGCTTGTCTGTACTCATCTGCAGAGGAGTCAGTTCTATTCTTAACTAGATATTCAGTTTGGTTTTGAAGGAGCCAAATCCTTACCTGTGTTGCAAGCAGAAACAGCCATGATCTGCAATATTGTCCTTGTAAATGTCAATGTGTGGATCAAATAACATTTTGGAGCAGCTAGATTACGAGTACTCGTATAACAGGAGCTTCTCGACCTGTGCACCTATATGCATTCCATTTAGTAGGCCTGTATTATGCTATCAGGTCCCTGTTTATATTTCTGTATAACAGGTGTTAAAAATGGTGTGTTATGGTGCTGTTGCTTTGGATATTGAGCAGTTTCTCCCTGATGGTGAAAGAACTCTGCTGCTGGACAGAGATGGTTTCATCAGGTGCAAGATGATGATGGGCTCAATTTTAAACGTAAATTGTGGGGGGCTGTGATAATTGCAGAAATGCAGAGCGGGTTCGGAAGCCGGCTCCAATCCACCGACTTCCGAGTTTCCCACAGACGCACCTGTGGGTGCACGGGTGTCCCGAATCCGGAAGTCCCGCTGGCAATTAAAGCCGGCGGGACGATAGTTAAAGAACCAAATGTACCATTGGGGTACTTGAGACACTTTACCTGTGACATATTAGGTAGTTGGAACGATTTTTAACTTACCTGGGCGGCTTTCCCACGGCTTCTGATTCACGCCTGGTGAAACCAGGTGTGAAGGGCCGGATCAAGCAAAAAGAAACAAAAAATAAATTAAATGACAAACCATTGCACAAAGTTAAAACACAAAATCAACTCACCTTTCCACCCTGCTCCGATATCTCTCTTTCCCCCCCTCCCCCACCCCGATCTTCCTCACTCTCCTCCTCTTCTCTCTCTTTTCCCCCCCCCCCCCCCAAGGCGTTGCAGCTCCTGTCGGCAGCCAGCCTATCACAGGCTGGCTGCCGGGCGCGAAACCCAGACAGAACTTTAATCACCATCAATTACATTGTGATTGCGTCGGAAACGGGAAGTTTTTTTTATTCGGGTTTGCCATGCGCACCTTCACACCCCCCCCCCCCCCCCCCCCCCGGCTGCCAAACCGCCACCATTTTAAAATTAAGCCTGATGTCTGGGTAAAATGTGGCTCTCGCTGTCTCTTTTGTAGTTGGAGTAATTTTTAGGGAATTTACCTGTACCATGGCATCTATCGTGCATACATGTAAAGTAGCTGAAGTTTTATAAAATTTTCCTCAATGAGGTTTTGAATTAATGCACTAGGTGCTGAACAAACAATTTTGATTATGGTAGCAGAGTGGGGGAAGGAGTAACTTGAGGTGGCAAATGGTCAAGGTGATAGCTTAAAAATATGGCACCATCATAAATCTGCTTTTATTGCTATCAAAATTTATAGTACAGTTCCCTTGAATAAAAACTCCATGGGAAAAGTGATCCAACCATGGCTAATTAAAGAAGTTAAGGATAGTATTAGATTAAAAGAAGAGACTTACATTGTTGCCAAAAAGAGTAGTAAGCCTGAGGATTGGGAGGGTTTTAGAAATCAACAATGGATGACCAAGAAATTGATAAGGAAGAAAATAGAATGAAAGTAAACTAGCAAAAAATATAAAAACAGATTGTAAGAGCTTCTACAAGTATGTAAAAAGGAAGAGTAGCAAAAGTAAACGTGGGTCCCTTTAGAGGCAGAGACAGGAGAAATTATAATAGGGAATAAGGAAATGGCAGACTTTTTATGTCTTCACAGTAGAAGACACAAAAAAATACTGGAAATAGTGGGGAACCAAAGGTCTAATGAGATGAGCTTAAAGTAATTAAGATTAGTTTTAAAAAAAAAGTACTGGAGAAATTTATGGGACCAAAAGTCACAAATCCCCTGGACCTGATGGCCTACATCCTAGGGTTTTAAAAGAGGTGGCTGTGGAGATAGTGGATGCATCAGTTTTGATCTTCTAGAATTTCCTAGATTGTAGAACGGTCCCCGTGGATTGGAAGGTAACAAATGTGACCCTGCTATTCAAGAAAGGAGGGAGAGAGAAAAGAGGGAACTATAGGCCAGTTAGCCTGTCATCAGTAGTAGGGAAAATGTTAGAATCTATTATTAAGGACGTAGTAACAGGGCACTTAGAAAATTGTATGATTAAGCAGAGTCAACACACTTTTATGAAAGCGAAGTCGTGTTTGACAAATCTTAGTTTTTTGAGGGTGTAACTAGCAGGGTAGATAAGGGGGAAAACCAATGGATGTAGTATATTTGGATTTTCAAAAGGCATTCGGTAAGGTGCCACACAAGGGTTGTTACGCAAGATTACGGTTCATGGAATTGGGGATAATATATTAACAAGGATTGGTTAACAGACAGAACAGAGAGTAGCAATAAACGGATAATTTTCGGGTTGGCAGGTTGTAACTAGAGGGGTGCCGCAAGGATTGGTGCTTGGGTCTCAGCTGTTTGTAATATACGTCAATGACTTAGATGAGGGGACCGAGTGTAATGTATCCAAGTTTGCTGAGGATACAAATCTAGGTGGGAAAGTAAGCTGAGAGGCGGACACAAAGGGATAAAGACAGGTTGATTGAGTGGGTGAGAAAGTGGCAGATGGAGTATAATGTGGGGAAAGGTGAATTTATCCACTTTGGTAGAAAATAGAAAAACAGAATATTTTTTAAAAGGTGAGAGACTAAAATGCTGGTATTCAGAGGGATTTGGGTGTCCTTTTACATGATTCACAAAGTTAACAAGCAAGAAGTTAGGAAGGCAAATGGTATGAGAGTCTTTATTGCAAGGGGGTTAGAGTAAAAAGAGTAAGGAGGTCTTGCTGCAATTATAAAGGGCTCTGGTGAGACCACACCTGGAGTACTGTGTAGAGTTTTGGTCTCCTTACCTAAGGAAGGATATACTTGTGAAGATTCACTAGATTGGTTCCTGGGATGAGAGAGTTGTCCTATGAGGAGAGATTGAGTAGAATGGGCCTATATTCTCTGGAGTTTCGAAGAATGAGAGGTGATCTTATTGAAATGTATAAAATTCTTAGACGGCTTGACAGGGTAAATGTTGAGAGGCTGTTCCCCCTGGCTGGAGAGTCAAGAACAAGGGGTCATGGTCCTAAATGCCAATCCCTTATCTTGAGACTGAGATGAGGAAAAATTTCTTCACTGAGGGTTGTGAATCTTTGGAGTGCTGTACCCCAGAAGGCTGTGGATGCTCAGTTGTTGAGTATATTCAAGACTCTGATCGATAGATTTTTGGACATTGAGAGAATCAAAGGGTATGGGGATTGGGTGGGAAAGTGGAATTGAGGTCGAAGATCAGCCGTGATCTTATTGAATGGCGGAGCAGGCTCAAGGGGCCGTATGACCTACTCCTGCTCCTATTTCTTACATTCTTATGAAAGCAAAGTCACAATTTTTATTCTGCTGATTTCAAAACCCACAAAAGTGTTGAATTATGTTTTTCTCGATCTGTAATTTCATCATGATGAACGGGAATAGTCAGGCATTGATTCGGCTCTTGGTTTCCGACTACTGGCTGATTTCCCCAATAATTCCTCATGGACAAATAAAAATATAGTCCTGTAACCATCTAGTCTCCCATTCATTTCTTTTGCTGTCTCTCTTTTCCCCATAGCATACTTTTGTCTCTGATTCTGCCTTTCTTTTCCTGTGGTTATTTTCTACTCTGTACTTTGCACACATTCTTTCTTTTTCTCTGCTTGCCTAACCTATTGTGTTAGAGATCGAATGAACCCATATATATGGTTTGCTTCTTTATAATGATTTATTCCATGTTTACCATCTGTTTAATATATTCTGTTTACTGTCCACATAAATTATTCTGTCTTTGCAATCAGCTGTTAGATAATGAATTTTTTGGCATGAGATCTGAATTGAAATGAATGAACTGAATCAATTTCAGTTTAATACTCTGCAGGTCCCCTCTGTCATTTCTTGGCCCAGGTGCTATATAGCAATGTGACTGACAGGCAGAACACGATCTTCCTACTACTTTCTCAACAAAGGGAGAAGCACAAGATTCTTTGCGATTATCAGCCCTGCTTGGCCCCCTTCGTCCCCTTTGCTTCGGCTCAGCGTGGGTGGCTCACCTGATTGTTGACCATCATCCTCAAGATTCTCATGAGAGGAGTAGAGGCTCCTTAGGCTTGAGTTTAGATTGGGGGAGGGAGTGCATGGTCAAGTCTGGGGCCTGCTCTGGATGGCAGGCCAGAAGTAGATAGGCCATGTGTAGAGTCTGCCCAGAAACAAGAGCACACAGTCACTTTTTTTCTTTGTCCTTCATTTGATCCATGCAGCCGATATGATCAATAATACCACCTGGTTTCCAGGGACAGTCTGCTTTGCAAAAAGACACAGAGGACAAATGTAAAAAAAAATTGTGACCCCACCGTGCTCCTAATTAAATATCGCAACTTCTAGGTTTACTGCATCTAATTATTAACAGACCAAACTAATTTCTGAATTAGTATCGGCATAAATCAGGATCATCAGGGAGATCTCATGTTTCAGACACACAAGCACTTCTTTAAATTGGTGCCTTGAAACCCTGTAGAGTAGCTACATACTATCTGCTGTCATGGGATATCTAAATAAATGCCTGTAGTTCAATTGCAAATATTATGTGGAGCTAGCCATCAGTATGTTGGGTTGGCTTAATTAAATTGTTTCCTCGCAGTTTGAGAAACAAGCCACAAATTTTGTCAAATCTTTTTGTATAAGAAGTTCCTTTGTTTCAAGAGAAGAGTTAATAGAATTTCTGCTGATGTGACAAGTAAAAGTCATGGTTGAAACTTGCAATAAAAGGTAAAGCTATTAGCGGTCTGCTCAGCAACAACTTGCATTTATAGAAATCGGGGATGCGCACGAGGCCAGATTTGGAGGAGCGCAACAATCTCGGAGGGTTGTAATGCTGGAGGAGGCTACAGAGATAGGGAGGGGTGAGGCCATGAAGGATTTAAACACAAGGATGAGAATTTTAAATGCGAGGTGTTGGTGGACGTAAGTCAGCGAGCACAGGGGTGATGGGTGAACAGGACTTGGTGCGAGTTAGGATACAGGCAGCAGTTTTGGAGGAGCTAAAGGTTACGGAAGTTGGAAGGCCGGCCAAGAGAGCATTGGCGTCTGGAGGCAACAAAGACATGGATGAGGGTTTCAGCAACTGATTGGCTGAGGCAGGGGTGGAGACGCGCGATATTACGGAGATGGAAGTATGCGGTCTTGGTGATGGAGCGGATGTGCCCAGCCCTAATCCCATTATAGGTCAGGTAAGCCTGATCGCACAATGAAACACCATGTATAGTCCGTCAGCAAACCATATAAATAAGCTGATGGCATCTTGGGAGAATAGACAACCAGCACTGACCCAGCTGAGGTGTCCCGAGTTGAGTATGAGATACTTGTATTGGAATTGATATTATAGCTTTTGATTCAATAATTGTAACACTCTGCTAAACTTTTGTGGACTTTGGACTAATAGTGATACCTTAAGCTATACTGTGCCTGAGATAGCTGCCTAAACCGGAGTAGTGTTATCCCAGTCAACAAATTGACAAGCCTCCAAATCCAGTAATAAATAAATGAGGGGTAAATAATCATTGAGGAATTGATTCCTACCAAGCAAATTTATCAGAATTTGACATGCCTAAACACCCACCATTAAGCAAGTGTTACCGTAGGAGTGCAAGACTTATATTCTTGTTAGGAACCGAGGGAGGTCAAAATGGCTTCCGGTAATTCTAAGTCTCCAGTGGCTCTGTAAACATTGTTCGGATAATTTAAACATCCCAGTAGTCAGTTATCCTCTGGATATGTGGATCATCTACAACACCTAGAGACAGATGTAGAGGAAAACGTGATCCCTGGAAAAGAAAGTTTTAAAAAAAACTAAGGTTGCACAAGTAGCCTGGGGGTTGTATAATACTGCCACTGTACAAATGAAGGTTAATCAGTTCTGAAGGAGGAATGTGGAAAACGTAAGGAACAAAATAAGTGTCCAGAAAGAATTAGGGGACAATGCAAATCAATTGCAGCATCTCCAACAAGAGAGTCTAACCACCTCCCCATGACATTCAGTGGCATTACCATCGCCAAATCTCCCACCATCAACATCCTGGGGGTCACCATTGACCAGAAACTTAACTGGACCAGCCATATAAATACTGTGGCTACAAGAGCAGGTCAGAGGCTGGGTGTTCTGCGGTGAGTGATTCACCTCCTGACTCCGCAAAGCCTTTCCACCATCTACAAGGCACAAGTCAGGAGTGTGATGGAATACTCTCCACTTGCCTGGATGAGTGCAGCTCGACACCATCCAGGACAAAGCAGCCCGCTTGATTGGCACCCCATCCACCACCCTAAACATTCACTCCCTTCACTACCGGTGCACAGTGGCTGCAGTGTGTACCATCCACAGGATGCACTGCAGCAACTCCCAAACCCGCGACCTCTACCACCTAGAAGGACAAGAGCAGCAGGTACATGGGAACAACACCACCTGCACATTCCCCTCCAAGTCACACACCATCCCGACTTGGAAATATATCGTCATTCCTTCATCGTTGCTGTGTCAAAATCCTGGAACTCCCTTCCTAACATCACTGGGAGAACCTTCACCACACGGACTGCAGCGGTTCAAGAAGGCGGCTCACCACCACCTTCTCAAGGGCAATTAGGGATGGGCAATAAAAGCCGGCCTTGCCAGCGATGCCCACATCCCATGTACGAATAAAAAAAAAAGCATGAGGCGCTACAAATGCACTATATTGCTGCCGAGAGGATACCGAGGACTTGCACTGTCAAGTCAATTATTATCGGCAAAAGGCTGAGGACTTACAGGCTCCGTTGAAACATTTTAAATTGATTTTGAAATTGACTCCCAACAACTCAACCATCTTTATATCCCTGCTTACAACAAATGGAGCTAGCAAAAAGGGGAGTAAGGGGGACAGCCCCTGCACCCATGAGAAAACAAGGTATAAATCTGTTTGGAGTAGGCAAAGCCACTTGCAAACCGTGGCCCATTCATCCCTTAATTACGGTACACACTATGAATGCTGAAGGAACCTGGACTAACTTCCAGCAGAAAGCACTTCCCGTAACGACAGAACAAGAGTATATGCTCTGAATTAGGAAGAGCCCTGAATGATGAGTATTAATTCTATATCAGCCTGGGTGTTAAAACTTACACATCTTCATAGGTATGGATAGTCTGTCCCCAGGTGAGGCAGTGAAGATAAGGGAGAAGACAATGCTGACTTCTGCGTTTACTCAACTACTGCAAGCTACCAGGGACCCCGTGTCCGCAGGTTACAGTAGACATGTCTCCAGATGGTAGAGGTTGCTCACCATGCATAATTTAGTCTTATGTGCTGTGGGTAAGATTGATAAATTACAGAAGGAATCCTGTTAAGACTACAAGGATAAGCTGTGGTATCATTATGGGAGTTCTCATGGGGGTGCCAATGCTACACAAGTGGATGCGTTTTGAAGCAAGTATTATGGATGGTTCTGGCCCACCAAAGAAATGCTGGAACAACATAGCCTGACAGAGACTGATTTAGATCAAGTAGTAAAGTTTGTTAAAACCTTTTGGAAAGGCAGGAGAAATGCCAGAGTAGCCAAGGTTAAGGTTAAAGGACCCATCGAGGCAGAAGAAAGGAAACCATGGAAAGATGGACAGGAGTCTGGTCAGAAAGGACAGGGACAAGGTAAAAAGCCTTGGCAGAAAGGAGGAGGCTCAGGATCTCGGTCATGCTCTCAACGAAACTGGGATAGTAAAGATTTGGTAAATAACTATCCAAGTATCAGTCTTGTACCTATCAGGCACAGCAAAATGAGACTCACTGGGCTGCATCATCTGGTGATCTCATTCTATTTGTGGTGCTATTCTGACAGTAAACATCAGGACACGATGGAGGTGTGATCTAACAGTTCAATGAAGTGGGAATACTATCACTAACATGCAGTAGGGAATATCACAAGACATCAAGAAACGGCTCAGCGCACTGGATACAACAAAGGCCCCGACCTCATCCCGGCTGTAGTGCTGAAGACTTGTGCTCCAGAACTAGCCGTGCCTCCAGCCAAACTGTTCCGGTACAGCTACAACACTGGCATCTACCCGACAAAGTAGAAAATTGCCTAGGCATGTCCTGTTCCCACAAAGCAGGACAAACCCAATGTGGCCAATTACCGCCCCATCAGCCTACTCTCAATCATCAGCAAAATGATGGAAGGTGTCGTCGACAGCGCTATCAAGCGGCACCTACAAATAACCTGCTCACATGCTTGCTTTGGGTTCTGCCAGGACCACTCGGCTCCAGACCTCATTACAGCCTTGGTCCAAACATGGACAAAAGAGCTGAATTCTAAAGGTGAAGTGAGAGTGACTGCCCTTGACATCAAGGCAGCATTTGACCGAGTGTGGCCCAAGGAGCCCGAGTAAAATTGAAGTCAATGGGAATCGGGGAAAACTCTCCAGTGGCTGGAGTCGTCATACCTAACACAAAGGAAGATGATAGTGGTAGTTGGAGGCCAATCATCTCAGCCCCAGGGCATTGCTGCAGGAGTTCCTCAGGGCAGTGTCCTAGGTCCAACCATCTTCAGCTGCTTCATCAATAACCTTCCCTCCATCATAAGGTCGGAAATGGGGATGTTCGCTGATGATTGCACAGTGTTCAGTTGTATTCGCAACCCCACAGATAATGAAGCAGTCCGTGCCCGCATGCAGCAAGACCTGGACAACATCCAGGCTTGGGCTCATAAGTGGCAAGTAACATTTGTACCAGACAAGTGCCAGGCAATGACCACCTCCAACAAGAATGTCCAACCACCTCCCCATGACATTCAGTGGCATTACCATCACCGAAGCCCCACCATCAACATCCTTGGGGTCACCATTGACCAGAAACTTAACTGGACCAGCCACACACATACTGTGGCTACAAGAGCAGATCAGAGGCTGGGTATTCTGCGGTGCGTGACTCCCCAAAGCCTTTCCACCATCTACAAGGCACAAGTTGAGAGTGTGATGGAATACTCTCCACTTGCCTGGACGAGTACAGTTCCAACAACACTCAAAAAGCTTGACACCATCCAGGACAAAGCAGCCCACATGATTGGCAACCGATCCACCACCCTAAACATTTACTCTCTTCACCGGTGCACCGTGGCTGCAGTGTGTACCATCCACAGGATGCACTGCAGCAACTCGCCAAGGCTTCTTCGACAGCACCTCCCAAACCCGCAACCTTTACCACCTAGAAGAACAAGGGCAGCAGGCACATGGGAACAACACCACCTGCACGTTCCCCTCCAAGTCACACACCATCCCGACTTGGAAATATATCGCCTTTCCTTCATCGCTGGGTCAAAATTCTGGAACTCGCTACCTAACAGCACTGGGAGAACCTTCACTATATGGACTGCAGCGGTTCAAGGAGGTGTCTCACCACCACCTTCTCTAGGGCAATTAGATATGGGCAATAAATGTGGGCCTCGCCAGTGACGCCCACATCCCATGAACAAAAAACTCCGTACAAAGAGGAACCAGAGTGCGACTACAGTGTTTGCAGCGAAACTGGGTCGGAATCTGAGCTACACTGCTTTCAAGAATGCAGAATCCCATATGAGTGAAATGCCTGTGGGCGACTTTGGAGTTCCATATAAAGGGAACCTAAACTTTCAGAATGGACGATTGGATCAGTCCTTGAATTAACCACAATTTTGGCACGCACACCAGAATAATTTTAGGCATGAGCTGAAAAGTTAAAGCGATCACTGGCGACTCCAATGCATGCCTTAACAAATATATATGCCGGAGAGGAACTGGTGAAAAATAACACTTCTACCTGAAAAGGTTACCTGAAAGTTCAGATGTCAGAGCCAGGGACAGGCAATGGACTTGTAGTAACAAGAACTCATGAAGCTTTTTATAATGCAAGTTTCAAAGTTGTACAGGTATTGTTTAATTTTTCAAGTGTATCATTACCAAAGGGCCTGTGCCAGCCTTTGTTGAAGAATTATATCATTTAATAGTACAGTAATTCGTACAGAACTGATGCAACACATTTAGAATGAGGGAAATATTGTCACCTCTAGAGAAGCACACTTTACATACAGAACGGCCAGTTGTCTTATCCAAATACCTTTGTTTGTTTTATCCCTATTGGAATAGCCAAATTTGGAGACCAAGTCTTAGTACCAGTAAGAGCTCATTATGTTGCTGAAATACAAGCCCAAATAACCCTTCAGACAGAAGCCTCAACAGCTCTCGTTAGATTTGGGCACCCAATTCTTCCATTATCTTTAAGTTTGTGATCTACTATAGAGAAGCAGTATCTCCCAAGAGCATTTGGTCCATATGCTCCACCAAGGGGTTGAGATAGAAAAAAGGAATTGTCTTTCTAGGAGATCATGAGTAGTGGAAAATTACTCCTGTTGGTCAGCATCAGTGGGCAAGAATTATGTCTGTTGTTTGTTATTGCTCAGCTCGTTATGATTGTGCTTATTATTCTAATGTGTTATCTGAAGGACTGTTACAGTTGAAATCTGGCATGTAATTCCCCTGGATATGAGAGATCCCAAAGTTTGGACCACATAATTAGGAACCGAAGGGAAAAGACAGGGTAAGCCAATGACTGGTAAGATCTCTGATTGCACGGGAATGACCTAAGGCAGGCTCTTGTCGCTATTGTATTATAGATGAAACCCCTTTTATTTTGTATTCCAGGGTTTCAAGGCGGGGAATGTTGAGAAATAAGCAAGATACTTTCAGATCTTTGTGTCCAAAAGGTCCCTTTGTTTCAAGAGAAGAGTTAATAGGATTTCTGCTCATAAGATATAAGGTAGTGACTTGTGAAACACATGGCTGAAACTTTTGATAAAAGGTAAAGCTGTTCTCTGTCTGCTTAGCTACGATCCCATTATAGAAGTTTGGGTAAGCCTGATCTCTGTGCGTGCGCCCGACTGACCTACCAACCTGGAACAGGTAGTACATCTTTACGATTCAATATTTGCAACGCTCTGCTAAGCATGTGTGGACTTTGACTAGTAAAGTTATACCTTAAGTTATACTGTGTCTGTGAGATTGCTGCCTAAATATCCCAGTCAACACTCGCTAATCTTATTTTCACCAAATTTAAACACTAAATTATTTGCACCATTTCGTTCTGTACAGACTTAGTGGCACAAAAGAGAACATGGTGACCCAGTGATCACTTGGGTGAGTTTAACATTAAACAGCAGTTGCATAGGACAATACAAGAAGGAACATCCTGTAAATTATATGACAGAACAATTCCTCTTGCTGTTTATATGGAAAGCTAATGTGAAGTGAGCTGCCTTGTAAAAGAATTGTTTTCTTCAATTTTTTAAATGTTTATCAGTCTTGGTCACAAGTGGCTTTTAATGTTTCTTTTTGTGCCCCCCCCCCCCCCCCCCAACAAAACGTCTGTTAGTTTCTGCTGGGTAAACCTAATCGGGCATGTTGTGGATTTTTGACCATTAGTTTTAACAAAGCAGAGCTTTAAAAAAGATTTTTTAACCAATCAGTAAGAATTTGCATATCTGGTGTTATGTCAACATTGCATTGAGTGACAGTTGTTTAGTTTAGGATTATGGGTTGGAAGGTCTAACTTGATTGCTCAGAAAAAGGCGTTAAACTCATACACAAACCAAAGTATCTCATTACCTTCACAGAATCACAGAAAATTTACAGCACAGACGTATGCCATTCGGCCCATTGCGTCCACGCTGGCCGAAAATGAGTCACCCAGCCTACTCCCACTTTCCAGCACTTGGTCCGTAGCTTTGTAGGTTATGACACTTTAGGGACATATCCAGCTACTTCTTAAATGCGTTGAGGGTTTCCGCCTCTACTGCCCTTTCAGGCAGTGTGTTCCAGACCACCACACCCTCTGGGTGAAAAATCTTTCCTCCGCTCCTCTCTCATCCTTCTACCAATCGCTTTAAATCTGTGTCCCCTGGTTATTGACCTCTCTGCTAAGGGAAATAGATCTTTCCTATCCACTCTATCTAGGCCCCTCATAATTTTATACACCTCAATTAAATCACCCCTCAGTCTCCTTTGTTCCAAAGGGAACAACCCCAGCCTATCCAATCTTTCCTCATAGCTAAAATTCTCCAGTCCTGGCAACATTCTCGTAAATCTCCTCTGTACCCTGCCTAGTGCAACTACATCTTTCTTGTAATGTGGTGACCAGAGCTGTATGCAGTACTCAAGCTGTGGCCTAACTAGTGTTTTATACAGTTCTAGCATAACCTCCCTGCCCTTATCGTCTATGCCTCAGCTAATAAAGGAAAGTATCCCATATACCACCGTAACCACCTTATCTACCTGTCCTGCTACCTTCGGGATCTGTGGACATGCACTCCAAGGTCCCCCACCTCTTCTACACTTCTCAGTATCCTCCCATTTATTGTGCATTCCTTTGCCTTGTTTGTCCTCCCCACATGTATTACCTCGCACTTCTCCGGATTGAATTCCATTTGCCACTTTTCTGCCCACCTGACGAGTCCATTGATATCTTCACGTGTAGTATGAGAGTTCTGAACAGTAAGCCAGCATGCAGATTGTATACTTGCCATAACTGTTTAACAATAGCTGACTCTCTAGCCATCCTGTGATATTGATCTGTTTACTAGTCTCTCCAGGAAATGAGAATTTGTAGTGGATGTAAATGCCTTAGAAGAATTCCTGTGCAGCACTGAAATGGTGTAGAAACCTTTCATGCAAAAGACTGTAAGACTGTGGTGTGTGGATTTGACCACTAGAGAGAGCACAACTAATTTAGGCTTCTTGTGATAGCATCCTCATACTGCCACAATGTGCATGATGTATACCCTTGTAAACTACAGGAGGAGCTAAATATTTGATATGGTCACACCTTGGATCACCTGTCAATTTTCCTATCTTGATGGTTGTTAGTATTAAAGAAGATGGCTCCAGCAAACAGCACAAACATGATTGGCTGGCTGACTGTCCTCCCTCTGTGCTGTAAATTTCTGTGGTTCTATGTCTGATTGCACTTTGGACTGTTATCCCAAAGAATCTTCTGTATGCTTTCTTTACCAGTGGGGGTGGGGGGTAGAGGATGGAGAGGAAGATGGTGGGGTGTAGTCTGCTTTTTAAATACTGCTGCAACTCTTCACTTTGGTGATAGTTGTGGTCTAGGTCCAAGAAGCTGCATGGACCAGTTAGCAGGAAACAGGCTGTAGAGCGAAGTAACATGGCTTTTCTTTTGTTTTTCCACAAGCCTAGCACCGAGATTCAGCTGCGCTCTCCAGGAGAAGTGCCAAACGAGGCCAGGCACTTGCCCACAGGGAGGGAGATATCTTTTAGAAGTTTGTTACATTGGCAGAGATGTGGAAGGAAGTTGCCAGCATGCTTTCTTGGCCAGTGAATAGTGCCTAGAGAGGGTGAGGAAAAAGTAGTTGAACTCTAAATTGGTACGTATCCATGTGGACCAGCCATGAACAGGGCCACTGGTTTGTGATTTTCGTGGGAAATAGATGTAAAATATTACATAATGATCATATTACTGTTTTGTATTTTTAAAACTGAAGTGCTGCCATTTTTGAAAAGCAAAACTCAATGCCGTACCAGCTATAGATTTAGCAGTTGTTTAATGCATACTGTTGAGAAAAACAGGAAAATGTGACTTTTTTTAACTTTCCCTCATGATTTCCCATCCAGATCATTGGTTTACAGTGACTAAGTCAAATTTGGCCTTTATTACACTGGGTTTGTAATATTCTCTGCTGCAGGCATGTCAACAGCATCTTGGATGAATTTAATTTACTTATTTGGATGGGGTGCACTGGAAATGAAAATTTTGGAAATGTCTTTATTAAAAAAAAATCTAAAATAATAAAAGTGGGGGATTGGGGGACAGGGTTCAGGGCCAATGGAGAGGAGATAGCTGAGATCTGCATACTGGAGGCGAGATTGGAGTTGGGCAGGCACCACAGCAGAGAGAAGGAATGATGTATGTCCAAGTCAGGATGCCATTTCCAATCCTCCAGGTCGCAAAATTCAAACCGCAAAAAAACAGCGAGTAAAGCAATGCAAATAGTTGAGTTGCTGACATGACGATGGCCAGAATCCCAGGGCTACAGCCTACACGTGGTTCATCGGCATCAATTTACACACCCCTAAAATAAAGCAATAGTCCATTGCTGAGTATTATACAATCTATTTATATGATGTCCTGTGGCATTGGAGGATGTGCTCTTTCTTAGCTGCTCTGCTGTCTTTCTCTGCCTCCTCTTCTGCCTCTCCTGGATTCTTTTTTTGTTTCTCTGTATCCTCTACTTTTTTTTTTCTTTCTCTCTCTCTCTCTCTCTCCCCAGCCACCCCCCACTCCCCCCCCCATTGAATTTTTTTTGTATCTTTAATACCTTCATTAAAGTTTTTACATTAATGTCTTAGAAATCTGTTGTTTGGATATCTTTACCTTGACAGTTGTCCAGAGCTTTCAGTCACATTTTGGGCAAGTACAATTTGCAGAATTTCCTCAAATGCAATCTATATACACACAGATGTCACGCTGTTAGCCAGTGGGAAAATCTTAAAAGTACTGTGTTTCTCAGCTATAACCTGAAACGGACAAGCATATTATAACCTCCACAGTTTGCTAATCTGTAAAATCTATGCCAGAACTGTTTGACTGTCATGGCTAAGATAGTCCACAACACACTGAACTGGTAGCATCCAATTATACAGGGTTGTGGTCACTTGAATAGAATCATAAGCTACAGCACGGAAGGAGGCCATTCGGCCCATTGGGTCCGCGCCAGCTCCGTGCAACAGCAATCCAACTAGTCCCACTCCCCTGCCCTTTCCTCGTAGCCCTGCAAAATTTTCCCTTTCAGGTACTTATCCACTTCCCTTTTAAAGGCCATGATTGAATCTGCCTCCACCACCCCCTCGAGCAGTCCATTCCCGATCCTAACCACTCGCTGCATAAAAATGCTTTTCCGCATGTCACCTTTGGTTCTTTTGCCAATCACCTTAAATTTATGTCCTCTGGTGCTTGACCCTTCTGTCAACAGGAAGTTTCTCTCTATCTACTTATAACTCTATGACTCTATACCAAATGCTGGAATATGGGATTAGAGTAGACAGGGCTGATGGCCGGCGCGGACACGATGGGCCGAAGGGCCTCTATCCGTGCTGTATAACTCTATGACTCTCTATGACTCTACTCTGTCTAGACCCTACATGATTTTGAATACCTCCATCAAATTTCCTCACAACAATCTGTGTTCCAAGAACAACCCCAGCTTCTCCAGTCTATCCACATAACTAAAGCCCCTCATCCCTGGAATCATTCTAGTAAATCTCTTCGGCGTTCTCTCTAAGGCCTTCCCATCTTTCCTGAAGTGCGGTGCCCAGAACTGAACACAATACTCCCAGATGTGGCCGAACCAGTGTTTTATAAAGGTTTATCATGACTTCCATACTTTTGTACTCTATGCCTCTATTTATAAAGCCCAGGATCCCATATGCTTTTTTAACCGCTTTCTCAACCTGCCCTGCCGCCTTCAACGATTTGTGCACATATACCTCCAGATCTCTCTGTTCCTGTACCCCTTTTAGAATTGTGCCCTCTAGTTTATATTTCCTCTCGTTCTTCCTACTGAAATGTATCACTTTGCATTTTTCTGCGTTAATTTCATCTGCCATGTGTTCACCCATGCCCACCAGCCTGTCTATATCCTCTTGAAGTCTATCATCTTAGCACTATCACCGTGCTAAATGTGATATATTCAGATCAGATCTAGCAGCTCAAAACTGGGCATCAATGAGGTGCTGTGGGCCTTCAGCAGCAGCAGAATTGTATTCCAGCACAATCTGTAACCTCATGGCCCGGCATATTCCTCACTCTACCATTACCAACAAGCCAGGGGATCAACCCTGGTTCATTGAGGATTGTAGAAGAGCATGCCAGGAGCAGCATCAGGTGCACCTAAAAATGAGGTACCTGGTGAAGCTACAACTCAGGACTACATGCATGCTAAACAGCAGAAGCAACATGCTATAGACAGAGCTAAGCAATTCCACAACCAACGGATCAGATCAAAGCTCTGCAGTCCTGCCACATCCAGTCGTGAATGGTGGTGGACAATTAAACAACTAACGGGAGGAGGAGGCTCTGCAAACATCCCCATCCTCAATGATGGCGGAGTCCAGCACGTGAGTGCAAAAGACAAGGCTGAAGCGTTTGCAACAATCTTCAGCCAGAAGTGCCGAGTGGACGATCCATCTCGGCCTCCTCCTGATATCCCCACCATTACAGAAGCCAGTCTTCCGCCAATTCGATTCACTCCACGTGATATCAAGAAACGGCTGAGTGCACTGGATACAGCAAAGGCTATGGGCCCTGATAACATCCTGGTTGTAGTGCTGAAGACTTGTGCTCCAGAACTAGCCGTTCCTCCAGCCAAACTATTCCAGTACAGCTGCAACACTGACGTCTACCCGACAATGTGGAAAATTGGCCAGGTGTGTCCTGTCCACAAAAAGCAGGACAAATCCAATCCGGCCAATTACCGCCCCATCAGTCCACTCTCACTCATCAAAGTGATGGAAGGTGTTGTCGACAGTGCTATCAAGCGGCACTTACTCACCAATAACCTGCTCACCGATGCTCAGTTTGGGTTCCGCCAGGACCACTCGGCTCCAGACCTCATTACAGCCTTGGTCCAAACATGGACAAAAGAGCTGAATTCCAGAGGTGAGGTGAGAGTGACTGCCCTTGACATCAAGGCAGCATTTGACCGAGTGTGGCACCAAGGAGCCCTAGTAAAATTGAAGTCAATGGGAATCAGGGGGAAAACTCTCCAGTGGCTGGAGTCATACCTAGCACAAAGGAAGATGGTAGTGGTTGTTGGAGGCCAATCATCTCAGCCCCAGGACATTGTTGCAGGAGTTCCTCAGGGCAGTGTCCTCGGCCCAACCATCTTCAGCTGCTTCATCAATGACCATTCCTCCATCATAAGGTCAGAAATGGAGATGTTCGCTGATGATTGCACAGTGTTCAGTTGCATTCGTAACCCCTCAGACAATGAAGCAGTCCGTGCCCGCATGCAGCAAGACCTGGACAACATCCAGGCTTGGGCTGATAAGTGACAAATAACATTCGCGGCAGACAAGTGCCAGGCAATGACAATCTCCAACAAGAGAGCGTCTAACCACCTCCCCTTGACATTCAGTGGCATTACCATCACCGAATTCCCCCACCATCAACATCCTGGGGGTCACCATTGACCAGAAACTCAACTGGACCAGCCATATAAAATACTGTGTCTACAAGAACCGGTCAGAGGCTGGGTATTCTGTGGCGAGTGCTCACCTCCTGACCCCGCAAAGCCTTTCCACCATCTACAAAGCACAGGTCAGGAGTGTGATGGAATACTCTCCACCTGCCTGGATGAGTGCAGCTCCAACAACACTCAAGAGGCTCGACACCATCCAGGACAAAGCAGCCCGCTTGATTAGCACCCCATCCACCACCCTTAACATTCACTCCGTTCACTGGCGCACCGTGGCTGCAGTGTGCACCATCCACTGGATGCACTGCAGCAACTCGCCAAGGCTTCTTCAACAGCACCTCCCAAACCCTCAACCTTTACCACCTAGAAGGACAAGGGCAGCAGGCACATGGGAACAACACCACCTGCACGTTCCCTTCCAAGTCACACACCATCCTGACTTGGAAATATATCGCCGTTCCTTCATCGCTGGGTCAAAATCCTGGAACTCCCTACCTAACAACAGCACTGTGGGAGAACCTTCACAGGACTGCAGTGGTTCAAGAAGGCGGCTCACCACCACCTTCTCAAGGGTAATTAGGGATGTGCAATAAATGCTGGCCTCGCCAGCGCCGCTCACATCCCATGAACGAATAATAAAAAAAAATTATTCTCCTCACTGTTCACTACCCTTCCAAGTTTTGTCATCTGCAAATTTTGAGATTGTGCCCTGTACACCCAAGTCCAAGGCATTAATATATATCAAGAAAAGCAGTTGTCCCAGCACTGACCCCTAGGGAACACCACCGTACACCTTTCTCCAGTCTGAAAAACAACCATTCACCAGTACTTTCTAGTTCCTGTCCCTTAGCCAATTCTATATCCATGTTGCTACTGCCCCCTTTATTCCGTGGGCTACAATCTTGATGATGAGCCTATTTTGTGGCAATTTATCAAATACTTTTTGTGGTGCCATATACACCACATCAACAGCATTGCTCTCATCTACCCTCTCTGTTACCTCATCAAAAAACTCTATCAGGTTAGTTAAACACAATTTGCTTTTAACAAATCCATGCTGGCTTTCCCTAATCAATCCACGCTCGCCCAAGAGACTGTTAATTCTGTCTCTGATTATCGTTTCTAAAAGTTTCCCCACCACTGAGGTTAAACTGACTGACCTATAGTTGCTGGGTTTATCCTTGCACCCTTTTTTGAACAAGGGTGTAACATTTGCAATTCTCCAGTCCTCTGGCACCACCCTTGTATCTGTGGATGTTTGGAAGATTATGGCCAGTACCTCTGCAATTTCCACGCTAACTTCCCTCAGCCACATAGGATGCATCCCATCCTGACCAGGTGACTCATCTACTTTAAGTGCAGCTAGCCTTTCAAGTACCTCTATCAATTTTTAGCCCATCCAGTATCTCAACTATATCTTCCTTCACTGAGACTCTGGTAGCATCATCTTCCTTGGTAAAGGCAGATGCAAAGTAGTCGTTTAGTACCTCGGCCATCCTCTCTGCCTCCATGTCCAATAATTAGTATAACTTAGCAGCTCAGCTGTGTCCTTGTACTCGCATCTAGCATGTGGAAAATCTGGCTAGCAGCTCAAATTTAGAGATGTCCATTTAAATGTGAGTGGTTTTGTAAGGTGGGTAGGAATATTATATCCTTCTGATCATTTCCAAAGTTCCCTAGATTCTGGAAGGGTCCCATCAGATTGGAAAATAGCAAATGTAATTCTTCTGTTCAGGAAAGGAGGGAGACAGAAAGCAGGAAACCACAGTTAGCTTAACATCTGTCATAGGGAAAATGCTAGAATCTATTATTAAGGAGGTTATAGCAGGGCACTTAAATCTCAATGCAATCAGGCAGAATCAACATGGCCTTGTGAAAGGGAAATCGTGTTTGACTAATTTATTAGAGTTCTTTGAGGAAGTAACAAGCAACGTGGATAAAGGAGGATAACTGTGGATGTGGTGTACTTGGATTTCCAGAAGGCTTTTGACAAGGTGCCCCATCAAAGGCTATTACACAAAATAAGAGCTCTTGGTGTAGGGGATAACATATTTGCATGTATATAGGATTGGTTAGCTACCAGAAAGCAGAGCGTAGGCATAAATGGGTCATTTTCAGGTTGGCAAGAGGTAACGAGTAGAGTGCCACAGGCATCAGTGCTTGGGCCTCAACTATTTACAATCTGTATCAATGACTTGGATGAAGGGACCGGATGTATGGTTGCTAAATTTGCTGATGATGCAAAGGTAGGTAGGAAAGTAAGTTGTAAAGAGGACATAAGGAGTCTGCAAAGGGATATAGATAGGTTAAGTGAGTGGGTAAAAATTTGGCAGATGGAGTATAATGTGGGAAAATGTGAACTTGTCCACTTTGGCAGGAGGAATAGAAAAGCAGTATTATTTAAATGGAGAGAGATTGCAGAACTCTGAGGTACACAGGGATCTGGGTATCTTAGTACATGAATCACAAAATTAGTATGCAGGTACAGCAAGTGAATGGAAGGCAAATGGAATGTTGTCATTTATTGCAAGGGGAATGGAATATAAAAGTAGAGCTGTTTTGCTTCAGTTGTACAGGGCATTGGTGAGACCACATCTAGAATACTGTGTGCAGTTTTGGCCTCCTTATTTAAGAAAGGACATAATTGCTTTGGAAGTGGTTCAGAGAAGGTTCACTCGACTGATTCCTGGGATAGGGGTTATCTTATGAGGAAAGGTTCGACAAGTTGGGCCTGTATACACTGGAGTTTAGAAGAATGAGGTGATCTTATTGAAACATATAAGATCCTGAGGGGACTAGAAGGGGTAGATGCTGAGAGGATGTTTCCCCTTGTGGGAGAGGCTAGAAGTAGGGGGCTACAGTTTAAAAATAAGGGGCCTCCCTTAAGATGGACATGAGGAGAAATTTTTTCTGAGGGTTGTGAGTCTGTGGAACTCCCTTCCCCAGAGAGTGGTGGAGGCAGGGTCATTGAATACTTTTAAGACCAAGTTAGATAGATTCCTGATTAACAAGGGAGTCAAAGGTTATAGTAGGTAGAGGGGAAAGTAGAGGTCACAATCAGATCAGCCTTGATGTTATCAAATGGCAGAGCAGGCTCGAGGGGCTGAACGACCTACTCCTGCTCTTAATTCATATGCTGGTATGATCAGTTTCTTTGTTTGTCCCAAATGAATTGAAAACCAGTTTGAGAATGAATTTTAAATAGCTTCATACTCATGTTTAAACTATTTTTGCTTGAGAGAGACTAGTTTGAGACATGCAGACAGTGAAAGATATAGATGGATAATATGAATGCTTAATATGGTTTTTAAAAAATATTTATTGAATAAGCAGCAAGTTATGAATGCAATCGGTCAGTGAGAATGTAGCTGAAATTGGGCAAAATTTATTTCCAGTGGTGATTGACGGTTGGTGGTTTTAATCACGTAACTGCCTATTAGCTGAATTACTTCACTTGATTCCTGTTTCCTGTCACCAGTTATTAATCAGCAAGGGGAACAAGTGATTAGAAGCTGCTGGAACTACATAGAACTGGCTGCGCTCTCCACCACACCTCACCCCTTATCTAGTTTCATGCGGAAATATTTGTTTCAGTTCAGAACGATTTCATATGGAACCATCGTTAACCTGACTAGTGATCAGGAACAGTTCAGTTGCATGCATTTTGCGTTCAATCTGGAAGCCGCCTTGTTCTGATTGCTCTGATGTGAGGACTGGTTTTGACTGTTGGTTGTTATAGAAATAAAAACTCTGATCGTTGATATCCAGTATGGCTGCCACTTCAAAAAGAACGGATGCTGTGAATATCAAAAAAGAAAGCAATGTGCCAAGAGAAAAAGAAAACGGCTACTTTAGTGACCCAGGCAGGTCTGTGATTTAGCAGAATCATATTTTGGAGTCAGTTGGCTGGTTGACAATTAAATATTAAGTTCGCTGGTCAAAGGTTAAGGATGTGGTTTGGGGGTGGGGTGGGGGGGGGGGTGCGGAGGAAACAATGTGAAGACCTTCCAAAATAGATGGGTAGAAAACGTCAAGATCCTATATAGAATTAAGAACTCCAGGATCCATGAATGAGCTGCACCTGCCAATCCCACTGATGTTGCTGAGGGGTGTGCACATCTTCAGGATATTCTTTAAGAATCCGTTAATGCCTTGTAATTGGTGAAATTGACCTATCTCTCAAAATGGAGCAAAATTGTTCCCTCAGTCTTAAATCAGGAAGAAGGAAAAACAAAGACCACTTGTCATGTGCACCAGTTCAACAGGGAAAAGAGAAAGTCACACTCTTGGTAATTTCGAAATATGTTCAGCTCTGTTGCTTCAGAAACACATTCAACCTGCACAGCATAATTGAACAATATGGGAGCAAGAAAGCTTGGATGACAATTGTCATTTTAAGTGTGTGGCTGCTGAGTTTCAAATGAAGGATGCATGTTGATTTGGCATGATCTCGTTCCTGGACATCACAACCAGCCATATGGATACCTAAGTGACACACTTGCACCTACACTTTTTGCTGTCCAATGCAACAATTTGCCTTTGTATTCTGGGAATATTTGCAATGTTGAGCTACCTAAAATGTAAAGAAGAAAATCAGCCACCTTTTTAAAACCACTTTTATTCTTTTGCACTGCATGGAATAAGATGACACAAACTTGCCAATTGCTGGCACCACATTGAGATCCCATGCCCGATTAATTACTGACAGACGAGTCAATAGCCACTAATGTCAGCAATCAAGTGGTACAATTCATTCATTCCTTTGACAGTTCTGAAAATGCAGTATCTGTAAATGATAACTGTCTCATCCATGCAATGTGAGTAGCTGCTGATAAAAGACCAGGTTGGGGATGTTGTGCACCGACAGCATCAACTTGCAATTATATTGTGCCGTTAATATAGAAAAATGTCCCAAGGTGCTTCACAGGCACAAAGGGAAAAATTGATGGATACCAAGCCAAAGAAGTAATATTAGAAAAGGTGACCAAAAGATTAGTCAGCGAGGTGGAGGATTTTAAGGGAGGGGATTCCAGAGCGTGGGGCCTAGACAGTTGAAAACTGGACATCAATGGAGGTGCAAAGGCCCAACGCCTCCTACCACAGGCAGAGCTCAATATGGCAAAGGCAGCAATAACTAGAGCCTGTAGCCAATGCAATGGAGGAGGTGGGGGGGGGTTCTACTTGTGGAGGACTTTGCAATGGAAAATCTGGAAACACTTTTCACATTAGAGGCCATGGACATAATCAAAAACACTACAGAAATGTCACTTTGTAATGTAGACCTGGGAGAGGCAATAAACAATCTCCAACTTTATGGAGCAAGAATAAGTTTGCAGTTATTTAGAGTACTGGATGTAGTTACACTGTACTTTACAATGTGTTTGAAGTGTTAAAATATTTATTGTGTATTGTACATTAGTTTTTCATTGGTGTTGTCATCGATACTGCATGTTTGTGCTTGGTTATTTGAAACACCGTGGGTATCTTAAATTTGGTAATCCAACATGCTTGTTAATCCAATCTATTTTTTAAATTGCAGCAATGATTTTGTCAGGATTAACAAATGTATACTGTTGTCTGTAGGGATTTAGTATCCCAACTAATGGGAAGCACATAGGGAATGCAAGTGAGTTCATTTGTTGCTCATTACCTTAGATTCCACCACCACTGAGACTTGTATTGCAACAACTTGCATTTATATGGCGCCTTCAATGCAGAAAAACATCCCAAGACACTTCACAAAGGTGTAATAAAAAAAATTATTTGGCCCTTGATAGTGTGTAATTGAGACCCCCCACGTGCTGTTACGACAAATATGAAAGCAGTTGCTCTGTATATCGAAAGGAAAGAAGAATATTAGGAAATGGGTGAAACTCAAATTTTTGAAAAACCTGCCATATGCCCATTTTCAGGTGGTTTCAGAATGGGAACTGAAAGGAGAAAAAAGCCTGCAAGAACTGGTAAATGGTTTTAGATTCAGGCTTGAAAATAAGCCAACTACCTGTTGCGACAGGAGCGTATAAGACTAGGAGGATACTGGCTGTTAAGAATTGATGCAAGTAATTTTATTGTTGGACATCAGGGTTTTCTGTGGAGGGCAATTTCAGTACTTTTCGTTTGTGCACCATCAGCTTGTGCAGACTTGGATGGCACGGGTAAGCTCGAATTCTGGCAGTCTGAGCCCTTGCCTGAGTTCCTCTTTTGCTTAAATCTCTGCACCCCTGATCTATCAAATTAGGAACAAATGACAAAAATCAGGAGCATTTGTTATCATGTACTTGAGGCCTAATTTGTATATTTGAGCAGCATAGTAACCTACTTAAACCTTTTTTGTAAGGGATCTGAATTTTGCATAGGCTTTGTTTTTGGACAGAACTTTTGTTTGTGTAATGCATTCTTGTGTCAGGCGCAGCACTAAATTTGTGGTAAAAATAAATCGGTACTTTGTTGGTGGAGCTCCAGGGAACTGGTGGTTTCATACCAATGGGCAGTAGGTGTAGGCCAAAAGAAGCTGGTACAAAATTCTGATAAAATTATGCTCTTTTAAAATAAATGAACAAACCTTGCTAGCTCATTGAGCAGCCATTCACATTTTAATAACTGAAAATAGCTTTCTTTGGCCTCTTTCAATTATTGGTTTATATGAGCAGTGTTGTATACATATGTTTGACTGTGCATATGTGATTCTCTGCCATCTGCATTTTTAAAGATATGAGCAGGTAGTAAAAATCACTGATCAATGCTTAAATCACTGGAAATAGACAATGCTACATATTTTAATGCAGTATAAAGTGCCATTTTTCTTTTTCTCTTTACCTCTATTTGGATGCTCCGTTTCTCTTTCTCTCCTTTCTCTTTCTCCCACTCTCTCTTTCACATATCTGTTTATTACTCTGTTCAATTTTTTTTCCTGCTTCTCAAAGCCACCTTGGCTTCCAAGATTTTGAAGCACTGTTAAGCCCTTGGAAAAGGAGGGACCGATTTTGATCTCTTCCATTGCTGGTCGAAAACAGCTATTGAGGGAAGAAGAAAGTAGAGTTTTAATATGGGAGGGAAAAAAACTCTCGGGGGTGGGGGGGAAAAATTACACGTGGGTTTACTTGATGAGGTTTAGCAGCTATATCCTTGGTGTAGTCACCTACTTCCTGTTTTCCGACACTTCACATTAGAAACTCATGCTAACTTCTCTGCTGCTCATCATTCCCATTGCATGTACGTAATTCATCTCTTTCCCCCCCCCAACCCTGTTGGATTGTAAATCTGGAATTCATGACTCAATCAATTCTGTGACAGGACAAGCTTTTTCATGCGACTGAAAAGTCTTCATTCTAGTGACTTCATGGACTATTAATTTAAAACCATGTCTTATTAGTACATGATTTTGAGCTCAATGAACAGATAAAGCAGCAATTTTCTTTAACCCATCTTAGTGGTGTCCTAGGCATGTGTCTAGGTTGCCTGTTAATCCAGGTTATACCAGTATGAAAAATGGGCAGCACACTGATTTGTCAGCTCTTTGTCAACTTGTTATCCATTCTGCTACCAGTCCCCTGACCTTAGTCCTGAGTCGACAATGTGGTACCTCATCGAAGGCCTTGGAAAATCCAAATATATTACATCTACTACATTACCCTTGTCTACTCTTTTTTTCGGTTACTTCTTCAAAGAATTCAGTAAGGTTGATCAGGCATGACTTTCCCTTCTGAAATCTGTGCTGACTACTCTTTTATATTTTTGTTCTCTAGATGTTTTTCTATTACATCTTTGAGTAAAGATTCCATTATCTTACCGACCACTGACGTTAAGCTAACTGGTCTATAGTTTCCTGGACTTGTTCTACCTCCCTTTTTAAGTATAGGAATAACATCAGCTGTCCGCCAGTCTTCTGGCACTACTCCCTTTTCTAATGAATTTTTATATATGTGTAATAGTGCCTCTGCTATCTCTTCCCTAACTTCTTTTAATATGCGTGGATGTAATCCATCTGGACCAGGGGTTTTATCTGCTCTAAGCTTGATTAGTTTATCAATTATCTTGTGCATCCCTTAGTGGGCCTATCCCTGTTATTTTTCTCTTGTTATTTATGTGCTTGCAGAATACTTTACTATTTCTGTTTATTCCTTGATAATTTAATTTTGTAGTCCCTCTTTGCTTTTCTAATTTTTTATGACTTCTTTCCTAACCTCTTCGTATTCCCCTTTGTCATCTTCCTTTGTTGTCTATGTGCTTAGAGTATGTCTTTTTCTTTAGTTTCAGCTTTACCCATATCTCTTTTTATTCATTCATGGCATTTCATTATTAGCTAGGTTGTTCTTGCTTTTTAAAGGGAATATATTTTGTTGAACTCCCTTGATCACCGTTTAAAATATTTTCCACTGCTATTCTATCTCTTGTCAACATTTTTTTCTAGTTTACTGTCCCTGGTTCCATTCTCCTCTCATCAAAATTAGCTTTTTTCCCAATCTATTACTTTAGCCTATGACTTAATCATTATTTTAAACCGTATTATGTTATCACTATTGCCTAGATGTTCCTCTACGCTTACTTCTCTTATCTGTTGTGCTTCATTTCGCATTACTAGATTCAGCAGTGATTCCTCTCTCGGGCTTCTCACATACTGGGTAAGAAAGGAGTCATGTACACACTGTAAAAACTCCATTCCTCTTTCTCTTTTCACTTGCCAGTTTATTTGGGGGTAGTTGAAATCTCCCATGATTATTATTCGATTGTTTTTTATTCATTTCATAGATTTGTCTATATATTTCATCCTCCACTTCCCTTCCACTATTAGGTGGTCTGTAGAATACACTTATTAACGTGATTGATCCCTTCTTATCCATTGTCTCAATCCATCTGTATGGATTCCGTTTCTATCTTAATTTTACTTATGACCCTTTTTTCTATTGCCATTATGTTATCTCTGATTTGTACAACTACCCCACCCCCTTCCATTCCTATCCTTTCTAAATATGTTATATCCTACAATATTTAACTGCCAGTCCGGTACCTTATGTAGCCATACCCACATCTGGCTCCTTGCTATGAATTATTGCCTCCAGTTTCCCCCATTTTGTTTCGTATGCTGTGCACATTGCTGTATGGGTAATTTAATTTGTTTTTAGTAATTGTTCCCCTCACTTTATTTTTAAGTCATTTTGTACTTATGTTCTATAACTGTATTTGTTCCCTGACCGTTTGTTACCCTTATTTGTTACCTTGGTCTGACCTTTACTCTCATTTCCTATTTCTTTTTTATCAGACTTGTTATCTTCACCAGATCCCTCACTCCGTCTTAATAGTTTAAAGTCCTATCGACAGCCCTATTTATCCTTTCTGCTAGGACTCTGGTCCCATTCTGGTTTAGGTGGAGCCCGTCCCACCGGTACAGCTCCTTCCTGTCCCAATACTGGTGCCAGTGTCCCTTGAAATGGAATCCCTCCTTCCCACATCAGTCTTTCAGCCATGCATTCACCTTCCCAATCTGCCTATCTCTATGCTAATTAGTACTTGGCTTAGTTTGTAATCCCAAGATTACCTTCCGTGAGGTCCTGTTTTTTTAAATTTAGTTCCTAACTTCTGATATTCCCTTAGCAGGACTTCCTCCCTTTTCTTTCCTATGACTGGTTCCAACATGGACTGTGGCAACTGGATCCTCTCCCTCTCCAAATTCCTCTCCAGTTGCTCTGAAATATTCTTCACCTTTACACCAGATAGGCGACACACACTTCTGGACACTTTGTTGCAACTGCAGAGGATTCTATCTATCCCCCTAATTATCGAATCCCCTATGACTACAGCCTTCCTTCTGCTCTTTACCCGCCTTGGACTGTCTCCTGCTCCATAGTGCCATGGTTAGCATTCTGGCTGTCCACCCCATAGCCTGCTTTCTTATCCTCACAGGTAGCAAGTACATTGTACCTGTTGAACAGGACCAGTGTCTGCGGGATCTTCTTCCCTATCTCCCCTTGGTTCCCCCTTACCGTGCTGACTGTCACACTCTCCCCTTCCTGTACCTACTTTGGTGAAAATTAGCCAAAAATTCCTCCCCCTCCACTATATGTCAGATTGTCTCTAACTTGCACTCCGGCTCAAAGACTGAGCCGGAGTGTCTCAAGCCAGAGACATTTACTGCAGATGTGACAATCCGGGACAGTTTTGCTGCCCACAATCTCTTGCATATTACAGTCCCGACACACAGCCTGCACTGCCATTTCTAGTTTTTTATTTTTTGTATTAATTTAGTTCTAGATATGATACAATTCCTTGAGATCTAGATGATATTTAGTAGATAGATTTAGTTTGAGTTCAGATTATTTTGTAGATAACTAACGTTTTTTTTTTGTTAACTTTTATTTCCTTAACTCCTATTTATATATACCCGATTTTAATTTAATGAAATTCGGAATTCTTTAATATTCGTATCCTCTATTTAGTCAATTTTGATTTTATCCCCTTAGATCTGATTAAATTAAACACTTAGCTTAAGTATATACAGTTAAACACTTTGCTCAATTACATAGTAAATTAAACACTTGACTTCTTCATATAATAAATTAAACATTTGTCTGTGATTCCTTGGGCTTCGCCGCTCCTCTGACGGCACTTTTTCAGATTTTTCCCTGCGTTTGTTCTACAGCCGCTTCTCGTGTGCTTTGTGCTCTGCTCAGCCGCTTCTCCTGCGCTTTCTTGTCTATGATTTTTTTCATAGTATAGCCTGTTTGGCTGGGCCTGAAAGCTGTTGTGACACATTTTGTTTCAATAAGTGGGCTTATTCAAGTGGAGGTTTTTGTGTTGTCGTTGCCTCTCGTCATGCTGTTTTGTAAACCTTACTATATGGAAGCTTTTTGTCTTGTGTGAAGCCAAGTTCCCTGAGCACACTGCTCACAAGATTTGATTTTTTTTCATCCAGTGTACCATCTGCTTTACAATCATGACATTTGACACTCTCCTCCTGTTGTCAGGTTCCTATCAGTGGAAACATTTTGCCTTTATCTTTTCCTGCTACCTATCATCTTGCACTCAGATTTTCAGTCAGACTTGAATTTTAACTGTTAAGTTTGGGTAGGGTCCAGTATTTCAAATTTGTTCATAATTAACCATTTGTGTAATGTGCTTTCAAAATACACCACTAATCATTTTTGCACCTGCTCCCAGTGTTGAACTAATTGGCATGTATGTCCCTGTGTAATTCCCTTTCTCTCTCCCCCCATGTTCCCACTACTCTATCCCACAAAAACGGAAAATACTGCAGTTGCTGGAAATCTGAAATAAAAACAGAAAATTCTGGAAAATACTCAGCAGGTCGGGCAACACCTGCGGAGAGAGAAAGAGTTAATGTATCATTCTACTCTAGATTGGGGAGATCAAACGTAGATTGGGTGACCGCTTTGCTGAACACCTCAGTTCAGTCTGCACGCGTGACCCTAAGTTTCCGGTCGCTTGCCATTTGAATTCCCCACCCCGCTCCCACTCTGACCCCTCTGTCCCAGCCTCCTACGTTGTTCCAATGAAAATCAACGCTAGCTCAAGAAAAGCATCTCATATTTCTATTGGGCACTTAACAGATTTCCGGTCTTAATATTGAGTTTAACAAGTTTAGATCTTAACCATTGCTCCCATTTTCTCGGGTAGCAGGTGCTGGTAGTGGAGGATGGCTGCACCAGAGCCACCTTCTAATCTGGCTTTCAACATGTCCACTAGGGGATACAAGTGGTCGTTAGTAAGTTGACGGCTGAAAGAACTTGAACATTGCTTTAGGTGCTTTTATATGGTGTACTTGTTCTGTGGTTTAGGGAGAACAATCTCTGCATTTTTACTTTTAATTTGAGTGCTGGTTGAATTGCCCTCACCGTGGCATGCAAAGACCCAGTTGTTGTATTATTGGAAACCTGCGGGACCTGAAACCAACTATTTTGATCCAAAAGGACTTTCATAAACCCCATCTGTTTGTAGACCTGTGATGCTTTTGGCTCCCCTGACGTGGGGATATTTATATTGTGGAGTGCAGCAACTGTTGTTAAGTCAGTTGCACTGGTATAATATAAAATTGTTTACATTATCATGTTCCAACTACTTCTTCCTGCCTGGATGGTTCTTGTCTTTTAGATTGGGAGTTGACTTCTTCTAGGGTGGTGTCATTACCAAAGTTTAACAGGTCAGTTGAAATACTAAATTAGGAAAAAATTGACAGGATCAATAGCTCACATGCCAACTACCTAAGTGGAAGTCTGCTTGCTTTTGATGAGTTTAGTAATTGTCCTCAGTGGTTAACTCTGAAAATGTTCAATTCCGGGTTCTCTAATCAGTATTAGAGCCTTTCTAATTTTTGAGCAGCTAATAGATCACAGTGCACTGCACCTTTGTCCCTTTCCAGTAGATCAGTGTGGCAGCTGTCTAATTTTTTGTTGCCTTGCTTCCTCTTAATGTAGTGTGTAAGTGTCTTTGCTTCTTCTCTAGTACCACCGTGTCTTCAGGCATTCGGCCATAACTTGCTTGGTTAGACTTTATACTTAAAGCAATGCTGTTCACATTGCAGCATGTAAACAGCCCTTCACTTGAATGCAGTGATGGTTTTTTCAGGTTATGGGTGAACATAACCTGAATGTGTTGATGTGTGGATGTGTTGATAACCTGGTTTGAAGAAAAGCAGTAATTTGTGTTCTCCAAAGAAATCATGTTCCATCCACACACCCCTACCTTTCCTCTAAATTGAGAAACATGCAGTCCTACTTGCGAGGACACTCTTTTGGGGAGCAAACTTGAGATTAACTTGGCAATCTCACTCAGGCTGATGTGGAAAATGGATAACATTCATGTGGTGCATTTGTGGTTGATACTGAATATTGGGGAAGCATCAAAGATGCTATAATCTGATCCAGAGAGTGCTTGATTTTTTACACTGTCAAAATTGGGATTTGTTTATTCTAAAGTACTGATATCACTTGCCTTGAATACAAAAATTAACAAATGTAAACACAATTTTAAGGTAACTATTTACTAATAAAATCTTAGCGTTAGAGAAATGAAGTAGACATCACTTTGCCTGACTATTGTACAATAAAACTAGAAATAAAATGTGCACCGCAAGCATTCAGACTTTGGAGTATTTAGCTTTGATGTTGAAGGAAGTCTAGGTAGAAGTGCACTATTTCAGAAAAGAACTGAGGTATGTTGTGTTTAGTAACTACAAGACATGAGCTTAAGAAATCGAGAATCAAAAATATCCCTTCCGTGCTTTGGTTTTCAGCGTATCAAATCTTAGATCATGTATAGAATGTATGTGTTTTGAAGTGAGCAGAAAGCTTATTTAAATTTGTTCAAGGTCACATTCTGAAAGCTAGTTTCAATGCCTGTGTGGATTAACTTTTTTTCTTAAGTCCTGTGTGGGTGGAATAGTAATACGTTACAGTTAAACACACTTGTATTTGTTTTTTGTACCTTTCATAGTGTTGTTTAAAACAAAACTACTCTCAAATCTAAAATTAATCATTTGCCTTGGTTAGGGTTCTCCCAGTTCTAAATGAATGCTATGTATTACAAAAGGAGTTTGAACAGTCTCTAAATTGTGCTGCGAATTGTATGTTTTATGTTGATGGCTCTTACGTTGAGGTTGGCATCTCCAGTTGGAGAGCCTCATCAAATGGATTATAAGCAGAAGAGTCTTTTTGATTAGATTTATGTGAATGATGACTACTAAGGATTAAATTTAGTTGCTTTTAAGCTGCTGATAGTTTAAAAACCCTTTGCTGATGACGATATACTCCTCAATTTTCTTTTTTATCTAAGCAGAATAATAGTACTCAAAATGGGTGAATAGGTCATTTTAAATTGGGAATAATGGAAAATACCTACAAGGAAAAAGGAAGTAGAGCACTGTGAGGAGTGTAGAAGTTTGCAATTAGAGTTACAAGATGATGGGCCCTGGAGATGAGTATAGCTAAAAGGCATCGAGCACAATATGAAAACATTCTCCTAATATAACAAGACTTGGAGATAACATTGGAATTTGGAAATTTGGGTATGTAACAACATAGGAAGAAGTGACAGTGAACTTCAAGGTAAAAAGGTTGAAATATTAAATGGACATTTTCTGTAAACATTCACTAGAGGATTTTGAAGTCAATATTGCAGGGCTACCTAAGTTAAATGACAAAACACTAGCCAATCCACTGAGTCAAATGACATCTATACCCTTCAGCGCTGAAGGAGATGAGAAACAAAATTTGTGGGGCACTTACTATTATGAAGAAACCATTGGGCACTGGTGAGGTTACACAGGATTCATAGAAAGATTACAGCATGGAAGGAGGCCTTTTTTTATTCATTCATGGGATGTGGGCGTCGCTGGCAAGGCCAGCATTTATTGCCCATCACTAATTGCCCTTGAGAAGGTGGTGGTGAGCTGCCTTCTTGAACCGCTGCAGTCCATCTGGTGAAGGTTCTCCAACAGTGCTGATAGGTAGGGAGTTCCAGGATTTTGACCCGGCGATATATTTCTAAGTCGGGATGGTGTGTGACTTGGAGGGGAACGTGCAGGTGGTGTTCCCATGTGCCTGCTGCCCTTGTCCTTCTAGGTAGTAGAGGCTGCGGGTTTGGGAGGTGCTGTCGAAGAAGCCTTGGCGAGTTGCTGCAGTGCATCCTGTGGATGGTGCACACTGCAGCCACAGTGCGCCGGTGGTTAAGGGAGTGAATGTTTAGGGTGGTGGATGGGGTGTCAATCAAGCAAGCTGCTTTGTCTGGATGGTGTCGAGCTTCTTCTGTTGGAGCGGCACTCATCCAGGCAAGTGGAGAGTATTCCATCACACTCCTGACTTGTGCCCTGTAGATGGTGGAAAGTATTTGGGGAGTCAGGAGGTGAGTCACTCGCCGTAGAATACCCAGCCTCTGACCTGCTCTTGTAGCCACAGTTTTTATATGGCTGGTCCAGTTAAGTTTCTGGTCAATGGTGACCCCCAGGATGTTGATGGTTGGGGATTTGGCAATGGTAATGCCATTGAATGTCAAGTGGAGGTGGTTAGACTCTCTTATTGGAGATTGTCATTGCCTGGCACTTGTGGCAAGTAACATTCGCGCCAGACAAGTATCCACGACCTGGATGGCTTGCTGCATGCGGGCACGGACTGCTTTGTTATCTGAGGGGTTGCGAATAGAACTGAACACTGCAATCGTCAGCGAACGTCCCCATTTCTGACCTTATGATGGAGGGAAGGTCATTGATGAGCAGCTGAAGATGGTTGGACCTAGGACACTGCCCTGAGCAACTCCTGCAGCAATGTCCTGAGGCTGAGGTGATTGGCCTCCAACAACCACTACCTTTGTGCTAGGAACGACTCCAGCCACTGGAGAGTTTTCTCTCTGATTTCCATTGACTTTCAATTTTACTAGGGCTTCTTGGTGCCACATTCGGTCAAGTGCTGCCTTGATGTCAAGGGCAGTCACACTCATCCCACCTCTGGAATTCAGCTCTTTTGTCCATGTTTGGACCAAGGCTGTAATGAGGTCTCGAGCCGAATGGTCCTTGCGGAACCCAAACTGACTATCGGTGAGCAGGTTATTGGTGAGTAAGTGCCGCTTGATAGCACTATCGACGACACCTTCCACCACTTTGCTGATGATTGAGAGTAGACTGATGGGGCGGTAATTGGATTTGTCCTGCTTTTTGTGGACAGGACATACCTGGGTGATTTTCCACATTGTCGGGTAGATGCCAGTACTGTAGCTGTACTGGAACAGTTTGGCTAGAGGCACGGCTAGTTCTGGAGCACAAATCTTCAGCACTACAGCCGGGGTGCTGTTGGTGCCAATAGCCTTTGTATCCTGTGCACTCGGCTGTTTCTTGATATCACGTGGAGTGAATCAAACTGGCTGAAGACTGGCTACTGTGATTGTGGGGATATCGGGAAGAGGCTGAGATGGATCATCCACTCGGCACTTCTGGCTGAAGATGGTTGCAAACGCTTCAGCTTTGCATTTTGCACTCACGTGCTGGATTCTGCCATCATTGAGGATGGGGATGTTTACAGAGCCTCTTCCTCCCGTTAGTTGTTTAATTGTCCACCATCATTCATGACTGTGGCAGGACTGCAGAGCTTTGATCTGATCTGTTGGTTGTGTAATTGCTTAGCTCTGTCTATCGCATGTTGCTTCTGCTGTTTAGCATGCATGTAGTCCTGTGTTGTAGCTTCACCAGATTGGCATCTCATTTTTAGGTACACCTGGTGCTGCTCCTGGCATGCTTTTCTACACACCTCATTGAACCAGGGTTGATCCCCTGGCTTGTTGGTAATGGTAGAGTGAGGAATATACCGGACCATGAGGTTACAGATTGTGTTGGAATACAATTCTGCTGTTGCTGATGGCCCGCAGTGCCTCATGGATGCCCAGTTTTGAGCTGCTAGATCTGTTCTGAATCTATCCCATTTAGCACGGTGGTAGTGTCACACAAATTGTTGGATGGTGTCGTCAGTGTGAAGACAGGACTTCATCTCCACAAGGACTGTGCAGTGGTTGCTCCTATCAAAACTGTCATGGACAGATGCAGGTAGATTGGTGAGGACGAGGTCAAGTAGGTTTTTCCCTCATTGGTTCGCTCACCATCTGCCGCAGGCCCAGTCTGGCAGCTATGTCCTTCAGGGCTCGGTCAGTAGTGCTGCTACTGAGCCACTCTTGGTGATGGACGTTGAAGTCCCCCACTCGGTACATTCTGTGCCCTTGCTACCCTCAGTGCTTCCTCCAAGTGGTGATCAACATGGAGGAGGACTGATTCATCAGCTGAGGGGGAGGGCGTTATGTGGTAATCAGCAGGAGGTTTCCTTGCCCATGTTTGACCTGATGCCATGAGATTTCATGGGGTCCGGAGTCAATGTTGAGGACTTCCAGGGCCACTCCCTCCTGACTGTGTATCACTGTACCGCCACCTCTGATGGGTCTGTCCTGCCGGTGGGATGGGACAGGATATACCCAGGGATGGTGATGGAAGAGTCTGGGACGTTGGCTGAAAAGTATGATTCTGTGAGTATGGCTGTCAGGCTGTTGCTTGACTAGTCTGTGGGACAGCTCTCCCAATTTTGGCCTAAGTTCCCAGCTGTTAGTGAGGAGGACTTTGCAGGTTCGACAGGGCTTGGTTTGCCTTGTGTCCAGTGCCGGGTGGTCTGTCCGGTTTTATTCTTACGACTTTTTGTAGCAAGAATGTACAACTGAGTGGCTTGCCTAGGCCATTTCAGAGGGCGATTAAGAATCAACCACATTGCTATAGGTCTGGAGTCACATATAGGCCAGACCGGGGTAAGGATGGCAGGTTTCCTTCCCTAAAGGATATTGGTGAACCAGATGGGCATTCGGCCCCTCGAGTCCTATGCAAGAGCAATCCAGCTGGTCCCACTCCCCTGCTCTATCCCCGTAGCCCTGCAAATTTTTTCCTTTCAAGTACTTATCCAGTTCCCTTCTGAAGGCCATGATTGAATCTTCCTCCCTCATGCCCTCGGGCAGTGCATTCCAGATCCTAACCACTCGCTGTGTAAAAGTTTTTCCTCATGTCACCTTAGGTTCTTTTGCCAATCACCTTAAATCTATGTCCTCTGGTTCTTGACCCTTCCGCCAATGGGAACAGTTTCTCTCTACTCTGTCTGGACCCTGCATGATTTTGAATAGCTCTATCAAATCTCCTTACAACCTTCTCTGTTCCAAGGAGAACAACCCCAGCTTCTCCAGTCTATCCATGTAACTGAAATCCCTCATCCCTGGAATCATTCTAGTAAATCTCTTCTGCATTCTCTCTAAGGCCTTCACATCTTTCCTAAAGTGCGGTGCCCAGAACTGGACACAATACTGGCTGAAACAGTGTTTTATTAAGGTTTATCATGACTTCCTTGCTTTTGTACTCTATGCCTCTATTCATAAAGCCCAGGATCCCATATGCTTTTTTAATCACTCTCTCAACCTGCCCTGCCACCTTCAACGATTTGTGTACATATATCCCCAGATCTCTGTTATAATTGTGCCCTTTAGTTTATATTGCCTCTCCTCATTCTTCCTACTGAAATGTATCACTTCGCATTTTTCTGCGTTAGATTTCATTTGCCACTTGTCCGCCCATGCCACCAGCCTGTCTATGTCTTCTCGACTCTCACTATCCTCCTCATTGTTCACTACACTTCCAAGTTTTGTGTCATCTGCAAATTTTCAAATTGCACCCTGTACGCTCAAGTCCAAGTCATTAATATATATCAAGAAAAGCAGTGGTCCTAGTACCAACCCCTTGGGGACACCACTGTACACCTTCCTCCAGTCCGAAAAACCACGGTTCACCACTACTCTGTTTCCTGTCACTTAGCCAATTCTGTATCCATGATGCTACCGCCCCTTTTATCCCATGGGCTTCAAACTTGATGACGAACCTATTATGCGGTACTTTATCAAATGCCTTTTGAAAGTCTATACACCACATCAACTGCATTGCCCTCATCTACCCTCTTTGTTACCTCATCAAAAAAATCAATCAAGTTAGTTAAACACGATTTGCCTTTAACATATCCATGCTGGCTTTCCCTAATCAATCCACACTTGTCCAAGTGACTGCTAATTCTGTCTCGGATTATCGTTTCTAAAAGTTTCCCCACCACCGAAGTTAAACTGACTGGCCTGTAGTTGTTGGGTTTATCCTTATACCCTTTTCTGGGTATAAGGATATACCCAGAAAAGGGTATAAGGGTTTAGCATTTGCAATTCTCCAATCCTCTGGCACCATCCCTTTATCTAAGGACGTTTGGAAGATTTTGGCCAGTACCTCTGCAATTTCCATCCTTACTTCCCTCAGCAACCTAGGATGCATCCCATCTGGACTGGGTGACTTATCTACTTTAAGTACAGCTAATCTTTCTAGTACCTCCTCTTTATCAATTTTTAGCCCATCCAGTATCTCAACTACATCTTCCTTTACTGAGAGTATGGCAGCAACTTCTTCCTTGGTAAAGACAGATGCAATGTACTCATTTAGTACCTCAGCCATGCTCTCTGCCTCCATGAGTAGATTTCCTTTTTGGTTCCTAATTGGCCCCATCCCTTTTACTACCCATTTACTGTTTTAGATTCCCTTTTATGTTGGCCGCCAGTCTATTCTCATACTCTCTCTTTGCCCCTCATTTCCTTTTTCACATTCCCTCTGAACTTTCTATATTCGACCTCAAAGTAGTAATCTCCGGATCACTCCCGGTGCCGCACACTAGCGAGTGTAGAAATGACCTGTTTATTCCTACTCTTTTTTTTTCTGTCTATTAACCAGTCCTCTATCCATGCTAATATATTACCCCCATCTCCATGAGCCCTTGTGTAACAACCTTTTGTTTGGTACCTTTTTGAATGCCTTTTTGAAAATCCAAATATACTGTATCCACTGGTTCCCCTTTATCAACCCTGCTAGTTACATCCTCAGTGTACAGACGGTCCAGGGAGCTGGTATCTGTAAGTACCAGATTCCCTCCATCTAGGTCATAAAAATGGTATGTATGTCATGTACTTCCTGCCTGTCACATTTGGAAGTAACATTCTGGACTGCCCATCTATACTACGTCAGACTTGTACTTATTTTGTTTCAGTTCAAATTTCTTCCTGGTTGGCTAATATGCAGATATATTAATTGATTAAACTTTATTTTAATTATATGCCAATGTCTTACAAAAGTGCCGTAATAACTAACTCACTCTGAGCTCTTTCTGAAAATGTTTTTGCTTGTTGTTTTTCTCCCTCATCCAGATAAACAATATAATTCATAACCTAACAAAAATGTGAAAAATTTGCCAGCGATATTCTAAACTTATTATAAAGTTACCCAACCCCTGTTAGAAATGCGTCCATCAAGTCTTTTCTTTCTCTATCCTCTGCACCCTGCAAGGCCTAAGTTCTGCCAGGAACTTAAGTTCCCAATCCGTCACAACGTTTTCATCTACATGCTACAGTATGGTGCCATTATCTGAAAGCACAGCGGCAGTTTACAAATGTATGCTAATGACAACCAGCTATATCTCACTGCCTGTTTCATTAACGTCGACTGTCTGATATCAAGACTTCGATGAGATAAAACTTTCTCCAGCTGAATATCAGCAAAACTGAGGTCACCCTCTTTGGCTTCAGTCAGCACCTGAGTCT
Organism: Heptranchias perlo; assembly: GCF_035084215.1. Classification (NCBI taxonomy): domain Eukaryota; kingdom Metazoa; phylum Chordata; class Chondrichthyes; order Hexanchiformes; family Hexanchidae; genus Heptranchias; species Heptranchias perlo. The sequence goes on from NC_090351.1 coordinate 8,984,234, forward strand.
CTGGCCTTGAGTCCATAAAATCACCGAGGATGAAAATCCTGCAGTGAAAGTGACCAGAATTTAATTTTGTACAAAACATCAAAACAAGGTAGAGCATGAACTTCAACTTTTTCTAAGGTAAAAGCTGGGAAAAAATGCACATTAATGTATTCAAGGGGTTTACTTTGCAATTACAGTATGCTACATGTGTGACAAATGAAACTTTGCACTTAGAAATGTGGCACTGTTTAATCTATATATTGTAATGTATCTAAAAATTTGTACTAGCTGTATTTCATTTATATATATTTACTTCAGAAAGCTCAAGCAGCAAAATGTAAACAAATTCTGGAACAATTATCATTATTGAAGTTTGGAGGGTCTTTCTGAAAAGTTTTTTTAAAGTAAAAAGAAAGGCATTGAGGAAAAGAATTAAATCTTTTAATGTTTTCAAATGAAGGTTTGAAATTGGACAGAGTAGATTTTTTTGGGTTTGGGGCTTGGTCCAAGGAAGCACACCTTGCATCCTTGTTGATATGTCTGTGCAGCAGACAACTATTTTCTTAAAGTGCACATGCTGTTGGAGTCAGTAGCTGCATGAATTGGGACAGGGCCGTGGTTAAGATTAGAATTTGCTGTATGTGATTTGATTTAGTGGATCAGAGGATAGTTTTAACTCACTGAGCAAGTGTTTTCCTGTGTTGTGAATGGTTTGTTCAGAACAGGAAATTGCTTTCCTGAAGTACCGTTAGACTAATTCTTTCTTTAGTCTAATGTAACATTGCATCTTGTGATTGGAAGGGAAAACCTCAGTTTGGTCAGAGGGCAAAGTGAATTCGAAAGCCCAGATTCCTCTGTTTATATGGTTGCCCGCAGGCTCTTTGTGAGCAATCTCTAGAAGTAATCAAGGTGTTTAATTTACGTTTCCATTCAATGTTAATATTTTTTCACATGAAATTTTGGATCAATGCTTGAGTTAAAACTGGAGAAGTTACTTTTGGGCATTCTGTGGGTGAGAACTGCTTTATTGGATTCACGAGCTAAATTGAAAATGTGTCTTGCTTAAGTCTGAAATTTACCTGTAGAATTGGATTTTTAATTTTTCTTACATTAACCTAACAGATTTGTTTCAATTACTACTTGGTGGCTGAGACACAAATTCTTCAGTAGCCTTAAATAGTGATACTGTACCATAAAAAGGAGTTTTTAATGGTGCAGACACTAGCTGATTATCATATTAAGTCCATCATTATGGGAAGGCAGCTTTTGCAGCAATCTGTTCCTGGGTTTATTACATAATATGGGTAGTAATAAATCTGGTACTGTAATGCAATGTGCTAATCTGGGCAGTCTAATAATTTTCAGGAAGAAATTTTAGCTGCATTTGTTTGGTGACTAGTAGCTGTCTAGGACACCCGTTACCGTTAATTGCTGCTGGTCTTCCTGGCTCTTTGCTCTTCGTTTACCAAGTAAAACAGTTTTTGTAGCATAAGTTGAAAACTTGTTCCATACAGCTACTTGTTGCAGTTTCCATTTAATCTGATTTACACAAGTTTCTGGCAGATTTCCAATGAAAGCAAAATGGAGATTTTTTTTGGATAGCCAGTGGTGAGACATTTTCAGTCATAATGGATGAACTTTCTGCTCAAAGTTGAACAATTAAAAGGAACCAGACACATCTTCAGTAATTTTACATGTGCTGAATATGAGAGCACAAGTGACAGTTCTTTTAAGAAAAAAAAATGTCAGCGTAAAACTCAGTCGTTGTGCAAAGGGTGTTTAACAGCCTGGGGAAGTTTACCTCATACAGTGGGGCAAAGTGTGTTGTAGTTTCCCCAGCAACGGGCTTTAAGCGCACAATTTTCAATTACCGGGAGTGGCACAGTTTGCATTTGACTGGAATCTCCTTTATCTAAGTATCCAAAATACAGCCTGCTCTGGTATATTCTTAAACGCAAGATTCAACTTGAATTAGGGGTCAGTTGGGCATTCTTTCGAAACAATTGAAAATTCTGTCGAAGGAAGAGGTCCGTTGAACACAGTCTACTTGAAAACGGGGGAAAAACAACTTAGGCAGTTGGAAAAGAAGCAATAAGGTTGATATTCCTGAAAGAAAAATACTATGTACATTTAAAAATCAGCTACAAAAGATTAGATTAATTCAGATTTGTAATCCTTATGTTTTATCATTGAGAAGACGATAAGACTGTCAATATATATCCATATTCTAACATTTTTAGACTTGCTTGTTCGTTTATTTAATAAACTTCATATTTTAAACTTTAAGTCAAGCCTATTGTTGTACTCTAGTCACTTTCAAGGACTGAAGAGAAATCTTAGGCACTGCACTATTTTGTGCCATCTTAACAGTAATTGCCAAACTAAGTTTGTTTTTTGCTTGGGCACATTAACAAAATCTTTCTAGTTTTCCTGCAAGATACTCTTGAAGATTCGAGAATCAAGACTCAGCTGTAAGAGTGGATCAGCAATGTGAGTGCTCACATAATCTAGGATAAAAAGGTTTAAAAAGACCCAATGACATAACAGCTAATTAATTGCTTTTGAAGTGTAGTCACTTGTTGTTTAGGCAAACGCAGCAACCAGTTTTTTTTATACAGCAACGCCCCACAAACTGTAAATGGGACGAATGATCAGATAATCTGTTTTTGTTGAGAGGAAGAATGTTGTCCGGAACCCTAGGAGAACTCTACTGTTCAAATAGTGCCATGGGAACTTGCGCGTACACAAACAGGCAGGTTTAAAGTCTCATCTGAAAGGCAACTTATGCAATTAGCGTTGAGTTTTGAAACTTCAGTCTTTTGCTTTCTTGCTGACTTTAAATGGACTTTGTGTGGATGTGTATGTAAACTGAAGAATAGCACACGCGATGATTGAAGTAGCCAGAAGTCACTATAAAACCAGAGGGCGGGGCGGGGGGGGGGGGGAGAAAGATCTATAGTTTGCTTTGTCTACATTGTCCAAAAATATATGAAGTACAAATATCAACTGCATATATTGGGAGTAGGATACAAAATTAAACCTCTAGTCCCGAAGACTGTGAAAGTGTAGGTATTACGTAAAATGAGGACTGTCAACAATTGATGATTAGAATTTTTAGTACAAAAAATTGACTTTGAATTATGTAATAGTGCAAATTAAGTAAATAACAGCAAAATGATGATTTAGAGCTCAAAGTTTGGATTAAACATCTTGAAATGAGCCAACTATACTTATGAGAAAAATTCTGCTGAGAAAGTTGCTGGTCAGGAGGACAATGTATGCATTGAAGACTCATCCTTCAGTGTACTAGTGCCCCCTGTTCTTCGAATGGAGGGAAAATACAGCCTTTCTACCCATGTTCAAAGTGTGAAGTTGAACTTTCTGTATTGGCCAGGGCAAGCACAATTAATTGACCCATGTATAACATGATATCTCTTTTAAAATCTTGCAGGTTGAAAAGCAGTTGAATCCAGTCTTTTTTAAAAGCACTTGAGGCACAAGATATGTCTAATTATTTTGGCTGTTTGTTCTAGCTCTGATTCCCATTTAGTATAATTTTTCTTTCAACTTGCCACAGGGGAGTAATCCCAGATCACCAGCTGAATAGCGGAGATGACAATTGTTACCGATCAGCCCCATCCCAAAAACTTGACCCTAGGACACCAAGCTCTGAAAGCACAATTGGATCTAGTTCTACACAGCCTGCGACCTTTCTTTCATAATGTGTTGATTTGTTACTAGCTGGCATCAAGTAGTAGTCTTATTCTGTACCCCTGGGTGCATTGGACATCTGACAACTTTAGCACCAACGACCGTAACAGGGCAGTTAATGAAGATTAATATTTGATGTGATTGCCAAAGACTTGGCCTTTGAAGTTTCCACAAGTCTTTGGCACTTGCATCAAATCTCCTTGGTGCTAGTCAATGGTTGGGTATTATTGCAGATTGATACTGACTTGTCATTGTTCTGTCCAGTTGCATTAAATCTTAATATTTATGACCAAGATAGTTTCCTCGATGCTGACCTTTGGTACTGAGACAAACTCCTTGGTGCTTTAGATACTGAAAGTAGTCTTTTATCCCCTTTCCTCTTCTCTGACCTCATGGAGCCCTGTGATCAAGGACTCCTGTTTGAAACCTGTGCCTTTAAGGTAATGTTATGGCCAAAAAGCTTATAGGCATAAAGGAATGATTGAAGACATTGCTCACTTTCAGCTGAGTGCTCTTTATTCCTGTTTAAGTTGTTGCCAATGCAGCCTACGCATTTAGTGCCTAAATTCATGTTTGTGGCAATCTCTTTATGTTTGACACTCCTCACAGCTTAGAGGCCATGGCAAGCTTTTTGACCATAACTACTATATTTTAAGGCTTGGGTTTCAAACTGGGGTTGGTGAAGAGACCATGGTGGTTCCATTAAGGCCATCAGATATCTGCTCAAAGTTAACATTTCAAATCAGCAGCCATCAGAGAACCCTAAAAATGTTAACCCCACTAAAGGACACTTTGCATGTTTTGCAGTCGACAGCATTTCTTTCTGGATTCAAGATTTGTTTTGGGAGCTCAAGCCCTGCCTGACCAGCAAAGGAAATATGGAGGTTAGGGCAGGTCTTGGGAAAACATGGATGACAGGGTGCCAGGCCTCAATAAGCTATTGGAAGATCTAAAAATGTCAGGTTTAGAGAGAAGTGCTGAAGAGGTAAAAATGTCTTCAGTTTTCACCTGCGCAAGAGTAATATCTGCAAGCTGTCTCCTTGTAAAATGAGACCTGTCATGCTTCAACCATGGAGGAGGAGAGAGAAATTAACGGGATCTGAGACAAAAAATGGAAAGAGCATGAGGCATGGACAGTAAAAGAGTGACAGAAAAACAAGAGGCACAGTATGAGGGGCAGAATGTGGTGAAGTCAATCGATACACCAAACAACAAAGAACTGAGGAGGGATACTGACGAATAACAGAAAAATAAATCAATAGTGAGAAGTGAGTAAGATGAAAAAAAGAAACTTGGGAGAGACTGTGAAACTCTATAGAGTATCAGATCATATTTCTATCTGGGTGTACTGGGTGCTCCAAGCATAGTGTTTCTGCAATTCTGTATTCCATCACTTTTCTGTATTTGTTGATTTACTAGCAGTTTACTTTTGTATACAAATAAACCTGGGGTACAGTGTACAGTTTTTGTGACTTAATCATAGTGAGGATGTCACTGCCTTTGGTAAGGTACAGAGATGAGCAATAAAGTTATTCTGGATTAATGAAGTTAGGTTTGTTTTCTTTGAAAAAGGGAAGGCTTTGAGTTACCTAGTCAAGATTGATGACGTTGGTTCAGGAAAATTCTGCAGTAGCAGAGGGGTCAAGTATCAGGGAACACTAAAGATGGTTTTCGGTACCTACATTTTAAGTCAGAGCATTGTTTACCTAGGGCATTTTTTTAAAACACTGCAGCTTTCATGAAAATATCTCTCCAAATATACAAATCTAATTCCTGAAACTCAATTTTTGAGTTGTGATTTATGGAAATTTCAGTTTGCTGTAACAACTGTATAGAAGGTCTGCATTTTTTTGCTACTCTGAACAAGCTTTTTGCCCATTGCATTTTGTCTACCTGTTGATCATAAGCCACTTTACACAATGTAATTCACTTGGATGAGTTGAGGTTACTTTCCATATTTGTTTGGATGCACTTTATATCTGTGCTTTTACAGTCAGTATAGTCGTATGGGTATTTACATATATTGGGTTGTTAAAGCTGGCAGTATTTCATTTAGACTAGATAAGAATTATATTAGAATATTTATTTTTGATACTTACAGTCTCTACTTAGGTCCTATATAAACAGGGAAAACCAGACTATGTTGTACAGATCCCATTCATCACCGGTTCACACAGTATATAAGTTTGTGACTCTTGATGCATGTGACATGCCTGATTATGGGTGCTGTATAAATGTGTGAGAGAGAAGTTAACTTCATAAATATAGAATTTACCCTGGGATTTCTAAGTAAAAAACCATGTTGTCAATAGCTTAGTGTTTGATTTCTGCTAGGTATTGAGGATTTGGGCAGGATTCTTTAGCAGGTTAAAATATTCCTCAAACTCTGATTGAAGCAATAGTTATGCAGCTGCTTTCTATCTTTGAAAAAAAATAACTCTTAGGTTAATTTATTTTCAGTCATAGATAATATGTTCTGATGAAGAGTTACATCCAAAAACTTGTGTCTTTCACTTTCAGGTACTGATCAGTCTGTATTTTCAGCATTTTATAGAATCTCTCAGAAATTATAACAATAGGAAATTAGGCTGTTTGGCCAACTGGTCTTTCTTGGTGGTTATCCTCCATATGAGCAATAGCCCTAATCCCATGTGCCTGATCTGTTCTCCTATCCCTTTATTCTCTCTTGTGTCCAGTTCTGGGCACTGCACTTTAGGAAGGATGTGAAGGCCTTAGAGAGTGAACAGAAAAGATTTACTAGAATGGTTCCAGGGATGAGGGACTTTACTTGCGTGGATAGACTGGAGAAGCTGGGATTGTTCTCAGAGCAGAGACAGCTGAAAGGAGATTTGATAGAGGTGTACAAAATCGTGAGGGGTCTAGACAGAGTAGATGGAGAGAAACTGTTCCCATTGGCAGAAGGGTCAAGAACCAGAGAACACAGATTTAAGGTGACTGGCAAAAGAAACAAAGGCGACATTAGGGAAGACTTTTTAAAGCAGTGAATGGTTATGATCTGGAATGCATTGCCTGAAAGGGTGGTGGAGGCAGAATCAATCGTGGCTTTCAAAAGGGAATTGGATACGTACTTGAAGGGAAAAAATCTGCAGGGCTGCGGGGTAGTGGGACTAACTGGATTGCTCTTGGAGAGAGCCGGCACGGGCTCAACAGGCCTAACAGCCACCTTCTGTGCTGTAACCATTCTGATTCTTTTCATTCAACTATCTATCTAATCTATGATACACCCCATAACCACTGAAAATGGTCTTTCTATCTACTCTATTCCATCCCTTCATAATTTTAAACATATATCAAATCATCCCACATTCTTCTCTGTTCTCCAAATTTTCAAGTGTTTTTTCGTATTTGTATTTCTTCTTTGCAGGCAGCATTCTGGTGAATTTGCGCTGTACTTTGTTTCCTCATCATCCTTCCTATAATATGGAGCCCAAAACTGCACACCACGTTCCAACTGTGGTCTTACTAAGGTTTTATATAAACTACTACATCTCGACTTTTATATTCTATACCATTTGCCATTAAACCCAATATTCCATTATTTTTGATATAACCTTATCCACTTGAGCTGTTCTTAAGGTCTTGTAAACCTCAACCTCTTGTTCTTCCACATCACCCACCTTTCCTTCATTCAGAGTATAATTATTACTTATTTTTTATCAAAATGTATCACCTAACATTTACTGACCTGCAATTCATCTGCCACTTTTCTGGCCATTGCACCCCACCTTATCAATATCCCCATGCAGTTTCCGTTGGTCCTCAGAATTTTTTACGATGCCTCTTATTTTAGAATTGTCTGCAAATTTGGATACTACTCCCTCTAGCGCTTACATCCAAAACGCTGATGTACACAGTGAACAGAAGTGGTCCCAGACCCAGTGGGACAATGCTACCCACTTTCAACTACTCTGAGAAACTGCTCTTACCTCCTATTCTGTTTCTTCCCTTCTAATCAGTTTTAAAATCCAATTTTCTACCCTCCCCTTAACCCTATACCCCATGATCTTTTCCAATAATCTCCTGTGTGGTATCTTGTCAAAGGTTTTTGAAAGGCTATGTACACCACATCCATAACCTGTTTGATCTTTATATGTACTTGTGACCTGTGTCAGGAACAATATCGTATAGGATAAAACTGATCATGTTTTCTCTCTGGATGAGAGTTCTTGTGTTCAACATTGCTCATCTTTGTAGACATCTTAGCTTGATGCTAAAGTGAAGTAACTGCAACAACCCTGTAATTTCCAGGCATTGGGATGTATTTCCAGGTTATAACAAATTTTGGACTTCAGTGCCAGTTAGACTATTGGCCAGGATGTAGTGCCATGAGAACTTTAAAAAAAAAATAATGGTGTTAGTCTTGACTCTGTGGTAGTACACTAGCTTTTGAGTTGAAAGGTTGTGGGTTAAGTCTCACTCCAGAGCACATAATTTAGGCCAACACTTCAGTGCAGTACTTTGTGTCATTGGCAAACTTGTATATATGGCTCTCTATTGTGTCATCTAAGTCATTAAAGATAACTTAATTAACATCTCCCATTAAAACAACTACTTTTGCTACAAGCCTCTCTAATCTCTGAATTAATACATTCTGCCACTTCATTGTTGATATCAGAAGGCCTATAGACAACTGCCATTACAGTTTTAAGTCTTCTCTTATTCCTCAATTCTATCCGTAGGGTCACCGCTGATTGCTTTACCGTACCTATATTCTCTCACTAATGTTGCAATAGTATCTTTAATCCTTGAGGCTAGCCCTTCCCCCTCTTCCAGTTTCCCTATCCTTTCTAAAGACTGTGTAACCTGGAATATTTAACTCCCAATCATGGATGTGGTATACATGGATTTCAGTAAGGCCTTCGATTAAAGTCCCCCACAGGAGACTGGTCAAGAAGGTACGAGCCCATGGAATCCAGGGTGCCTTGGCACTTTGGATACAAAACTGGCTTAGTGGCAGAAGGCAGAGGGTGATGGTCGAAGGTTGTTTTTGTGACTGGAAGCCTGTGGCCAGTGGGGTACCACAGGGATCGGTGCTGGGTCCCTTGCTGTTTGTGGTCTACATTAATGACTTGGATATGAATGTAAAAGGTATGATCAGTAAGTTCGCTGATGATACAAAAATTGGTAGGGTGGTAAATAGCGAGGAGGATAGCCTCAGTCTGCAGGACGATATAGATGGGTTGGTCAGATGGGCGGAACAGTGGCAAATGGAATTTAACCCGGAAAAGTGCGAGGTGATGCACTTTGGAGGGACAAACAAGGCAAGGGAATACACAATGAATGGGAGGACCCTAGGCAAGACAGAGGGTCAGAGGGATCTTGGTGTGCAAGTTCACAGATCCCTGAAGGCGGCGGAACAGGTAGATAAGGTGGTAAAGAAGGCATATGGGATACTTGCCTTTATTAGCTGAGGCATAGAATATAAGAGCAAGGAGGTTATGATGGAGCTGTATAAAACACTGGTTAGGCCACAGCTGGAGTACTGTGTGCAGTTCTGGTCGCCACACTACAGGAAGGATGTGATCGCTTTGGAGAGGGTGCAGAGGAGATTCACCAGGATGTTACCAGGGCTGGAGCGCTTCAGCTATGAAGAGAGACTGGGAAGATTGGGTTTGTTTTCCTTGGAGCAGAGGAGGCTGAGGGGGGACATGATTGAGGTGTACAAAATTATGAGGGGCACAGATAGGATGGATACTAAGGAGCTTTTTCCCTTCGTTGAGGGTTCTATAACAAGGGGACATAGATTCAAGGTAAAAGGCGGGAGGTTTAGAGGGGATTTGAGAAAGAACTTTTTCACCCAGAGGGTGGTTGGAGTCTGGAACTCACTGCCTGAAAGGGTTGTGGAGGCAGGAACCCTCACAACATTCAAGAAGCATTTGGATGAGCACTTGAAATGCCATAGCATACAAGGCTACGGACCAAATGCTGGAATATGGGATTAGAGTAGACAGGGCTGATGGCCGGTGTGGACACGATGGGCCGAAGGGCCTCTATCCGTGCTGTATAACTCTATGACCAGCTTGCAGCCATGTCTCAGTAATGGCCACCATGTCAGACTCTCTAAGCTGTATTTTGAGCCTCTAATTCACTCATTGTATTTCTTATACTCCATGTGTTAGTATATAAAACTTTTATTTGGGCAAGAGACCCTACCTAACCTGTCCTTCTGCCCTGATGCTGTCTTTCTCTTAACACATTTCTTATTTGTCTTAGTTATTTTAGTATTCCCTTCACCTGGAGTATCTATCACTGTGACATGAACTGTGCTCTTATCCCTTTTTTAAATCTTTAAACTATCAATTTTACTTTTGTTTCTGATTGAGCCCTTTCTCTTCCCCCCCCCCCCCCCCCCCCCCCCCCCATTTATTAGGTTAAGTCCTATTTACCACCCTATTTATCCTTTCCGCTGGGACCTTGGTACAACTTCCTGTCCCAGTACTGGCGCCAATGTCCCGTGAAATGGAACTCCTCCTTCCCACTCCAGTTTTTCAGCCACCTTCCTGATTTGTCACAGGTAGTAATCCCAAGATTACCACCCGTGAGGTCCTGTTTTTTAAATTTAGTTCCTAGATTCTGATACTCCCTTAGCAGGACCTCCTCTCCGTTCTTCCCTATGTCATTGGTCCCGACGTGGACCAAGACAACTAGATCTCCCCGCTCCCCGCCCCCCCCCCCCCCCCCCCCCGTTCCAAGTTCCTATCCAGTTGATCCGAGATATCCTTTATCCTTGCACCAGGTAGGCAACATATCCTTCTGGACTCTTGGTCACGACTGCAAATCAATGACAAATCAATAATTGCTGCAAATCAATGACTTGCCATATTTTGGTTCAATGACTTAATTTTGTAGTCCCTCCAAACAGTGGCTTCAGCTTTCGTCAAGATTTTAAAAAATCTTTCATGTCTTATTTGTTGTTCGGTATTTCTTAATGTGCCTGTGAATATTCAAGCCAGCCAATGCCTCAAAGATAGTTTTTGAGCACTTGCTGCTTTTAAGAATCATAGAATCTGACAGCACAGAAGGAGGCCATTCGGCCATTGTGTCTGTGCTGCCTTTGAAAGAGCTATCAAATTAGTCCAACTCCCTTGCTCTTTCCCCATAGCCCTGCAAATGTTTCTGTTTCAAGTATATATCCAGTTCCCTTTTGAAAGTTATTATTGAATCTGCTTTCACCACCCCTTCAAGTAGTGCATTCCATATCATCATAACTCGCTGCGTAAAAGCCTTTCCCCTCTTCTCCCTTCTGGTTCTTTTGCCAATTATCTTAAATATATGACCTCTGGTTATCGACCCTCCAGTGGAAACTTCCTCCCTCTCGACTTTATCAAATCCCTTCATAATTTTGAATCCCTCTATTAAATCTCCCCTTAACCTTCTCTGCTCTAAGGAAAACAATCCCAGTTTCTTTAGTGTCTCCGTATAACTGAAGTCCCTTATCACAGGTACCATTCTAGTAAATTTCCTCTGCACCTGTTCCAAGACCTTGACATCCTTCCTAAAGTGTGGTTCCCAGAATTGGAGACAATACTCTAGCTGAGGCCTAACCAGTGTTTTATCAAGGTTTAGCATAACATCCTTACTTTTGTACTCTTAGGCCTCTATTTATAAAACTAAGGATCCCCTATGTTTTTTTTTAACAGCCGTATCAACTTTCTCCTACCACCATCAAAGATTTGTGTATGTGAACGCCCAGGTCTCTCTGTTCCTGCACCCCCTTTAAAATTGTACCATTTGGTTTATATTGCTGCTCATTCTTCCTTCCAAAACTTCACACTTCTATGCATTAAATTTCATCTGCTATGTGGCTGCACATTTCACCAGTCTGTCCATGTCCTGAAGTCTGCTACTATCCTCCTTACTGTTTACTACATTTCCAAGTTTTGTGTTATCTACACACTTGAAATTTTTCATCCTTTACCCAGGTCCATGTCATTAATATATATCAAAAAGAGCAGTTATCCTAATGCCTACCACTGGGCAACGCCACTGTATATTTTTCTCTGGTATGAAAAACAACCGTTCATCACTACTCTCTGCTTTCTGTCTCTTAGCTAATTTCATATCCATGTTGCCACTACCCCTTTAATCCCATGGACTTCAATTTTGCTAACAAGTCTGTTATGTGGCACTTTATCAAAACTCTTTTGAAAGGTACGAGATGTCAGTAAAGAATAAATGTGAACTTTTCACACTACTTGAACTGAGAAGAATGTTAAGCAGTAAAGTTGTATTTTTAACCTTCCAAACTTGGTTGAGCTTTTTAATACCAGGATGAAGTACTCGTTGCGATTGTGATGAGAGCAATTTGAGGTGATGGAATTAACAGTGTAACACAAGAAGCATATTGACACAATATTAGAAGTATTAACGTAAGTGTGACTTTTTTTAACCATAACGTGCCAATATGTTAAATAAGCTGGTGGCATTATCGTGTCATGTCACTTTGCTCTTCCTGTGCCACTTGCTGCTTTTTCCTTCCTTATTGGGAACAGCTGTGATTTCATGCTGTTGACACAAAATCAAAAAAAAATTCACAACTGGTACCATATCAAGTTTTTGCGGTTAGTCTGAATTTGAGAAATTCAGTGTGATTTTCACTCTGCCAATGTCTAGCTTCACATTCTGCATTTTTGGCCAATCTGGGAGCATAGTGTGATTGTCTACCAATATATTCTATGAAATGGTTGGAGTGTTTCTCCATAAAGGATCACATGTACACACTTGCTAGTGACTTGTCACAAAGATTTGGAAGCAGCCGAGCTGACACTCTTGGTCAAGTACATTAAAATAAAGGGTTATTTAAGGTATAGTGGTGTCTTCACAGAAACTTGCGACCACGTACTTCCCACTTAAGGCCCTGCAAGTATTATGCTGAGCAAGAAAGAGTTCAATAGAAAATTTGCAAATTGGAGGAGATAAAGGAGCATACTCAATACAGCTGTTTAAATCAGCCCATTTTGTTACTGTTTACTGATCGTTGAATCTGCCAACACAGGCTATGTATCAAGGAAATATTAACCATTTTGAAGTTTCTTTTCCCAATTGAAGTCTTGGTATCAATTAGCTGCGCTTGGTCAGGTTTATTATAAGCTAGATTGTTGACTTAGATCGTTGGTTATTGTTGCGCCTGAAGTAATACTTCCAGTCCTTCCCCTTATAGGAGAACCAGGACTAGACTGTTGATATACTAGTACCTGCTTCTGCCACTAATCACCCAGTGACACCATTAATGGTCTGAAACATTGTTTCCTTTCTGCACATTTTGAAGGCCCAATGGTGTCTTTTAGTTTCCAACCACCCAACTTGGTTCTGCTTATCTCAGCTGTTGTATTGCAATTTGAGGGATGTTGGATGCAATTTGATAACTTATTGGTAGGTGATCCCATGGATGTGTTTGATACTTTGGCATTTTCTTCCAGGTCTGGGAAGAAAATGGGCTTGTGCCTGCATTGAGTGCAAAATTTAACTTCAGGTATGATGCTGAAGGTAGTTACGGGCTGTAATTTCTTTAAATCGTTCTCCCTCACTAGCTAGCCGAAGCAGAGGTGTGGAACAGCTGCCACTGATTCATGATGGGCAGAAGGGTAGGGCCTAAGTTTGCACCCAGGCCTAGCTATCTTTGCAAACTCATTTTCCTGAGAACTGCATTCGGAAATCCTTTTGAATACTGTAGAAAGATACAAGGCAATGTTATTTGGGGAATATTTCTTTGGTATATTAATGTCAAATTGGTATACATATCATTGCAAACTAGTATATCTTTGCTGGACTTGGTCCTTTTGTTAGTGTGGGAGAATTAACAAGTGCATAGACTGAAAAGTGCTCCAACCATTGAAGTTTATCCTGTGTTGGCTTTGTCTTTGGTTTACCAACATAACTTGGTGCTCCAGAAACAAAATTTGTTATGTGAAGTACTTGAGATATTTCGATGACCTGACAAGGTTGTTTTTAGGTGCGAGTATTTTTTTTATCTTCTGGCTTTATGTACATTTCTGACAAGACATGCTTTTAGTGAAAATCTTTCAATGTTGAGGAAAACTCCATGATGCAGAACTATTAATCATTTCAATTTTTTTTAAAATTATGAACTTAACCAGTAGTGGGTTGCCATCTTTGCTCCAATTCCTAGTTATTGCCACGGGAAGTGTAATCCATTATCTAGATTTTCCATTTTAGTACAGCCGAAAAGGGTGATGTTGCTTGAGGTTAAAATCCAATCTTTTTTTTTCCCCAGTGGGTGTGATCCGGTGCCCAGTGTGCCGACAAGAATGCAGACAGATAGACTTGGTGGATAACTACTTTGTGAAGGATTCCACGGAAGGGGCCAACAATTCTGATGAAAAGTCATGCCAGGTAGGACTGGTTTATTTCTGGTGTTCTATAAATTCGCATAAAATCACAAATGTCTCCCTGGATAAATGGTTGGTGCTAAAGGTGATGGGCTGAATTTGAGTGTTTTCTGTCCAGCTGTCAATAAATCAGAAATATCAATTGTTAAAAAATAATCTAAGGCTCTTTTTTGTATGTAGCAATTTAAAAGGTGCATTAGTGGTCCAGAGACTTGTTGGGATTGAGTTATGGGTAAAGAATTTAAAAGGTTTGTAATTGTCAAGACAAGACATTGTAGAATTACTACTCCCTTTTTGTTTCTTCAGGTCATATATATCAAGTGGCCAGAGTTTCATTCCAAGCAACCCGTTATAGTCTTGTAGCCACAGAGCTATACCCTGTAGAAATGATCCAAGTGGCTTTTTATCAATCATTATCTTTTGTCCATTATCTTACACCATGTGTTTTTGGGAAATTTCTCGGGCTCAGCTTGCAGAATCAACCTACCCGCGGAGAACAAATCATCACTAAAGGGAACAGCTATTACAGATTGTGCTTTATTTCCCTCACCACCTCCTGTTAAGTAGCCTCATCCTTCATGGGGAATACACTATCAGTCTGAGTAAGACCATCAGAACTTAATGGTTGAATGTATCAACAAAAACCCTGCTCAGTCATGTGATGGCAAAAAGCATTACCATATGTTATATCTGGGCTGGAATACAAGGCCAACCTGATACCTTGGGCTGCCCCCATGACCAGTAGAGGTTTTGAAAAGTTATCTACTGTGATAACTTGGATTTGTATAGTGCCTTTAATATGGAATGACATCCCAAGGTGCTTCACAGAAGCATGAGAAAAATTAGTGTCAAGCTAGAGAAGAGATTAGGAGGGTCCCCCAAAAGCTTGGCAAAATAGGTAGGTTTTAAGGATATTCTGGGGTGAGGGAGATGGACAGGCGGAGGGTTTTAGGAAAAGAATTCCAAAGAATGGGACATAAGTGGCTGAGGGCATGGCTGCCAATAAGGGGGGTAAGGGAAGGGTGTGGGGAATGCACAAAAGCTGGAGTCAGAGGAACAGCGTGTTTGGGAGGGGTATGGTAGGTTGCTATGGCAAAGGAGGTTAGAGATTGGGAGGGCTCAGGCCATTGAAGGATTTAAAGATGAGAAGAATTTTAAATTGAGGTGTGGGAGTTGATTGGGGTGAGGATGGGTGAGTGGGACTTATGGGATAGGAAAGAAACAGCAAAGTTTTGGATGAGCTGAAGTTTATGGCCCTCAGCACAAGCACGGTTCCTCTGCCACTGACTTTATTCGCCCTCTTGGGCTGACTCCCGATTATATACAACCTCAATGTCCTTGAGTTTCCGACCCTATATACTCCATTACAAAGGTTGTCTACTTCCACCTCCTAACATCACCAGCCTCTGCCCCTACCTCAGCCCAGGTGCTGGTACAATCATCCCATCTTCCTTGGTCACCTCAGACTTGATTATTCCAATGCTAGTCTTGCTGGCCTCCTATCCTTCACTCTCTTGAAGGTTAGTATTCAACATTCTGAAGCATTGTTTTGAGGTGGTTGACCTGGGACGATTGGAGTATGAAGGTTGTTCCACTGCTGTACCACTGAATGCTTCAAGGGTAAGAGAGAGATACAGGTTGTATGCATAACTTCACCCAAGGCAGAAGAATTTGGGCCTTTCTTTAGCCTCTGAAAGCAAAGCCTTTTGTCAGTACTGATTGCCCATCAGCGATAGTACAAACGCACTTTCGAGAAATATGAGTATCCTCACCTGAATGGCAAGTTCGTTTAAGCGTCTCACTGGCATTCATCTGTAAAGCAGCTTCTCTGCTGGATTTTTACTTACTGGAGGTCCCTTGTGAATCAGTGAAGTTGAAATACCAAAACTACCAAGATATTCATTAGAACTGCATTCAAAAGCAAACCGAGAAAAGTTTTCCTGTCGGACACATTACAAGTCTCCAAGTGCAGCTAGTGGTGTTGGAAGTGAGAGGCAGAAACAGACCTACCTCAGAGCTATCAGAAGCATCTTTGTAGTCACAATGCCAGACTCCTCATGTGATCACCTTTGAAATCTGTGTGATGTGATTTAGCCCAGCATCCTCTATTGCCCTTGGTATTCGTTCACCTGACTGTGACAGAGGAGAATTGGTGGAGAAGCTTGAGGAAGAATTCCCTGATGGCATACCCCAGCCCCATTTCAGAGTCATAACAAGCTTGTTCCTCCCAAAGTGCAGGTATACACAGGTGTTAACAAGCCATTTTACATATAAACATGTTGGATCTGAGTGTAGTTTTTATTTTTCTTCACCCTTCCACCCACCCAAAAGAAATTCCCGCTGATCCCCATGGGAATAGTGAAGAGGTGAGCCAAACCAAGATGGTCTCAATTGTGCTTGAAACTCTGAGGCATTGCTTTGTCTTCATTACTGAACTCTTGTATCGTTTGTCCCAGAGTTGAGTTTGAGTATCTGGCTGTGATGAATCATAATTGGTAACTTGGGTATCTGATTCTACAGGTTAATCGTGCTGCAGCTTTCATGTAACCTAGAAGTTAGAATATATAAAATTATCAGTGGAAGTGGTTTGCCCTCTTGTATTAGGAAAAAGACTATAACCATCTTAATGAACTTCGTCCAGCCCAGTTCTTGCTCTTTCCCTCTTCTCCACCGCCCCCACCCCCTTCCAAATCCACCTCTTAAGCTATACTGA
Source organism: Heptranchias perlo (assembly GCF_035084215.1). Lineage (NCBI taxonomy): Eukaryota > Metazoa > Chordata > Chondrichthyes > Hexanchiformes > Hexanchidae > Heptranchias > Heptranchias perlo. The sequence goes on from NC_090351.1 coordinate 9,001,007, forward strand.
ACGAGGAGCTTTCCCTCACCTTCATTGAGAGAATGCAACAGCTTTATCTGGTTCCCATTTGTCCCTGGAGGGGAATTCATTTAAATTACCTTGATCTCTCTCTCTGAAAGATGTCTTGCCACATGCAGTCTTCAATTAATTGTTGTTCTGTAAGAATAATGCATACTTCTTTTCACCATATAGGCTACTATTGATTTCCATTTCGTGTCTTAGGTTTGATCTTAGCAAGGAATCTGTAATATTCATAGCTTAATTATTTTTATAGTCATCTGGCGTGAGGATAATCCATCTTTTGACCAAGTTCCAGACTTCTACCTAAAGTGATCGAAAGTTCTCTCATTCTGTTCAACACATTATAGGCCTGAGACCTGTTCACCAATTAAAGGACTTACTCATAGTTACATAGACAAATGCAGCAGCCAATTTGTGCACAGCAATGTCCCACAAATAGCAGAAATTATCTCAAAACAATTAGTGGAGATAATGGATAATTATGAAATTTGTATGCACAGAACAATTAACAAAATACTGGGAGCATCTTGTTACAAAGCTCTAGATCTTGAAATGTGAATTTGAAAAGAATGTTCAGAACTTACATCAATTTAAGTTGTACAAATCTCCCAAGCAATGACAAACCCTTATGGAGTAGTTCTGAATCTGGACAGGCTTTCATTAAGAGTGATGTTTCTAGTTTAGTCATTGATTTTGTAGTAGTAGATTTGACATTTTATCTTACAGATCATTTCAGGAAAAAAAATTCCTACCTACAGTGATCTTTTTTGGGTCCACAGGTATGCACAAGCTGTGAAGATAATGCAGAAGCCAGTGGATTTTGTGTGGAATGTCTTGAATGGCTCTGTAAAACTTGCGTAGAAGCCCACCAGAGAGTGAAATTCACAAAGGATCATACAATAAGAGGGAAGGAAGATGTTTCACCAGGTTGGGAATTAATTTACCGAATGCAGTTCTAATATTGCAGGTTTGCATTGAACTACATAATGCATCGAGTGGCAGACTATTTGATCATTGTAACCTTTTGCAAACTGAAATCTATTCATGGTCTGAAGCATCTAGAAGTAAGCATTTACTGCAAGCAATTTATCAAAATGATTGATCAACATTAACAAATCAAAGCAAGAAAATAGGTATGTGACTGGGATTCGGGTGGCTTCAAGACGTCTGTTGAATTGTGCTTCAACAGGCATGGATGGTATGCACCCTGGAATATTGAAGGAAGGAGAGAGGGGGAAGTAGAAACAGACCATTTCTTTCAAAGATGCTTAGATATGGAAGCTGTCAGAACTCAAAGGTTGCCAATGTATTCAAAAAGGGATTAAGGAGTAAAATGAGTCAGTATAACGTCAGTAACGTGTAAGCTTCCAGAGGCTGTAATGTGCGATTAAAATTAACACTCAATTAGAAGGGTATTTGTTAAGGACAGCCAGCCCGGATTTATGGAAGGTTAGTCATGCCTGACAAATTGAAGGGTTCTTTGAGGAAATAATAGTATGTATTAATCAAGGAAATGTTAATATGTAGCTCGATTTTTCAAAAGATGCTTGATAAGATGCCACATAGGCGTGTCTGGCATGGCTTGCCATCTATAAATCAATCTCTCACTCTCTTTACTTCTCTCTCTCCCTCCCTCCATCTATCTCGCTCTCTTGCCGCCTCTCCCTCCATATATTAAAAAAAAAATCAAATCTTGCTATATTTATGAAGGGAGCACATTAATTTGCTGACTACAGAAATAAGGAGTGTGGTTAACTGAAGATTATAAGTGACTTGAAGGGACATGCAGGTGAATAGATTAGGCAGATATATGTCAGATGAAATGTAGAGAAAGGTGAGGCAGTACATTCTGGGAGCAAGAAAAGAACATGTATGCTAAATGGTAAAACTTTAAAAGGACTAGAAGGCAGAGAGATTTGAGGTTTAAGTACATATTACTCCTATGATATCTGTATAGTAATTTTCAGCAACTCTGCACATGGTTTCCAATTGCATAATTTGCATTTTCCTATTTGAATGGAAATAGGTTCCATTCTGTATGCATTTGTATGAAATATGCATGGTATTTGTGTTTAAAAACCATGAGATTGGTTGTTTTGTCAAATTAATGTGATGGCTGACTCACATCTAATTTTATTTGATTATGGTTTTATGTATAAGCAAATAAACTTTTTGATGAAACAAGTATTCTTACAAAACAGTGTCAGTCACATATAACCCCCTAAATTAGTCATAGTTATAGCTTGGCCCAGTTAAGCCGCCCTTGCCCCACTGCAAAGTCACCTGTGACCCTCCGTGGCCGGTTGAGTGGAATTTAGATAAATCTGAGATTCAACAGTGTTCCCTTTTAGTTTCTTGCTCTAAGAGGAAGCAAGGAATGTAATTAGAAGGGACAGCTATCCAGCATACATCGTGATTGAAAGGGCTGCAATAAAACTATAAACCAATGTCCCATCACTCTGGTGAAGTAGGTTGTAGTATTACTGAGTTCTTGTTGCCTGAGGTTGTAGCTCTTAACAAAAATCTGATGAGTAACTCTGCTTTGAACTGCAAAGTTTAAACATTGTTCTCTCCACTGTAATGATGTGAAGTAAACTCCACTGGGTTGCTGTCCATCATTATGGTTCGCCTTGGAAGATGAATTCAGACCACCTGCAATCAGTCAACTTCAAAGCATGTTTCAGAGTTTGTTAAACTATGAGCAATCCCTACCATAATGGCTGCTGCTTGCACTGAGTCCACAGGAAGCCACTTTCTTTCACTCAAATGAGGTGAACTGACCTCTTGGATTCTTGTATCCTAGATACCGTTTTCAAGGAATGTTGTTGGTGAGCCGTGGCTTTTCTTTAACATATAACAGTTTGAGATTTTAACTCATTAAAGGAATGCTTCAGGATATGGGCATATGCATTCTTATGTTTGAGTATTTGCGTGTGAAATTTAACCAATTATCAGCACTAGAATATTTTATTTTTATTGAGCACAAGGCGCTCTACAGCTGTTATAGATTATGCCTTTTCTAACAAGTTTTTCTCATTAATAGCTTGATGACACTTTCTGTTAAGCACATCATGTCTCTTGTGAACTGTAGCCTGTGTCATGTATCGTCTTCTGCTCGAGTTAGAGTAGTTTAGTGTTACAAATTTTTGGCCTGCACTCTATATTCTTTTGGGTTCATGATCACCAGACACTCCCATAAGTGGATCTCTTGTTTCCTGCGATCAGGAGTTTATCTTTACTGCTCAATATCTAGTCAATATCCAGCAACCTTAACAACGAAACCCCTCATTGTGCTAACTGGATAATATAAACCTGTATGTTCCCCTACGTGCATCTCTTGTCTTCCAGAATCACCCTCTAATGACTGCAACTAATAAAATGGTGTATCTTTTGAAAGGACAATGCTTTCTCTTCCCTCCCCCCCCCCCCCCCCCCCCCCCCCCCCCCCCCCCCCATGGATGTCTATTTATCAGTCAGGTTAGCGAGATGTTTGAATTTTAAAAAATATTCTGAGATTTTAATTATTGACTTATTGATTGGGACAGAGAGGGAGTAAAGGAGAAAATGGAATTGAATTCTTAAAATGTGCACAGGACTCTTCTCAAGCAGTACGTTAGTAGGCTTGCAAGGGCAGAGGTATTGCTAGATCTGGTTATGAGTATTAAAATAGATCAGGGAAAATCAGTTGAATCTGGATGAGCACTTTTGGAGTAGTGACCACAATATAATAAGATTCCAGAAGAAAGATTAAAAAATCAGTACAAAAACTAGAACATCACATTGGGTTAGGGCAGTTTTTGGAAAAACTAAGAGTGAACTAGCTGAGGTGAAGTGGAAGGAGAAATTGTAGAGCAACTGTAGGATGTTTCTTTATTCGCAAAAGTACAGAATAAGTATAATCCATTTTTAAAAAAATGGAAACTACGAGTAGTTTCAGCATATCATGGACAAAGGATAGAAACCAATTAAAATTGAAGAGGGGGGCTTATAAGTTCTATAAGAATAATGAAAAATCTAAAGGAGAATGTGAGGGGGGGAAAGGTTAAAAGTGGGATAAGGAGGGACCACAAGATTTTCTTTCTCATCAGAGAACAGTGAAGTATTTTACAGGTATGTCAGTAAAAGGATAATTGTTAAAAATGAGGTGGGACTTTGGGAGGAGAAGATTATCAATTTCTGGATGATCTTGCAATCAGTGGAAAAAGCACATTTTGCATATAATTCAGGCTAAACTAATGTGAATTTACTGTCTATAAATGTATACAGAAACAGGAATAAATCAGATTAAATTAACTTTCACCGGTACCTTAAAAACTATTTTGAGTACAGCATAATAAATCAGTCCTTTCCCAATCCTTTTTCCCCCAGAGTTCCTGTAACTGAGATTATATACCATACACAAGCTTCGAAGCATCAAGGAGTTCTGGCTCACTCCTACACTGTGGAGCTGAATGGTTGAATCCTGTGAACTGCCAAATCAGCCAATGGCTGCAAAGTTAGTTTTATGCTCAGAAGCCTCAAATATTGTCAGACATACCTTGTTTGGGTCTTGCATATTCAAATTGATCCCTTGATGAGGCATAGATTAGACCTGGGGATAAATGACTGACCTATTGAATAAATGTAAACAATTTTACAACACCAAGTTATAGTCCAGCAATTTTATTTTAAATTCACAAGCTTTCGGAGGCTTCCTCCTTCGTCAGGTGAACGATTTTCACATCGTTCACCTGACGAAGGAGGAAGCCTCCGAAAGCTTGTGAATTTAAAATAAAATTGCTGGACTATAACTTGGTGTTGTAAAATTGTTTACAATTGTCAACCCCAGTCCATCACCGGCATCTCCACATCATGACTACTATTGAATAAAGCCCACGCTCTGCAGTCTCCATTGTTCCAGTACCATGTGAACAATAGAGGAAGAAAACTTCCATTTTAACAGTTCAAAGTGGTCCACATTTCCTTGGATAGACATCAGTGGGGGGGAACATTGTTCTTTCAAAAGATACACCATTTGATTATTTGTAGTCCAAAGGGCTGCTGGGGCTTCAAAATAGATGAGAAAGCAGCACATTTCAAGGTACAAAAACATTTACCCTTAGGGGAGTTGCTGCCTAAAATCACAGGGCACTGGCCTGGCTATAATTTCATATGAAATACAAAATTATTAATTGAAACAGGGTGGCATGTAGATTTACTGACAATTAAATTATGCTCCCTACAGTGGTCTTTCAAAAGTTTGAAACCAGCCTCAGACTTGTAATGAGGTAGGAAGTTGCAAAATAGGATCTTCCATTCCATAAAAGCTGAGTTAACATGTTGAGATAGATTGGTCATTGAACATGCTGACTTCTCCCAACCCTTCAATGTTTCATGCCCAAGAAAGTAAAGGTAATTGCCATAGTTGGGAGGAAGGGAAAGGGTGGGTGAAAAACAATAGCTTGAAATAATGAACTATTGGATACCAGGCACTTTATACAACCTAAAGCCAGTGTTATTTGTACATAAAATTGGTGCTTTGAATCTTTTAATAAATGCTTATAACTGTTTAACGTCAAGAGTTTGCATACAAATGGGCTTCACTACTTTAAGGGTCTGCCTTCGCTAGTTTAAAAATTGTCCAGCATTTCTAAATATAATCTCTCTTGAATTATAGAGGCAGTAGGAGCATCCAGCCAACGCCCTGTGTTTTGTCCTGTCCATAAACAAGAGCAGCTGAAACTCTTTTGTGAGACGTGTGATAAACTGACGTGTCGGGACTGCCAGTTATTGGAACACAAGGAACACAGGTAGGCCCAAATTTTAGTAAAACTCAAACTTTTTTGTGGAGTTTCTGATAGGTAGATTTCATGACTTGTAAAAAGTTTTTAAATTGTTAATACCAAATGCTTATTGGTATCTTCCAGATCTTATTTGGATGTATCAGTAATAACCAATACAGTAGCATTTGGCTTTTCGCATTGGTAGCTATAGAAACATGATTAGTAATGAGCAGTTTTTATTTGGACTGAGATTTCAACTAAAGGAAGAATATGAGCAATTGCTTTGTACAATCCACAATTATATCAATACTATTAAATCACTACTTAAAATAAAAATAGGAAATCCCATTGTGTTCATTTCAGCTGGTAGTTCACAACTGCAGCTGGTGTGGAACCTTGTAAGAAAACATGTTTCTACCCATAGATGGTGATTAATTCCATGACCTACCAGTCACATCTAAAGCATTTTGTGCAAAAGTGCCCTGAACACCTGGATGAGCTGGTTTCCCACTGGCTGATGCATGGCACGGTGGAGGCCTTGTCATTTTGTGATATGCATGGGATGGAGGTATTCTGAAAAATAATAATGTTGACCTGACTTTCCCAGGGCTTTGTGAATAGCTGGTTGTGGATTTTTTTTTTCATTGCTCTCAATTCTTAATGGGAAAGAGGTGTATACTGCTGAATTGAAAATGATAACTGGAATTTATCATAAGTATCTATTAGTATTTAAGGCAATGCTGTTCCTGTGTATAAATGTTTAAATATTTACTCAAAGTGCAGAAGCTATTTCTGCACTATCAAAAAGACTGCTATGGAATTATCATGTGACTGATCAACCTTAAAAAAATCAGTCTGTGATTGAATTTAGAATTTTCAGGGAATATTGTCCCCCCATAATTAATGAATGGATTTCAGACTCCTGATGGGGTGAAAAATGTAATTTTTTGGTATTGGCGTGGAAGAGTCTAAGGCAGGTGATTGATCTATGTGTTGCTTCTATCTGGATGGAACAAAGGCTTTAAACAGTTTTTTTCTCTCTCCTATATCAATTGAGAACTGTTTTTCCCACATACATTCAGAATACTACTTCATGTCAAGGATGGTGTGAGCTGATGGGACAGCTACTTCAGAAACCTTTTTGTGGTACTAGTAGTAAGCCTGAATTAAGAGTATGTTGCATTTGTGTGTCAGAAATGTTTGAAATACTAAAATAATGTAGCCCAAATCAGTCAGTGCTATGGAATCTGCTTCATGTTGCGTGGTTGATCCCATAGTAACAGAGAAGCAAACAATTTGGTAAGTTTATTTCTTGACTGCCAAAATTTGCCCAATGGTTTGGAAGGTCCTTACAGATTGGAAGGGCATGTTAGCCTGCACAGGTGCACTAAGGTACACCACCAACTGACGATAAGGAAAGATGTCAATTTGTACTTTCAGCAGCAGTGTTTATATTTGCCGGTAGGAGACTGGTGCCTCTTGATGTTTCTTGCAGCATATGTCCTACCAGCATAAATATTCCTTTATTTAATGTGGGAAGAAAAATTAAATCGATAGCAGAACCAGCAAGCAGAATTGAGTGAATATAGAAAACAACAAAAGGGAGAATATAAAGTTTAGTATCAAGATGATATTAAATAGTTCTGAAAGTACAGAGATACCTAAAAAGTTGAAAATAGAAGGAAAGAGAGTTGCAGGTATTGAACATGGGTGGAAATTGACAGTGAGTAAATGTTCCTCTATCTCCTGGGAATTGGATTGAAATCCAATTTTAACAAAAAGGAGCTAAACCAATGGCACAATAAAATAGTGCAATTATATATTTAGGTTCACATCTGAGTTTCAACATAGCTGATTTCTAGGCAACCAAATAGAGCCCCATGTAAGAGGAACAAGACATGGTATTTGGAGATGAGCAAGGTGTTGGATTCTGCTGCTTCAACTGAGAAGCTTAAGGGTTGACCTGTAAGAAAGACACAACAGGTAGACTTAGTTTAACTATTTCACTTGATTAGTCAACAGGAAGCAAACAGTACATACACTTCCTTGGTACACTTCCAAACGATGATTAGTTTGGTTGAGCTCTTGTAGGTGTTTGTGTGGGGAATCAACCCACCTGACTGCAGTGCAGCTGCTTAGTCTCTCAGTCCTATATATCCCCTGGGTCAGTCATATGACCGGGCTGATATCCATCTGTCCTTTACGTGATGTCTTCCTGTTCGTCCACCTTTGGTGCGACATGGAGTACCGGAGTACCAGCTATCTCTTTTTTTTTATCCCCACCCCCCCACTTCCCCCCTGGGTTCCTTCCTTGCAAGTATAGTTTTGACCAAGTCTCAACATGATCCGCTCTTGTCTCAAGGCCCAGCACATACCCACGGGGTTCAGTGTTAGCAAACTCAATCAACAGCAGTGATTAAATGTAAGAGACCTAATCAAGGATACTTTGGAGTTCCGTAGCTTTCTTATCGAAGAGCCTATGAATTGAATAGGTCTTTGTGGTTCCTAGACACTTATCACAGAGGAGTATGAGATACAGTCATCTGCTAAAGCCTTCATGGACAAGCTTTTCTCTTTGTTACCTGCAATAGTTCCACTGTCCAGCCACAAGGCATACTGGGTAGTTTTTGTTCAGGTAAACCATATACTTAAATGGAGTCCACATCCTTATTACAAATACATGATTGTGTATGATTTCTTCACTGCACCTCCAGAAAACGGTACAAGTTATACATACAGTCCTTCAAAGGGGAGGGGATGAGAAACAGATTGGGAAGAAAATACTTTGATAAATCAAAAAAGCCTCTTCTGTGCATACCCCCTCTTTGTGTATATATATCCTCAATGAATGGAGAAAGCTACAAGAGATGGAATTATCCTTCATTACATCATGCCAAAGCATTTTTAAATAACTTGCTCTTCTAATTTAATTGCCTCTTTATGCTGGAGTAGAAATTAGAGCCAGAAACTAATTTTACCCAAGCTTCATGATTGACTTCAAGAAGCACTGTTAACTTTCAAGACGTTCTATGACTTTTGTTGAATTGCGATTTTGTATTGCTTTTCTAATGGGACCCAAAATTTGATCAAGTTCTTGTATTCCAATTAGAAAATGTTTCTTATTTTATAAACCATATTGTTCATAGTGAAATAATTGAATTGGGAATGAATTGTTGAAGTTTATTGATGATTTAAGCTTTTATAGATTTCCTTAAATGAGTTTTCTAGATGGTTTTGTCAGTTAAAAACCACATGAGAATTTGAGAGCATAGTTTTCATCCAGTTAGGTGTGAATGGTGCTGGGAAATGAAGCTTTTCCAGTTTGCATGAAGTGTGTTCAGTGCATGGATCAAATATGGGATTAACCAAATGCAATGCAAATATTGAATTCCATTGCATAATATATCTTCAACTTAGAAAAGTGCCCCATACTAAATTGGTAGGTGGCCTAAACTGTGAGATGTAATTAATGAAATTGCTGCTGTGCAAAGTATTTAGATGATCACCCAAAGCTAATACTTGCTCTGGCACCAAACTGCCTTATTTTCCAAGAACTGGTGTTTGAATGCCAAGTTTTGTGCACTTTGTGCCACCTGCAGGGTATTAAAATAATGTGTTTTGATCCTATGTTCAGTGATGTTTTCCAGTTGAAAAGACTGTGATTTTGTCCAAAACATAAGTGGTAAGCTTGAAAGAGTCATGAATTGCCAAAGGATGGAGTGGTGTGTGAAATATCCTCAAAATAAAAAACACAAAGTTTACACACCATGTTTGAATGATTTGTCCTCAGTGTCTTATATTTTTGCAGAGGCACCAATTGAGTTGTACTAAAAGTTGTATTCATCCTTTATCCTGGGTGTCACTTAATTGTAATTTTAAATTATTCAAAAAATCTATGCTAAATTACCACAAGAAAAATTCATAGCTGTTGGAGTTTTGAGGCTTTCTGTGTGATCTCGAGCCTGAAAAATGACACAACTGGTTCAGAAATGCATGGCACTGCACCATAACATTGTGCTGTCGGGGCTTAAGCACATATACGTGGTCCTGCTGAAAATAGCCATAATTTAAAAGGTTAAAATATGTCATGCTCTTTGAAGTGCCAGTCAAATTGAATATTGATAAACCACTAGTTTTCAATGAATATCCTCCACCTCATTGCTTAAGTTTTAAAAAAATTACTGTATATTACCGGTGCTTGTGCCACAAGGGCATAATAAATATATTAATCTAGGACATATGTTCAGTTAAGGTTGTTTCTGACATACTACTGTTGTTGGCTGCTTTTCCGTTACTACTTGGCACCTACTGCCTTGGCAGAGAATTAACTTTTCGCTTCAGGCTTTTGTAGGAGTAAAACAAGTTATCCACACACAGACTGAGGCAATTATATTACAAATATTGGAGGAAATTTCAGCTCATTCAAGACTGAATGTTGGACAAGCAGCCTGACAACACAGATTAAAATTTGAGTTTTGAATAACCTACTCAACAGAGGGGTACACCTTTACCAAACATCAGCTCTAGTTTATTGTCGCAAAGTATTTTGACATGCTAACGTCTCGATTGCTCCTTCCAATCCCATTGAGAGATTGCGAGAAGAAAGCTGCTTTCATCTGATCAAAAAAAATTAGTTAAGTTAAAGTTGAATCGGATGTGAATGTAATGTGACAAACACTTTGTGGGTTGTAATTGGGTCAAATTGCACAAACCCAAGCAATGCATATTTGAAGTTCTCATTAATACCCCACATGGTCATCCTCACACTTTTTTGTGTTTATATAGGTTGGAAAATTGTTGGTATTGTTGAGGGCATCCTGTTTAGCTGAAAGACAGGCCTTCAAAACAAGTCCCTGCTCTTCGTGGGAATTATGATTTAAAAAAACCAGCACATTTCATCTGTTAGCAGTTCAGTTTGTCCTGCTGTAGAGCTGGGGGTAAATTAAGCCCTGTAAGCTTGTGCTTACATAATTCATACAAAGACTACATTCAGTTTTTGCTGAGGCACAAGACTCCTCATTTCAAGTTCTGCAAGAAGAATTCAGTGGGTTTTGTTTCACTTTTTTTGTTTGATTAGCCCCCTGTGAAATGTTTCAGGACTTCTAGAAATGTTATGAACTGTTCAATAGCTTGCTTATAAAGCTGGCTACTATAAACAGTTTTCTTCATGAATAAACCTGTTTAGCTTATGAAAAGTGGCTGACATGGATGATACTTGTCTTCTGGACTGAAATAAATAGTGCAATCCTGTATATTATCTAGAAACAAGTCTGCAATAAGGAAGATTGTTGACTTGTCACACGCTATATCTCATACAAAGCACAAAGATAAGCTTCAGATTGAAGGATTGCAAACTTGCGTATGGAATTGCCAGCTCTAAGAATGATTAAAAATGCTTAAAAAGTTAAGTTTTTAAAATTTCACATTGTCAGCTTCTGCAAAGAAAACTTGTTATTTTTTTTGGATGTAGATCCTTCACCAGAACTGACCAAAGGTCTGCATTGGAAACATGAGCCAATTTTTTTTCTACAAACTTTTCTTTGCTCAGAATGCAGTTCCACAAAATATTTAGCATGTATGGCCTATTATGAGTGATGAACAACAAAACATTCATTTTTTTATCTCGAACTTCAAACTGAGCAGTTGAGATAAATGTGTCTGTACTCCCGTATGTTATACACAAGTTGTATCTCGGATATACCTATCTGATCATCGTTTATTATGAGTTTTTTTTATTGTTTTGTGGGATATGGGCTTCGCTGCAAGGCCAGCATTTATTGCCCATCCCAAATTGCCCTCGAGAAGGTGGTGGTGAGCCACCTCCTTGAACCGATGCAGTCCATGTGGTGAAGGTTCTCCAACAGTGCTGTTAGGAAGGGAGTTTCAGGATTTTGACCCAGCAACAGTGAAGGCACGGCAATATATTTCCAAGTTAGGATGGTGTGTGACTTGGAGAGAACGTGCAAGTGGTGGAGTTCCTATGCGCCTGCTGCCCTTGTCCTTCTAGGTGATAGAGGTCACGGATTTGGGAGGTGCTATTGAAGAAGCCATGGCGAGTTGCTGCAGTGCATGTTGTAGATGCTACACACTGTAGCCATGGTGCGCTGGGGGTGAAGGGAGTGAATGTTTAAGGTGGTGGATGGGGTGCCAATCAAGTGGGCTGCTTTGTCCTGGATGGTGTCGAGCTTCTTGAGTGTTGTTGGAGCTGCACTCATCCAGGCAAGTGGAGAGTATTCCATCACACTCCTGACTTGTGCCTTGTGGATGGTGGAAAGGCTTTGGGGAGTCAGGTGGTGAGTCGCTCACCGCAGAATACCCAACCTCTGACCTGCTCTCGTAGCCACAGTATTTACGTGCCTGGTCCAGTTAAGTTTCTGGTGAATGGTGACCCCCAGGAGGTTGATGGTGGGGGATTCGGCGAAGGTGATGCCATTGAATGTCAGGGGGAGGTAGTTGGACACACTCTTGTTGGAGATGGCCATTGCCTGGCACTTGTGTGGTGCGAATGTTACTTGCCACTTATCAGCCTAAGCCTGGATGTTGTCCATGTCTTACTGCATGCGGGCACGGACTGCTTCATTATCTGAAGGGTTGCGAATGGAACTGAACACTGTGCAATCATCGGTGAACATCCCCTCTTCTGACAATATGATGGAGGGAAGGTCATTGATGAAGCAGCTGAAGATGGTTGGGCCTAGGATGTTGCCCTGAGGAACTCCTGCTGAGATGATTGGTCTCCAACAACCACTACCATCTTCCTTTGTGCTAGGTATGACTCCAGCCCCTGGAGAGTTCTCCCCCTGATTCCCATTGACTTCAATTTTACTAGGGCTTCTTGATGCCACACTCGGTCAAAGGCTACCTTGATGTCAACGGCAGTTAATCTCACCTAACCTCTGGAATTCAGCTCTTTTGTCCATGTTTGGACCAAGGCTGTAATGAGGTCTGGAGCCGAGTGGTCCTGGTGGAACCCAAAATGAGCATCGGTGAGCAGGTTATTGGTGAGTAAGTGCTGCTTGATAGCACTGTCGACGACACCTTCTGTCACATTGCTGATTGAGAGTAGACTGATGGGCCGGATTGGATTTGTCCTGCTTTTTGTAGACAGGGCATACCTGGGCAATTTTTCACTGTCAGGTAGGTGCTAGTGTTGTAGCTGTACTGGAACAGCTTGGCTAGAGGCGTGGCTAGTTCCGGAGCACAAGTCTTCACTACAGCCGGGATGTTGTCAGGGCCCATTGCCATTGCTGTATCCAGTGTTTTCAGCCATTCCTAGATATCAGGTGGAGTGAATCAAATTGGCTGAAGACTGTCTTCTGTGATGGGAGGAGGCAGAGGTGGATCGTCCACTCGGCACTTCTGGCTGAAGATGGTTACAAACACTGTTTTGCACTCACGTGCTGGACTCTGCTATCATTGAAGATGGGGATGTTTACAGAGCCTCCTCCTCCCGTTAGTTGTTTAATTGTCCACCACCATTCACGACTGGATGTGGCAGGACTGCAGAGCTTTGATCTGATCAGTTGGTTGTGGGATTGCTTAGCTCTGTCTATAGCATGCTGCTTCTGCTGTTTGGCATGCATGTAGTCCTGTGTTGTAGCTTCGCCAGGTTGGCACCTCAATTTTAGGTATACCTGGTGCTGCTCCTGACATTGCTGCAGGAGTTCCTCAGAGCAGTGTCCTCGGCCCAACCATCTTCAGCTGCTTCATCAGTGACCTTCCCTCCATCATAAGGTCAGAAATGGGGATGTTCACTGATGATTGCACAGTGTTCAGTTCTATTCGCAACCCCTCAAATAATGAAGCAGTCTGAGCCCGCATGCAGCAAGACCTAGACAACATCCAGGCTTGGGCTCATAAGTGGCAAGTAGCATTCGCGCCAGATAAGTGCCGGGCAATGACCATCTCCAACAAGAGAGAGTGTCTAACCACCTCCCCATGACATTCAACGGCATTACCATCGCCGAATCCCCCACCATCAACATCCTGGGGGTCACCATTCACCAGAAACTTAACTGGACCAGCCATATAAATACTGTGGCTACTGGAGCAGGTCAGAGGCTGGGTATTCTGTGGCGGGTGACTCACCTCCTGACTCCCCAAAGCCTTTCCACCATCTACAAGGCACAAGTCGAGAGTGTGATGGAATACTGTCCACTTGCTTGGATGAGTGCAGCTCTAACAACACTCAAGAAGCTCGACTTTATCCAAGCTAAAGCAGCCCGCTTGATTGGCACCCCAACCACCACCCTAAACATTCACTCCCTTCACCACCAGCGCACAGTGGCTGCAGTGTGTACCATCCGCAGGATGCACTGCAGCCACTCGCCAAGGCTTCTTCGACAGCACCTCCCAAACCCGCGACCTCTACCACCTAGAAGGACAAGAGCAGTTGGCACATGGGAACAACACCACCTGCACGTTCCCCTCCAAGTCACACACCATCCCGATTTGGAAATATATCGCCGTTCCTTCATTGTCGCTGGGTCAAAATCCTGGAACTCCCTTCCTAACAGCACTGTGGGAGAACCTTCACCACACGGACTGCAGCGGTTCAAGAAGGCAGCTCACCACCACCTTCTCGAGGGCAATTAGGGATGGGCAATAAATGCCGGCCTCACCAGCGACGCCCACATCCCATGAACAAATTTTTTTAAAAATGGTCTTCTACACTCCTCATTGAACCAGGGTTGATCCCCAGGCATGTTGGTAATGGTAGAGTGAGGGATATGCCGGGCCATGAGGTTACAGATTGTGGTGGAATACAATTCTGCTGCTGCTGCTGCTGATGGCCCACAGTGCCTCATAGATGCCCAGCTTTGAGCTGCTAGATCTGTTCTGAATCTATCCCATTTGGCACGGTGGTAGTGCCACATAACACATTGGACGGTGTCCTCGGTGTGAAGACGGGACTCGTCTCCACAAGAACTGTGCGGTGGTCACTCCTACCAATACTGTCATGGACAGATGCATCTGCGACAGGTAGATTGGTGTGGACGAGGTCAAGTAGGTATTTCCTTCATGTTAATGTTCTCAACTCCTACCGCAGGCCCAGTCTGGCAGCTCTTTCCTTCAGGACTCTGCCAACTGGGTCAGTCGTGGTGCTACCGAGTCACTCTTGATGATGGATATTGAAGTCCCCCACCCAGAGTACATTCTGTGCCCTTGCTACCCCTAGTGCTTCCTCCAAGTGGTGCTCAACATGGAGTACTGATTCATCAACTGAGGGAGGGCAGTAGGTGGTAATCGGGAGGTTTCCTTGCCCATGTTTGACTTGATGCCATGAGTTTTCATGGGGTCTGGAGTCAATGTTGAGGACTCCCAGGGCCACTCCCTCTTGACTCTATTCCACTGCCACCACCTCTGGTGGGTCTGTCCTGCTGGTGGTTAAGGGCATATACAAGGGTGGTGATGGGAGCCTGGGACATTGGCTGAAAGGTATGATTCTGAGAGTATGGCTATGTCAGGCTGTTGCTTGATTAGTCTGTGGGACGGCTCTCTCAATGTTGGCACAAGTCCCCAGACGTTAGTGGGGTGGACTTTGCGGGGTCGACTGGGCTTGGTTCGTCTTTGCCTTTGTCATGTCCTGTGCCTAGTGGTCTGATGCCGGGTAGTCCATCTGGTTTAATTCTTATGACTTTCTGTAGTGGGATTGTACAACTGAGTGGCTTGCCATTTGGATTGAGCAATGCCAACATCAGTTGCTTATGGCGCACTGTCCTTCCCCTTTCAGTGGAATGCTTATGTTGAACATACCCCCAATCCCTTTCTTTGCATTGGCCCTCAACTATCAACCATATGACTCTACTGGCCCATTAGCTTGTGGAACTTGACTACCTTCTGGCTAGAACCTACCTGTGCTGTTTTGGGGGCTTAACCTGGCTCTCACCATACCTGCTTGGCATAAATATTTTGGGATGTGTTCCTATTTCAATTGCCTCATGCTTTGCCACTATACCGTAACACATTGCCTGCGCTCACTGATTGTAAATTTAATTGTGAGAAACTGATAACCCTTCTGGAGTCGCAAAGATTGTGATTTCCAATACATTAATTCTGTGTTAAAGGAGAATAATGAGCAAAGAGTACATTTAATATAGAGTATTTAATCTGACGGTGTTCGGTTTCATTAATCTGCCTGTTGCTCTGAGATCTTTAATTGTCCGTTCATAAAAAGTGTCAAATTAATTAGTCTAAGCCTCGAGCGTTTTGCTTTACCCTAGCTGGTTATTGCAGCATATTTGCTGGATAAAATTTGATGCTTTCAATACTTTTCAATTCTCCTTACAAAACACTGAATTTATGTTAGTTACTTGTTCTATGACTTACTGCCCCATCAAAAAAAAACTGATGAATATTAAGTGTTCACTGAAGTATATAGAATATTAATTTGTCTTCAAACTTCCATTAGAGACTCTGTCTCCTTGTCCTACTGGCACAGTTGCTAACCTTCCTTGCTACTGCTGCCTCTTGTGTTCTTGTATCTTAACATCCCCAGGTTAGTTTTAGGCTGGTCTAAGTTCTTTTAGAACTTAATATGTCCGTTGCCGCCATTGAAATGTCTTTCTCCATGGCTGGACGCCTTGTATTCTGCACTTAGACTCTGTTCCCTCATGTCCACTGATTTGTGTCCCAGTTAATCTTTGAGTTGCTGACCACATTTTATCTTTTTTTTCATCTTGTATTGGCGTTACACTTGCTCCTTTTTTGATTCAGTTCTGGAGTCATTCACCATTTTCTGTTTCTTAGATCTCATTTACTCTTAGTAATCTCTCTCAGAATCCATAATGTGTCTGTATAGAATGGTAGTGCATTTATAATGGTACTTTTTTTTGAGGCTGTTACACTATTTCTTTTGTGGTAGATATGAATTAATGTAACACAGTGGTGTTGAATGGCTTTATAAATTGTGCAGTGGAAAAATGTCTTCTCTGAGGATGGTGAATCATTGGAATTCTGTACCCTAGAGGGCTGAGGATGCTCAGTCGTTAAGTATATTCAAGACTGAGATTGATGGATATTTGGACACTAAGGAAATCAAGGGATATGTGGATAGGGCAAGAAAGTGGAGTTGAGGTAGAAGATCAGCCATGATATCGAGGGGCCGTTTGACCTATTTTTTAATGTTTTCAAGTGCCAGAATCTGGCTTTTGATGGCTAGTCCTAGACCATTATTCATTAGGCAAAAAAAATGCTCCCTCCCACGCTTCTCCTGTGGCATTTTGCTTTTTACTTCATGTTTTGTGAATTCTAAATAGCAACAAATTATTCAATATGAGGCCAAATTCTGGTGAATTAGCATCCATTAGGAAATCAATTGAGACTAAACCAATGAAGGGCCATTTAAAAATTATGAAAAACTCCTCATTCTGTGCCTGGGCTTGGTTTGAATCCAGGGGTCCCACAGCTGAAGACTTTTGCTGATGGAACTTGTAAATACACTTTAACTTGGCTTTTACATCGAAGGTCTGATACTGTGCCCAAATACGTTCCTATTATGTATGTGCAGTGACTATTGTACGATATTCAGCAAGTGAGAAATGTATTTTGATTGAGGCTTGGGATGACTATTTTGTTTTTAACCCATATGATCACACATGACCTGTTCCAAAGCTACACTCATAATTCATATTTATATTTGAACAAAGCATCCCTCTAAAATGTTTGACCAGTTTACCGTCCGTTTTCCCATTGACTTCTTTTCCAGTGAATAAAGTATACCTGGTACTTGAGATGCTTGTGAAATCTCATTAACTTGACAATAATAGTAGAAGTTTCAATAATGATTTTTCTTCAACAAATGAACAAGAATAGAAAAAGTTTCATTTATATAGCACCATTCACAACCTCAGGATGTCCCAAAGCATTTTGCAGTCAGTGAAGTACCCCTGAAGTGTATTCATTGTTTTAATGTAGGAAACGTGGCAGCCAATTTGTGCACAGCAAGGTCCCACAAATGGCAGTGAAATAAATGACCAGATCATCTGTTTTTTAGGTGTTGGTTGAGGGATAAATATTGGTCAGGACACCGGGAGAACTGCCCTGCGCCTATTTAAATAGTGTTGTGGGATCTTTTACGTTCACCTGAGAGGGCAGATGCGGCCTTGATTTGGTGTCTCATCCAAAAGATGGCTCCTCCGGCACTCCCTCAGTACTGCACTGAAGTGCCAGCCTAGATTATGTGCTCAAGTCTCTGGAATGGAACTTGAATCCATTATCTTCTGACTCAGGTAAGGAATCTTACAACACCAGGTTATAGTCCAACAAGTTTATTTGAAAATCACAAGCTTTCGGAGGCTTTCTCCTTCGCCAGGTGTGTGAGAGAGTGAGAGTGCTACTACTGAGCCAAGGCTGACACCTAGGGGCACAACAAATCAATAATTCAATGGAGCAGGAGCAACAGTGAATTAATACTGCTTGCTACCTTTGCCACTGTTGCCATCTGCCTGTATGGCCACTAATACACTTCTGTGGCAGTTTACAGAGTACTGTATGAGCATTTAGAATGCATCTGTTAACTGTTAACAGTAACTTTTAAAGAAAGCTAATGGATTTGAATATTTGGCTCTAAAAAGAGGCTCTTAACTATTTAAATACCTTAACAAACTCATATTTGTATACACAAATGAATTTAAGTGCTTGTAAAGGATTTGTTTTGCTAAGAATTCATTAGTGGCTTAGCCACACAGAAAGGTAACTGGGAGGAAAGTTCCCAGAAAGAGGGAAGAATGCAGGTAGATAGTGGATGAAGGGTGGGTTATGGGATGGGGTTCGCAATGGGTTAAAGGACCTGATAAGGGAGGGCGACGAGGCTAGAGTTCGTAGGCCTGAGGTGCAGTATTTTATCCCCAGGAAAAGGGAAGGAGGTGTGTTGGCTGTGACCTGCAGGTTCATGAACCCACTTGTGCTTGTTCTTCCGTTAATTAACTGGTGACTGCTGAACTGTTGCTGCATTTCAGTGTATGTCGGTAACCTCTTATTGGTATAAGTGGTCCTGCTTTTGTTGGCGGCTGGTACTCAATTCATTTATTCACTGGTGCCTGCTGCTCCATTAATTTATTGAATTGTTGGTGTGCTCCTTATTGATTTGCTATTTTACTTACTGCTCTATTAATCCATAACTAACTGCTTGCTGCTGCAATACTTTATTGACTTACCGATGCCTGCTTAGCTGTGCTGCAGTGTTTAAAAAATATTTTTTAATTGTGGTGAGTGGTCGTGCATGTGTTTTGTGTTGGTTGAATTTTCCTATTACAATTGTAGTGTCAAACAAAACCAATAAACCACTTGGCTTTATGATCAGCTCTGTTTATTATGTTAATTATTAATCTCCATGTTATAGTAGCAACTTCTGTTGTGCATTATTTGAGTGTACTCTCATATTCTTTGGGAATGCTGGGAACATTTTTAAAGACTCCTCATCCGCAATGTCATGGTAAATTGACGAGTAATATATTAAAGTGACATGATAGCACCAGGTTCTTGTTTGTAGTGCAGTGATGTCAGTCTTTTTGAGTCTCTTTGTTTTTAAAAAAAAAAGAAAATCACAGCTCTAACTATGCTGACATACCTGTAACTTTCCACACTCCAATTTGTCAGACCTGAAATTCAAGTCACTGTCACACAGGATGTCATTTGTGAAAGTCACAAATGTGTGACTGTGTTGCACTATCACTCGGGTGGAAACCTGATTGGAGAGGTTCAAACATGGAGTTGTGGGAAAGATGTGCACGGATTTGGAAGGTGGCAACACACTCAAGGACTTTGGAGAACAAAGTAAATTTGGAGATGGAGCGGTAGTTTGCAAAGACTGAGGGTTCAAGGGTGGTTTTTTTGAGGATGGGGCTGATAACAGTTGTTTTGAAAGGGAGGGGTACCTGAGAAACAGGAACTATTTACATAGTCAGCTAGCATGGGGGCCAGGAAGGGAAGTTGAGTGGTGAGCAGTTTAATAGGAATGGGGTGAGAGAACAGGAGATGGGTGTCATGGACAAGATGTGCTTAGAGAGGGCAAGGGGGAGATAAGAGTTCAACTGGGGGGAGCCATGGAGAGGTTTGGCTTGGTGGGGAAGGCGGGGGAATGCGACAGAGGCAGCTGGACGGTTGGTTCATTGTTAGCAACAAAGAAGTCAATGAGCTCCTCGGGATTGGTGAGGTTGGATGGGCAAAGGAGAATGGTTTAAGAAGATTGATGGTACCAGAGAAAAGGAGCCAGTGTTTATCTTCGCTTTCCAGGATGATCCTGGAATAATTTTTTTAGCAGAGGAGCATAAGGCTTGATAGTGCTTCGTGGTCCAGATCTGCCTCTTGTGCCTTTGAGTACCTTGAATAAGTTTTTTTAACTGAAAAGCTCAACTTCTCATGTAAATACATTGCAGTTGATATTTTTCCAACAGCTATCACTCTGCCTGCAATTCCCTACATGTGCAAAGTACAGGATTTCCCAATGTGTATCAGGGAGATTCTTTGTGTACAACTTGAAGACAATCGTCCCTCATGCTATTATAAGATTTGAGCTCCTCTTGTCAAATTATTTGAAAATCAGCCAGAGAATGAATTTTAACAGCATTCTTCAAATAAAGTTTTGTATTCAAACTATTACCAACTGCTTAATTTTTACTCTAGAAAATTTGTCTGTATACCAGCGCCTTTTATTTGTAAATCCTGTCCCCTTACAATATAATAAGCAAGCATGGGTCACTTTTTTATTTGAAATTTGATGTCAGTCATTAACTTTAAGACTTCCAATTAAGGAAAATCCTAGAAATATTCATCATTGACTGGCCATTCAGAGCATGCAAGCTACAGAACGAATTGAGAGTAAAGTTCCAGGTTTAAATTGTGGAATGCTTATTTTTATACTTGACAGGACAAAGCTGAACTCAAGGTGAGTAAGGTCGGAAAAAATGCATTTACATTTCCCAGTATAAATGTTGAACTATCTGCACAGTGCAAACCTGTTTCAGTTTAATACTCGTGAATTAAAAGATTTTAAACTATTTTCAGCTCAGCAAATCTAGCCAAGGAACTCCAGTCTATTTTTCTCTGATTACCTGTTCTCTTCTGTTTAATTTGGTATTCTCCAATATAAATAAATTGGGCCCGATGTTAGCAGGGCTGCGGGTTCTCGGCGGGTGGGCTATCGGGCGCATGGGTAACGCGCCCGGTGAAATTAGTGGGTTTCCCGTGCAATCGTAGCAGGCAAACCACTAATTGGATCCACTTACCTGCTCCTCCGGGATCCCCACTGCGCGTCGGGCGGGCTGCGCATGCGCAGTAAAATCTGTCAGCTGGAGGCGCGCTATTTAAAGGGGCAGTCCTCCACTGACAGATGCTGCAACCAATAGCGAAGATGACTGCATGGAGTAGCCCAGGGGGAAGGCTGCTCCCAGTTTAATGATGCCTCATCCCAGGTATCAATACATGGGATGAGGAGGAGGGGGAGGACAGAGATCTTCCTCCCGGCGGGCGGGAGGAAGCGGCCCGCCTCTGCCACCAGGAAGGCCTGGCTCGAGGTGGCAGAGGGGGTCACCTGCGCCACCAACATATCGCCCACCTGCACACAGTGCAGGAGGTGCTCCAATGACCGCAGTAGGTCAGCCACAGTGAGTACACGTAGTCTTTCCCCTACACTCCGTCTTCCACAGCACTGCCCCCACCCCACATCTCCTTCGGCACTGCCAACACTACTCTGTCACATCACCCCTCATACCCACTCAAACCTCATCCTCATCTTACCTGCACCTACTCACCTCGCCAGTACTCACCCCGCCACTACCACGCAACCCAATCCTCATACAATCTCATGGCTCTATCCCATACTCACCCTCTCATGCATCTCTCTCACGGCCAGCCTCACTCAACCTGCCACAACCTGTGCTGCAGCCACAGGGCATGCATCACATATGTGCAGTGGGCAGCGTAAGGCAAACGTGTCGTGAGCATGAAGGGGAAGCACAAGGGTGTTTGAGGGTTTGCCATGGGTGTTACTTATATTGAATTTCAGAACAACTCACATCGCACATCATATTGGCACCACTACTGCCATGTCTTCGCGAATCCTGTCTGGTTTGTGCAATAATGCCCGCTCCTGGGTATCACTGAGGACCCACCACTGATGCCACCCATTGTGTCACTGCAGAGTGGGTGTAGGTGTATTTGCAGGGCTCTTTTGCGCAGACGACTGAGAGACATCGGCGATGTCCCCGGTTGCACCCTGGAAGGATGCGGAGGAGAAGTTGTGGAGGGCAGTGGTGACTTTGACAGCGACAGGTAAGAAGATGGTGCTCGGGCCAGCCAGGAGCAGCTCGGCATGAAAGAGGCTGCAGATGTCCACGGCTACATGTCGAGTGACTCTGAGCCTCCGTGTGCACTGCTGCTCAGAGAGGTCCAGGAGGCTGAGCCTCGGTCTGTGGACCCTGTGGCGAGGGTAGTGCCCTCTGCGACGCATCTCTCTTTGCGGTCGCCCTCCCTCCTGCTGTACAGGTGGATGTGTCACAACACTCTGTTGTGGAGCTCCACGTGTCAGAGGTGGACGGCGTGGATGGTGAGGCTGGTGATGCTGTTCGCCCTCCGAGGAGGTCATGACTGCAGCTACGGCGGCCCCCTTCCGCAAGATGTACATCTGAGGGGGTCCGCAATGTAGGTACATGTCTCCGGACCCCGGGGTACATGTGCAGGTTGGGGACTTTGACTATCAGGAGGAGGGTGGTGGAGGCCAAACTTTGTCCCAAGTGACAGAGTGGCCTCCTGCAATGGGTGAGGGTCCCCCCCCCCCCCCACCTGTCAAATGGACCTTTGCAGTTGCCACAGGCTGACTGCTGCAACACATCCATTCGAGCTGGGAGTGTTTCCCCCAGTGTGGGAAACAGTCCCATTTTGTTCTAAAATCCCACATAGTCCCTTAATCAGATCAGTTAATGACCTGAAATACCTAAATAAATATTGTCAAGTGGCATCCCGCTGGTTTTAATTGCCTGCGGGATTCCCACCAGCGGGGGCTGCGCGCGCACCCTGGCGCGTCAGCGGGGAACCCGGAAGTGCGCGGGTTCGGGGTGGGCTCCGGTACAGCGCAGGGATTCTCCGATTTTCGGAGCGCCCCCCCCCCCCCCGGCGGGAAACGCACCCGATGGCGGGTGGTAAAATAGAGCCCATTATGTATACATAAAGGTAGCTTGTACAACTGCATTAGCTAACAATAATTAATATTTCCAAATTCTTTCATTGGAAATGTGAACCCTTTGTTTACGCTTTTTGTCTGAAAGCCCTAACTTATTTTCCAAGATCCACTCAAAAACATTTCATTAACGCTAGAATGATCTCCTGCAAACTTCTTTCCAAATTTTCCCCCACTCTCTCTCTCCACCCCCCTTTCCACCTTCCCTTGTGCTGCTCCTCCCACTTTTCTTCCTTTCCTGCTGGACCTTGCTTTCCACTTTCTAATTCTTAGTTTTCAGCATTGTTGCCAAACCTTGAACCCTGCTCCTTAGAAGTCCTAAAGTCCCAGTGTTACTAAACTCCAGAACCCTCATACCACAGCTGTTATAACCGAGGAAGAACCCTTCAGTGCTACCAATTTGCAGGATGCTACACTCTTCTCCTTTCCCTCCCCACCTTCCCCATGCTGCTAGACTCTAGGATGGCCACAGTAGTGCTGCCAATCCTGGAATCACCACCTGAATGCTGTTAAACCTCGACCTCCCACTGACTGCTATAAAATCACTAGATACACGACTGCTGTGCTGCCAAATACCTGTACCACCCCAATTTAATGCTGCTAAGCCTCAGTTTCCACTCAAAAAATATTGGTATTGAATGCCATGAAGTAAAAATAACATTTGAAATTTTTCAGCAACTATAAATCGTCGTGCATAGCAGGCTTGGGCTGATAAGTGGCAAGTAACATTCACGCCAGACAAGTGCCAGGCAATGACCATCTCCAACAAGAGTGTGTCTAACCACCTCCCCTTGCCATTGCCATTGCTGAATCCCCACCATCAACATCCTGGGGGTCACCATTGACCAGAAACTTAACTGGACCAGCCATATAAATACTGTGGCTACAGGAACAGGCCAGAGGCTGGGTATTCTGCGGCGATTGACTCCCCAAAGCCTTTCCACCATCTACAAGGCACAAGTCAGGAGTGTGATGGAATACTCTCCACTTGCCTGGATGAGTGCAGCTCCAACAACACTCAAGAAGCTTGAAACCATCCAGGACAAAGCAGCCCACTTGATTGGCACCCCATCCACCACCCTAAACATTCATTCCCTTCACCGGCGCACAGTGGCTGCAGTGTGTACCATCCACAGGGTGCACTGCAGCAACTCGCCAAGGCTTCTTCGACAACACGTCCCAAACCTTCGACCTACCACCTAGAAGGACAAGGGCAGCAGGCATATGGGAACAACACCGCCCGCACATTCCCCTCCAAGTCTCACACCATCCCGACTTGGAAATATATAGTCTCTGGGTCAAAATCCTGAAACTCCCTACCTAACAGCACTGTGGGAGAACCTTCACCACACGGATTGCAGCAATTCAAGAAGGCGGCTCACCTCCACCTTCTCGAGGGCAATTAGGGATGGGCAATAAATGCTGGCGTTGCCAGCGATGCCCACATCCCATGAACGAGCTTAAAAAAGGACACCCATCTTACAAAACAGCATATCCCTCAACTAACTGTGAGCAATTCAACAAAAGCATGCAATTTTCTTGTCCCAATATATTCTTTTCAATCTATTGAATTGGAGATTTTTTTGTTCAAATTTGCATTTTTACTTGATCTCTGTTCAGAAGGACCTAAGTGTAGCCCAGAATGCTGCTGTTATTGAGGCGGTGTGGAAGAGCCCCTAATCGGGTACAAATCTTTTTAAGGAAATGGTATCCCTACATTTTGCCGTGGGATGGTGATACGTGTGACGGTTTCGCTAAATTTATCGAAGATTATCCGTTTTACCTCACTAGGACAACTGCACACTAAGATAGCTAAGCTGCTTAATGTTCACTCAAAATACAAAAAATGATGCTCATCTAATTGGGAGCATAAGAGCTTGAAAGGGAATACTTATTCCCAATGCAATTAGAAAATTGTATCTACTCGAGCAGGAGAAAACAGCTTTCTGACGAGTTGGATCTTTGAGTTTCAGCTTTGCATGCGAAAGTAAACTTGATACCTCTGGCTATAGATGATCTGGTCATTGTCACATTGCTGTTTGTGGGACCTTGCTGCGTGCAAATTGACTGCCGCGTTTCCTGCATTACAACAGTAACTACACTTCAAAGGTGCTTCATTGGCTGTAAAGGTTTTCGGACGTTCTAAGGTTGTGAAAGGTGCTATAGAAATGCAAGTGATTCTTGTGGTAATTTTAGTCGAAAGTTACCCATTGCAGTCCTAATCCTTCCTATTGACCTGAAACTTTAAAATGGCGTTTATAAATATTAAGGTAAACTTTCCAAATTGTTTCATTAATTCTACCTTGTAGTTGGAGATTAATCGGATGTTTTCTCTTCTCAAAATTGTAATGTATACCTCCTTTAGTGGATTTAGTAACAACTTTTGGGTAAGACCTAAACCCTCATCCAATAGTAACTCAAACATTTCTATATACAATTTTAGATTTGTTTTGTGTAAGACACAATTTCAAGAATGATGCCTGTGCTAAATCTATTAAAGTGGATCATGTGTCAATCTGTTTGGGTTTCTAACTTTAGTTTGAGGCCACTTGTACACTGCAGTTTTAAGTGTGTCTGACAACTTGGTTATCTACCCTAAATTACTTTGTAATTTGAGTTTTGCACCTGATTGTAGATTACAAAGCTACTTTAGCTTTCAAATTATTTTACAAGTGGAACCTTCGAATCCCTGCCTGGGAGTTTATCCTGTTAACTAACTTCTACAGTGCAGTTTTGGTTTGTCAGCACTTGAGGCACTAAGATTTAAATTTTTTGATCTAGAATTTTTGATACTGTGATTTTTTTTTTTGTTGTTGCTCAATTTTTATTGCAAAACCACTTAATGGGTTCAGTAGTGTACTGATTATAGTACTGAACTAGCAACTCAGGTCAAAAGTTCAAATCCCACCATAGTAAATTAAATTTAGTAAAAATGCTAAATCTGGTGCTACTAGAAAAAAATGACCTTGAAAGCTGCTGGATTGTGATTAC
Source organism: Heptranchias perlo (assembly GCF_035084215.1). Classification (NCBI taxonomy): domain Eukaryota; kingdom Metazoa; phylum Chordata; class Chondrichthyes; order Hexanchiformes; family Hexanchidae; genus Heptranchias; species Heptranchias perlo. The sequence continues at coordinate 9,026,948 of NC_090351.1, forward strand.
AAACCTGGTCATTCCTACACACGGTTGACTGTTAATGTTGTTAGAAACAGTCTCTACCATGAAGATCCACTATCACCGTCTCAAGGCAACTGGGGTTGGGCAATAAATGTGGTCTTGCTTGAATTGCCCACATCCCGAGAGGAAAAAAAACAAAAAACACTTGTACTTAAATTTACCCATTTATATTGTGGTCTGATTTTAGGGTATTGGGGGTAATTGGAGACATGACTACAATTCTTACATTTGTTGCTTTGGTTGTGATATTTGTCTTATGGCAGACCTTATACAAGGCCTGAACAAGGCACCAATTTTATATGCCTGCCAATGTTAAACAGTTGCCTTTGCCACCCCTGCTGCCACTGGAGGGTCCCAGAAGGACCACATCCTGAGGCAATTTCCTAACATTACCTTATTTGCATTTATGGCTGTGCCACTGAAGTCAGGGCTGCTATCATTGCAGCACTGTACTATAAAAGAGGGCATTTGTTTACAGTGTACTCCCAAATCAATTAGTGCCTTTAAGTAAAAGGGGATCCTTTTTCCCTTGGGTAAAGCAGCTTTATATATTTGCCATATAATCATTGATAAATTGTGCCTTTTAAGAGGAAAATATACTTGTTGCTGAGTTAATTTCAATAATTGACTTGCTATTGGGCAAGGGGAGTGCTACTGTTGACATCTTATATATATTTTGAGTAAAGTGCGTGTGCATGTATAATTCTAAAGCCTTTTTGGGGAGAGTTGGTATACTGCAAAAAAACTGGTATTTTTTAGCCTTTCTCCAGAAAGATCCCAATCTGATGGTTTGCACTGGTATCAACCTGAAACAACAAGCACCAAGTGGTTTAAAACAGAGGTGCACTGAAAGGACACTAGATTTTAATAAGAAAAACAAACACCCAAGTACCAGTTGTAGCCAGACAATCCAGTTCTTGCATGCTGCCTGAAGATTGTCCTTGATCTATAATCTGTAAATTTCACTTCGACACACATTTTTGTGAGGTTCTGTTCATGTAGTTATTTTTTTCTCCAAATTTTGAAAGTGTGCCATTCTGAACTTCACATATTTAGACAGAATTGAATACATAAACTCTTGATTAGTATTTGTGATGATAGCTGAGTTATCAGAGGGTGGGGGGAAAGAAGAAAGAGTCAAATAAGAGAGCATGTCGTAATTGTTGTCTTTAGAGATCAGCACCATTCCCCGTGCCAAAAGCCATTTGCTTATTTTTGGATGTGATAGCTCTGGGACCTTGACCAAGTGAGCATTCCTCTTGTGTGAGCTAGACACTTACAATGTGGAGAAGGGCATCATGGTTGAGCCTCTCCCCACTTCTTCCAAAAAAAAAACGAATGGGTACTTGGCAAAAAAAAAAGAGATTAGGGGAAAAAACAAAGCAAGACCTTTCTCCGAATACCATTGTTGAATAGTCCATGATACATTATGTTGTGTTGTCATTTGTTATGAATGGAATTATGTACAGCAGTGAGGTTCGTCTAATGGAGCGTTTTCCATTTTTGCTTCATGAATGTTACTATTTGTAGTTCTAGATGGTTTTAAAATTAAATATTTTAAGTGGGGAACCAGTATCTCAGCAGTTGTGCTGCTTTTTGTTTAATAGTTCAAAGATGAAAGTTGTTCACAATGTTAGTGCAAATGGTGCATTTTATTAATGGAAAATCAATTACACAAACTTAGCCAGCACAGTGACCTAACCTTTCAGGAAAGATTTGGAGACAGCATTCTGGCTGAATTATTTTCAGATGTTCATACCAGATTAGTTCCAGTTTACTTACAGAAGTATGTGAGTATAATGTATTTTTAAAATATTGTCACAGAATTAAGATAGATTGAGGCTGTCAGTCCGTTCTACATGTTCCAACTTAATAACAGCCATGCTGTCAAATTTGTGTGCTAATTCTCAAATGTAGCCTATGTATGTAAGCCCTCAACCTTTTCATTCAGGCTCTGTTAATGTCAGCAGGCCAAGATATCTGCCCTGCTACTAATACTAATCTGCTCTTCAGCCAGTCAGTCTGTTGGTAAAATTAAAGCTACTATAACTCTAAAATCCGAAATCTGGAAAAGCCTTGTGATTATTAAAACTGAGGATTAATTGTACAGTATTAAAGATAGTGAAGGACCTTCAGTCAACTGCTCAGTCTCTACCCTTGCCTTAATTTTATCCTGCTTTTTATACTTGATTGTGTCAATTGTCTCCAGTGTCGGATGGCCAATCCTTCATCCTTATTTCTGCCTTGCGTCGCTCTTTTTGGGCCTCCATTTTACTCTGCCCATTTTTTTGTTCTGCTTCTAATGAAAATAGTTTGGTGATATGTGTTGCTTTCTGTTATGCAGAGGCTGCTCATTTATACTGTGAAGTGGATTTGGCAACAACAGCGAACTACACTTGTTAGAATCTCAAGTCGCAAAAGTTTTTATTACTACTACACATCTTACTACTGGTCTAGTACTATTAGGCTGACAACCTAGCCTCTCTGTGGCTAGATTCTAAAATGGCAGACCCGACCAAACCACTGCCAGTATCTGCTGTTTATAATCACTTTTTTCACCAAATCTACTTCTAATCACCAGACGTAACATGTCCCTTTTAAAAGAACTCTTTAATCTTTTATAGCAGCGAATTAACTAACCACTTTCTATGTAAAGATTTTTTTTTCCAACCTCCTTTTTAACTCCATTTATGGTTATTTCATATTTGTGCTGACTTGTTAACAGCTCACCGATGCGTGGAGATAATCCATCACTATTTACCTTGTATCCCTTCATCATCTTGAAAGCCTCTATCGGATCACCCTTTAATCTTCTCTGCTCTAGTGAAAAAGCATGAACTTCTGAAGTCTCTCATCCCTGGTAGCATCCTAGTAAATCTAGTCTGAATCTTTTTCATTAATTTTCTATCTTGTCAGTAATGGAGAGCCAAGAACTATGCACAATATTCCAAATCTGATCTAAGGTTCTTTACAAGTTTGACATTTACCTCATTTTTCGATCTTAAAGGGGGGGTTATATAAAAGCGAGTTGATGGTGGTGCTTCAGCTACACACTTCAGTTTGGTGTCATCAGGAAATGTGGTTATTCTCTCGGTCCCTAAGTTCAGATCATTTATGCTCATAATAAAGAACAGCAGATCCAACTTGGACCTCATGGAATATCACTCAGCGCATACCTCCAGCCCAAGAAATGCCCTTTTACCCCTGCTAGTTTGACCGTTGCTGCTCTTGAACTACAGAGGAGAGATACAATACACTGATCTTTGCGCTCTTTCTCTATCCAATGACCACTGCTGGAAAGTACACGTAATGGGGTATTAGGTGAGGGCAACAACAGCCACATTTATATAGCCACTTTGAAGTAGAAAATAATCTCAAAGCACTTCACAGACAGGTTAATGGAAAACTGATGCAAAGCCAAAGAGAAAAAGAAACTTGGTCAAAGAGATGGTTTTTGAAAGAGGAGATAGTTGAAGTAATGGATGGGCTTAGGGAGGGAATTTCAGAAAGAAGGACTGATCACCAAAGGTGGGGTTAGGTGGAGAAGGAGATACATAAGAGGCTGTAATAAAAGGGGAATGCAGTGTTTTAACCAAAGGGGAGGAGGTTGTGGAGATGGGGTCTGGCAAGACTATGGAGGGGTTCAAAGAAGAGAGCAAGGATTTTTGAGGTGGTGGGGCCAATGTAAATCAGATAGGACAGGGATGATGGCGAGCAGGACTTGGTGTGGGACAGGATATATGCAGTCGAGTTTTGGATAAGCTGGAATTTGTGGATGAGGGGAGACCAGTAACCAGAGCATTGGAATAACTGAATTTGGGGGGGATGAAGGCATATATAAATAAAAGGTTTGGTAGCAGAGGTGGGTGATGTGGAGATGAAAGAAAGCAGTCTTTGTGACAGAGAAGATGGGCTTGAAGCTTACCTCGGGGTTACATAGGACCCTAAGGTTGTAAACGGTCTGGCTCAGATTGAGGGTGGCTGGATAGGGGGATGGAATCGGTAGCAAGGGAACTGAGCTTGTGGCAGGGGTCAGAGATGATGGTTTCGGTCTTACCAGTGTTGAACCGAACGACGTTGTGACTCATCCAAGATTGGACAAGGAAACTGACAATACAGAGGCAGTGGAGGGGCTGTGAAATGTAGAGCTGGATACATGGGGAAACTGACACGGTTCTGCAGATGATGTGATCAAGGGACAACATGTTGAAGAGGAAAGGGTTAAGGAGAACAGATTGGACTCAGATGTGATGCCCCCCATGATTAAATTGCCTGTCAGTGCTTACTATCTCGGCTAACACATGAAGAATGTACCTTAGGGTTGCTGACATCCATGGCAATGTGTCCCAATATGACTCTTCCTTTAGGAAAGGAGGACAGAAAAACAATAGAAATGTGAAATTGAATCAGAAAATGAAAGTAACTTTCTAATTGGATTAATTCATGAGCTATACTGCAGTGGGATCCGGCAGTGTTATGTTAACTTTGGAGCTGAAATGTATACAAAGATGCACGGCGACCAGTTGAGTGAAGTTGCTCACATATAATTTTAATTCTAACAGAGTTCCATCTGGAGTATCATTGATGCTTGTTTTTTGTGATGGAAGTCACATTGGTTTTGTTATGAATGCATAGTACTGACCTAGGAGGACATGGCTAATGAGAATGTTTTGAATATGCCCTTGTAATGAATTATAGGAGTGTTCTTTTGCTGGAGTAAATAACTTATTGGTTAAATATGGTAGTTTGGAAGGTGTATATAAATTGGCAGTTCCATTAAATTCCAGCTAGTTTGAAATGTATTGCTGTTTAACACACACTTGAATTCAAATGGTTCAAGACCTACTGATGGGACTAACTTGCCTTCAAAGGCAACCTTCAATGTAGTAAATTAATTTGAATCAGGCCGACTTAATTGACTTGTGCTGCCTTTATGATGCATGATTTTTGCCAGAGGCAGTCTGGACTCCAAAGGTGCAATAAGATGGCATGAACACCTCTGATGCATAGACAGACCTTGGGAGATGTTTGCGAGAGTCTGCTCTCCCTCTCTTCCTGCCGCAAACCACTGCTTTCCAGGCTGTAAGCAGACTAAGTTTCCCCTCTTCCTGCACAGGCCAGCAATACATAGTTTACAGACCTTCCTTCTACATCAGTGAGAGTCTGTGGCCAAAATTTTAGTCACAGTTGCAACATATCAATCAACAACTGTAGATGTGCAGCCTAGCATCCTCATTCTCCATAACTACTTTTGCATCTCCTCTCGTTTTCTCTCTCACTTCATCCCTTTATTGTCCTTAGCATCTGTTCACTCTTGGCCTATTTCTTCCTTGCTTTCTCTTTTACCTTGCGTTGCCTCATTTGTGCGTTTCGCACACTTTCATTTACTCTTTGGTTCTCCTGCATTTGTGGGTCTGTCTGTCACTCCCCTGCCCCCAACTTTTTTTTTTACTCCCCACAACCTTTTTCTCTTCCCCCCCCCCCCCCCCGCCCCCCACTACCACTTCCTCCCGTTTGTAGTATTCTTCCCCTTCTATTCCTCGCAGTGTTCGCTCTGAAACATGGGGCGATCGGGGCAGGAAGGGAATCAGGTGGGAGGGGCATGTCGACTGCCAAATAGGTTGCCAACACTTGGTGTCCACCGTCATATGCGGAATGGTCACTTAGTCATTGTACTGGAGGATGATTTGTACCCATGTAACCCAGGTAAAAGTCACTTCTGTAGGGGAGAAAATAAAATTTTCAGCTAGAGAATAATGAAGGAAGCCAATAGATACATTCCACTCAGCATCATATGGCTAAAAAGGAAAACAGATCCATGGTCCCAAGATCTGCTTCCCTTCTGCTTTCAACCTCGCTCCAGTAAACTCACACATAGCCTGCAAAGAAAAAAGTTAAATCCAAAGGCACCCCTAAGGACTCCCATAAGGGAAAAAAACCTACAGGTCCCACTGATTCAAAAAAAGCAGCTGAAATTGACCATGTCCAAGAGTACTGCATCAACACCTATACATTTTTTAGATTCAGCAGTAGTATGCAGTCAGTCTGCTGCTCACCTGCTGTGACTCAGCAGCCAGGAATTTCCTGAATCACACGCACGCAGAGATTACGGCAAAATTTACACCAGTTACTGCGCCAATTTACCGATAGGAAATTGCGCCCAAATTTCCCGCGAAGCTATTTGCCTATGCTGGAACGTAGTACAAGCACAAATTCAGTGGTATCGTGCATTCTAATTTCTATATTCTAAGTGGCTGGACAGAGGCTTAAATTCATGGTTGTTTTAGTCATGTCCTTATAAAGTTGATCAAAACTATACACCTGAATGCTAATATTTTTACTTCATTGTATATCTAAATAATAAATTTGCTGATCAATTAAATTTTGTTCTTCACTAATTGTCAGTCCTTGATACATGCAACTAATTCAGCAAGACCAAATGTGAACTTTTAGAAAATCAGATTTGAATAGTAGCTACAACTGGAGTACATGGTTTCATATGGCACAACTCTTGCTCTTATAGCATAGTTGCGCTGAAAAGTTCCAGGAAATTCTGGGCCAGTAGCTCCGCACTCCCCACTCTGAGTGCTCCCCTTAGTCCTCCAGAGTTCAGGTGTTGTTGATAATTGGTAATCCCAAGGCAGCAGTTGCGACTTGGGAACGTCGGGGTTTGAGAGAAGGGAATGTGAGAATTGAAATATTTAAAACTGGTGTATCACAAACGCTTGTTCATAAGTCGTGCAATCGACATATCTTCTATGAGCCGAGACTCTGGGTTACGCGGGAGGTAGGAAGACTGAACCGGAACTGACAGTTACTTGGAGTTTGAAAAACACTTCCAGAAGCAAAGAGTTGAGAGGGAGGAAAGAAGCAGTGTCGTCACCACCACGACGAGAATACTGTTGGGAGCTGATGGTTTTTCTTAATGCTGGGATGCTGTATGGAGCATTCCGGCTCACTAACCACAGTTTGAGAATTGCTGCACCAGCTTTCGGCTATGCTGCAAATGAGTTTATAAAATCCCAAATTTTAATATTGTGGAAACATAAATTTGAGATTCAAAATAATTTGGCTTGCTTTAATTAAATTTAACTGTCAATGCATGCACAGATAACTTGAACAGGGGTTGGTGGCTTTCAGATGCCTTCAGATGGTTGGTATGCAGCATTACTTTTTCAGTGGCACAAATTGCAGTCAAATTTGAAAGATCTGCACCCCTGACAAAACTAACTTATATTTATCATTCGTACTATCTCTTAAATAATTTTGCAACTGCCTATTTTGTGAATGAACTGAATTCAATTCAGTTATTATTTCAGTTGAATGGAGACAACCGAACACGAGCAATTTTCACAAAACATCATGGCCAAATAGTTCATTGTTTACCAATGGAGGTACTGCTGGCCCCCAGATTCAACTTCTTAAAAAAAAATGTTTTGTTGTTATCACTCCGTTTTAGTGGCAGACAGACAGCCTGTCCCTACATGTCAGTGATGTGGCTTCTCCAGTGCTGCCCTCAACAGACATTCCCTAGCCCTTATGGAATGTCCAGTGACTGGACATACTAATCAATGATATTGAAATAATTGCACGCGTGCAGATGTAGCAGTTCTGTGTAATTTTTGTAGATTTCGCAGCACTGAGACCCTAGAGTATTACACAAGTCATTGTGTTTTATAAAAAGGCCATTAGTGGTGTTCTGCGCAGCAGGCGAAGAGAGTCCAGCACGCTAAGTGTAAAGGAAGGACAAGTAAACTTTTGTACGGAACATTATTTCAAGGAAGTCACCTTGAGCAGATTCTTCTAGTGTGTATAGGAGGCTAAGGAAGAAGCCTTTAGAACCATGATAGTGTGCCAAAGAGCTAACACTGTTCCACAAGACCTTTACTGACTGTCAAGTTGGATTTATAGTATTAGGAGTGTTAAAGATTTTGGATTTGCATTTGACTATTTTCTCAGGTGCTGGGGAAGGGTGCTGCTGTTGCATGGGAAAGTCCACAAATAAAAAAAAGTTCAACAGAGTTGCTAATGCATGCTGACTATTATACGCGCTACCATCACTGTACTCAAACACAGTGAAGAGAAAACGGGAAGAGTCCAGGGCAGGTAAGAAAGAGCCTGGGATTGAGCCAGGCAGAGCTGAGTGTGTTGGACATCAAGCTGGAGCTGAGGGTATCAGGAACAGGGAGATGCAGATTGAAGAACAGAGTTGGGGACCAGTGCTAAAGAGTCCAGGACAAAGAACTGAATGCTGCTGGGCTAGGAGCATGTGACAAGTTCAGATCATAAATAGCTACTGCCTCCAGTTTTGCTGTACCATACACTAGTTATAAATTACAGGGAAATAATGTAATTCACTGGGCAGGGCCTTGCTGACATGTAGGTTGCATAGCTGACAGTTGGCACGTACAGGCAATGATCATTCAGTGTAACACAATTTTTAAAAATTCATTCATGGGATCTGGGCGTCACTGGCAAGGCCAGCATTTATTGCCCATCCCTAATTGCCCTTGAGATGGTGGTGGAGAGTCGCCTACTTGAACTGCTGCAGTCCGTGCGGTGAAGGTTCTCTCAGTGCTGTTAGGTAGGGAGTTCCAAGATTTTTGACCCAGCGATGATGAAGGAACGATGATATATTTCCAAATCAGGATGGTGTGTGATCTGGAGGTGAATGTGCAGGTGGTGGTGTTCCCATGCACCTGCTGCCCTTGTCCTTCTAGGTGGTAGAGGTCGCAGGTTTGGGAGGTGCTGTCGAAGAAACCTTGGTAAGTTGCTGCAGTGCATCTTGTTGATGGTACACACTGCAGCCATAGTGTGCCGGTGATTGAGGGAGTGAATGTTTAAGATGGTGGATGGGTGCCAATCAAGCAGGCTGCTTTGTCCTGGATGGTGTTGAGCTTCTTGGAGCTGCACTCATCCAGGCAAGTGGAGAGTATTCCATCATACTCCTGACTTGTGCCTTGTAGATGGTGGAAAGGCTATGGGGAGTCAGGAGGTGAGTCATTCACCGCAGCCTCTGACCTGCTCATGTAGCCATAGTATTTATGTGGCTGATCCAGTTAAGTTTTTTATTCGTTCATGGGATGCTGGCATCACTGGCAATGCCAGCATTTATTGCCCTTGAGAAGGTGGTGGTGAGCCACCTTCTTGAACCGCTGCAGTCCATCTGGTAATGTGACCCCCAGGATGTTGGTGGTGGATTTGGCGATGGTAATGCTGTTGAATGTCAAGGGGAGGTGGTTAGTCTCCCTCTTGTTGGAGATGGCCATTACCTGGCACTTGTGTGGTGTGAATGTTACTTGCCACTTATCAGCCCAAGCCTGGATGTTGTGCAGGTCTTGCTGCATGTGATCACGGACTGCTTTATTATCTGAGGGGTTGTGAATGGAACCGAACACTGTGCAATCATCAGTGAACATCCCACTTCTGACCTTATGATGGAGGAAAGGTCATTGATGCAGCAGCTGAAGATGGTTGGGCTTGTGACACTGCCCTGAGTATCTCCTGCAGCGATGTCCTGAGATGATTGGCCTACAACAACCACTACCATCTTCCTTTGTGCTAGATAGACTCCAGCCAGAGTGTTTTCCCCCTGACTCCCATTGACTTCAATTTTACTAGGGCTTTTTGATGCCACACTCTGTCAAAGGCTGCCTTGATGTCAAGGGCAGTCACTGTCACCTCACCTCTGGAATTCAGCTCTTTTGTCCCATGTTTGGACCAAGGCTGTAATGAGGTCTGGAGCCGAGTGGTCCTGGCGGAATCCAAACTGAGAGTTGGTGAGTAAGTGCTGCTTGATAGCACGGTCGCCGACACCTTCCATTACCTTGCTGATTGAGAGTAGACTGATGGGGTGGTAATTGACCGGATTGGATTTGTTGTTAAAGGTGATTTGTTGTAACACCTTATGCAAGCTACTGTAGGTATTTTATGTTGTAGGTTAGAGTGCTGGGAGAATGGTAATCAAGCAGGAACCACAAACTATGAATACTCTTCCCATCTTTTCCTTTGCTTTTTTTACTGTAGTGCCTATTAGGCCAATTCGAAGGCAGATATAATGTAGACTTGTGGTGCCTCTGGTTGCAGATCTCAGGACACAAAAGAGTAATGATGTGGAGATGCCGGTGATGGACTGGGGTGGACAAATGTAAGGAATCTTACAACACCAGGTTATAGTCCAACAGTTTTATTTGAAAATCACAAGCTTTCGGAGATTATCTCCTTCGTCAGGTGAGTGAGTGAATGAGAGGTTCTCAAATCGCATATCTTGTATTAGGCTGGGACACGATCACACCAATCAAAAGGTGTCGTTGGTGTTCAGACAGGTTAGCCACGGAAAACAGTACGAATACACAATGGGTCAAATTACACAGACAAAGAGAGAAAGAGACCCGAAAGGCAGAGAGAGAGAGAGAATGTCCAGTTGTATTAAAAACAGATAACTTTTTTTTCCCTGCTGGAGGGGTTACGTGTAGCGTGACATGAACCCAAGATCCCGGTTGAGGCCGTCCTCATGGGTGCGGAACTTGGCTATCAATTCCTGCTTGACGATTTTGCATTGTCGTGTGTCTCGAAGGCCGCCTTGGAGAATGCTTACCCAAAGATCGGTGGCTGAATGTCCTTGACTGCTAAAGTGTTCCTCGACTGGGAGGGAACCCTCCTGTCTGGCGATTGTTGCGCGGTGTCCGTTCATCCGTTGTCGCAGTGTCTGCATGGTCTCGCCAATGTACCATGCTCTGGGGCATCCTTTCCTGTAACGTATGAGGTAGACAACGTTGGCCGAGTGACAGGAGTATGAACCATGCACCTGGTGGGTGGTGTCCTCTAGTGTGATGGTGGTATCTGTGTCGATGATCTGGCATGTCTTGCAGAGGTTGCCGTGGCAGGGTTGTGTGGTGTCGTGGACGCTGTTCTCCTGAAAGCTGGGTAATTTGCTGCGAACAATGGTCTGTTTGAGGTTGGGTGGCTGTTTGAAGGCGAGTAGTGGAGGCGTGGGGATGGCCTTAGCGAGGTGTTCGTTGTCATCGATGACCTGTTGAAGGCTGCGGAGAACATGGCGTAGTTTCTCCGCTCCGGGGAAGTACTGGACGACGAAGGGTACTCTGTTGGTTGCGTCCCGTGTTTGTCTTCTGAGGAGGTCTATGCGATTCTTCACTGTGGCCCGTCGGAACTGTCGATCGACAAGTCGAGCGTCATGCAGTGGATGCTGTTGTAGGTGCAGAATTCAGTTCCTTCATGTTAATATGCTGCCAGCAGCACTGTAAAGCAAAAAAAGGCTTGGTGCATTGCATTTTTAAAGTTCTGAGACACTGGACATACTAAAGCTCATTTTATATGGAAGGATTCAATCACACGTAATTGCATTCCTGATGAGGAAGGCTTCACGCTTCTGTTGTGACAAGTTCACATTCAGGCAGATGGAGAGATTCCAGGCCTGTTACTGAGTTTGAGATGTGTCTTTTTAGTTGTCAGGCAGCTTCATCTGTTCTCTAATATTGCATACCTTCTGCCAAACCAAGTTTTTAAAACATTTTTTGGATAGGTGGTATTCAAAATATACAGATTTAATGAACACATAATTAGATGATTATAGTTCTTTGGAGAATTTTGAGAAATTAACTTGGAAATGAATAGCCTCCTTGGGGGAGCCATCAGTGAGTTAATTGTATTTTGTTTGTGTTGAACTCCAGGCTCAGTATTCATCATATAATAACATATTGTACAGACATCTGTTCTCCCACAGGTTATGTGAAAGGCAAGAAGGTGTCTAGCTTGTTTACAAAAGCTTGATGGAGCTAAAACTTGTGGCTGAAAGCTTGTGTGATGTGTACATGCCAGTTAATGGGAACACACCTTCATTAGGGACGTTGTCTTGTGCAGTTGAGGTTATAGGCTAAATATTTTTTAATATAAAGATAGTCATTAAATATGAAGATGATCTCCAGAGGGGATTAATTGCATGGTTATGCATCATTGCTTAAAGGTACTTTCCTGTAGTACTTGTTTAGAACGACTTCTTAGAATTCTCTCTCTCTCTCTCTCTCTCTCTCTCTCTCTCTCTCTCTCTCACACTTGCCTCGATTTCTCCCCTCCCCTCTTTCCTCAGTAGCCTGTTGCGGGAACATACTTCAGAGGCAGCCCCTTCAGTTCCTCACTCAAGAGTCTACTTTTCATGTGAATCTAGATAGTGCCTGTCAGCAGGCTATTGACTTTGGAGGCCACCACAATCGAGCCTGATATTGGCCTCAACTAATATCCACAATGCACATCTTGTAGTAGGGATCATTTGATAGCAGTCAGGAGCAGAAACGCACAGGCTACTTTTATTTTACTCTCTCTAACCCAGGGACGATGAAGCCAATTGCAGTGCCCCCAGGTTAAGATCAGCTAACTCAGTACCAGTCTGGCTAAGACACTTACTAAGTCATGGGGAACTCACCATTCTTAATCTTAATTTGCAAGGCTGTTCTACAGAGCCCTGTCAGCATTCATTCCAGAAGCTGATGTGAAGTGGTGACAGGATCTCTTGAGTAATGCTCAAAATGGGAGAGGGAACTCCCATGAGCGAGTGGGAAAGCTTTGCGTGAGTGATTTCCGAGACTGCCAAAGAAATCCTTATTCTATACTGAAGGGATTTCCCTTGGCTATTCCCCACTATCATCTGCTTGAAATAAATGTTCACAATTCCACGAGAAGTTTAATAAATGCACAAATGATTATCCAAAATCAGGAAGGGGCTCTGTGGTAAGAACCTGTCAGACTGATTCAAACACTAACTGTATATGGATGACGTCTCTTTCTCAAGCTAACAGACTATACTTACTGACAGAAAACTTGGCACATATGATTAACTGCCCTTCCATTTTTTGAGATCTTGGTTCACAAAAGTCCTGATTTAGGTGAAAATATTAATGGTGTACAAAATGATATGAGCTCTCTTAAAGTGGCTGTACCTGGTGGCCACGTAAAGTTGTCCATGTAATTAGTGGAGGAAATGCTGTTAGTAATTGAAGTGGAACTTTAATTACCCACCCAAATGGAGGGGATTCCCCAAGCATTAGATTGAAAATTGGCAGATAATCTAGGTACAACTGGAAGGAGTGCACTGCTCAGCTGCTCGAGTGGAGAAACCAAGCTTGTGTGGCTTCCCTTGCATTCAGTTTCTTTTCAAACCTTAAGTTAATCGTGAGCTGATGAGTTGAAAAGAAAGGGGGTACAGCATAGTCAGCTGGTCACCTTGGTTTCCCTACATTACAACAGTAACTGCACTTCAAAAGTATGTCATTGAATGTGAAACACTTTAGGAAGTCCCAATGTTGTGAAAGACACTATTTAAAAGCAAGCTTGCTCTTTCCTTGCACATACATGTGTGGATAATGGGAGTACAGATAGTTGAGGCTTTGCTGTAGTTAAAAGAGAAGGTTGTCCTCTTTGGGAGTAAGGGCATAATGGTTCAGAGGACTACTATCTGAAAAAGGAACACATTTAGTTTGAGAAAATAGCTGTTATACAACTAAAGGACCCATCGCAAAAACCATATAGAATAAATGTATTTGCAAAATTATATCAGTATTCATTTTGCGGACATTCCCTTGCCTGCCCCAGTTTAAGGGTGTGTTTATATTTCTGTTATAGTATCACTGCATTTTTGGTTAGAAGTTACACAAGTGGCAGTATAATACCCGAGTTGAGGGTTTCGCATTGCTTGGGTTTGACTTTGCATGGAGTATAACTCCAGTATGGTGGTAGCATGGTTTTTAAAAAGTGCTTAGGGGATTTCCTGGGACTTCCCAGTCATTTTTTTAAAGTAATTTAGATCTTAAATATTTTGGGAATGTGAATTTTCTAGCTGGTGGTCTCAGCATATTTAAAAATTAAAGGCTGGGCATGGAGCTTGCATGTACATAAAAACGCTTGTGCAAAGCTCTTGTGGCCAGGAGATTTTAATTGGAGCCTTGTAGGCGTTGTCTGGCTGGAACCAATTCTATAACTGCAATAGAAATCCACTACAAGAAAGCGTGATTTCTATTCAAAGATATAACACATATAAACAGATAGTTGTAGACATCTTGAATACAATGTTGCTGCGAATATTTATTGTGCAGTGGTGTTTTCAGGGACAGATTTTTGCTCATCTTGTTCATGGTTACACTGGATTTATGGGCATTTGCAAGTTTTTGAGCATTTACTCCTTTTATAATTTCTACATGGTTTCCTTAATCATATGCTTGAGTAGAGGTTAGAAATTTATGATATGGTGTTGAGTGAGGCCTATAGTGCAGAGACAAATTGTGTGTATAAATGCTATTCATAAACATATCAAAGTTAGATTTAAGAGTGATTCAGCTCTCAAAAGTAGGTTGTCTCAACAGACAGTAAAACAAAAATGACTGGATTTAAGTAAAACGTAATTGTGGGTGCATGAAATTTTCGTACAGCCGCATTGACTGTTTTAACAACCAATAGTACAAATGTAGATTTTGTGCTTCCAAACTTGGCTTGTGTGTGCATTGTGTGTTTTGAGCTGTATAATGCTAGGGTGGGTGGTTACAAATCTGTTGCTTTGGGAGCAATCTAAAGCAATGAACCCAGGAATTGTATTGCAATCCAATCTTTTCTATGTTCTCCTCCCCTCTTTGGTGTCAATTCCATACCAGATTATCATTCTGCAGATACCGAGTGCCCTACGTTAACTTACCCAGGTAGCCGTTATTCATGTGTGAGCTTCTACAGTGAGTTTTGGCAAGCTATTTGACCATGTGATGCAGCACAGTCTATCTTCACCGACAGCTAAAATTGGGCACTTCCAGCAGGGTTTGCTGGATAGCAATCAATAATGGGAACCGTGCTGATTTTTTTTCTCTTACTCTTTTCTCTTTCTTCCCTGCCGCCACGGGCATTTGGGAAAATTATTGCATTTCTACTAGTCTGGCCAAATTCAACAGAGACCAGGGACTAAACTCAGAACCTAGCTGCTTTCTTTGATTCCGCTGCTCAATGGATAAAGTTCTTGAACCAATGGGGTGCTGTATTACACAACAGAAGGCATATTGGGCTCTTGTGGGGTTTTCTCATGTAATATAATACGAGTAAACTACTTAGCCCATTCAGATATCCAATGAAGAAATTTCTGTGCAAGCTTTTTAAATACATTGTTTAGATTTTGAAAGTCTCTGTGGGTCCATACCATTGTCACTCATCATTTCATCGAGCCTCAGCGCTGCTTTTGACATCACCATTAGGAAGTGCACAAGAGCAGTGCAGATATGTAAAGGGTCAGGAAAATCTCTTCCCATCTGTTCATTGGCTGTTGTTTTCCTTAAATCTAGAGCCTACGCAGTAGTGTGGAGAGCCCACCTTCTACAGCCTGGTGGAATCATCCGCTCCTCTATTAAAGCTGTAAACAATTTTACAACACCAAGTTATAGTCCAGCAATTTTATTTTAAATTCACAAGCTTTCGGAGATTTTCTCCTTCCTCAGGCAAATTTTCTCCTTCCTCAGGAAACATTTGCCTGAGGAAGGAGAAAATCTCCGAAAGCTTGTGAATTTAAAATAAAATTGCTGGACTATAACTTGGTGTTGTAAAATTGTTTACAATTGTCAACCCCAGTCCATCACCGGCATCTCCACATCATGACTATTAAAGCTGGAATGGTCCCAGCATTTTGGTCACTGCACATGTAATATTTTCATTTATCTGCACGCATTTCCAGTTTCGCATTCTGGCATCACATTTTGGCTCAAAGTAAAAGAGCAACAAACTGAGGAGGTAGGGACTATGAATCAAAAGTGAGGAAAGCACCTGGAAAACTACCAATGAGAAACTACGAAGTACTTATCAAAACAAAACAATCCTGAATGATGAGTCAAGAAAGTAAACCAATAAATTTGCTCAGAATACTAGTTGGAATTTTTTTTCATCCACCATTTTCCCTCAGCTTGGTGAATAGGTTTCTAATATTTAAAAAAATATTAAAAGCATTTCACAGTAATATGATTACATGTTCTCAAAGTTGTCCTTTTGAGTAGTTTCATTCGTGTTTTTGTGTGGCCTCCACTTTTCTCAAAGGCCTGGACTTTGAGTTGATATTTGTGCAAGGACTATCATAAGAAATAGGAGCAGGAGTAGGCCAATCGACCCCTCGACTCTGCTCCGCAAAGAGAGCTCTCGATCATGCCTCTCGGAGATAGTGTGGCCTGAGCAATGCACAGGCTTTTCCATCCTGTGGCAGTAAGATTCTGTCAGACAACACTCAACTGGAAGGGTGAATTTCCTCATGGTGTAAAAGGATTTATGCATTTCTTTTAAGTTATCCAAATTATTTGAAAATGAGCTGCAGAATGGTTTGTTCAGCTAAAGGTTGCTATTTTATCAATTATGATTTTTTTTTAGCTCTGACAGCATAATTCAACAACTGGGCAGCCAGTTTCTCCCTTTCCTATTGAATATTTTTCGAAGAACAGAATTGAATTTTGAAAGTTTCTCTGGTAAACACAAGGACATTAATTACCACCAGCTGTTTTGTTGACTGTTAGAAAACAAACATTCTGATTAGTGACACCTGTGAGACAGAAAAGGTGGGTTATTCCCAACTTGATTTTGGAAAGTGAATTTTGAAAACTTCTCTGAAACACAAGGGCTTTGATTGACATCAGCTGTGTTTGGATTAAAAATGTTCACATTAGTGACAGCTGTGGTAGCCATATGATTTTAAGTACTATTTGTGCTTTAATAATCTGACTGCATGTGGATGCACTCAACAGATTAGTTTTCTCTATCTCCTCCTGCTCTGTCTCGACCCCCCCTCCTCCCGCTCTCTCTGTCTCGACCCCTCTCCCCCCTCCCGCTCTCTGTCTCGACCCCTCTCCCCCCTCCCGCTCTCTGTCTCGACCCCTCTCCCCCCTCCCGCTCTCTGTCTCGACCCCTCTCCCCCCTCCCGCTCTCTGTCTCGACCCCTCTCCCCCCTCCCGCTCTCTGTCTCGACCCCTCTCCCCCCTCCCGCTCTCTGTCTCGACCCCTCTCCCCCCTCCCGCTCTCTGTCTCGACCCCTCTCCCCCCTCCCGCTCTCTGTCTCGACCCCTCTCCCCCCTCCCGCTCTCTGACTCGACCCCTCTCCCCCCTCCCGCTCTCTGTCTCGACCCCTCTCCCCGCTCTCGCTCTCTGTCTCGACCCCTCTCCCCCCTCCCGCTCTCTGTCTCGACCCCTCTCCCCCCTCCCGCTCTCTGTCTCGACCCCTCTCCCCCCTCCCGCTCTCTGTCTCGACCCCTCTCCCCCCTCCCGCTCTCTGTCTCGACCCCTCTCCCCCCTCCCGCTCTCTGTCTCGACCCCTCTCCCCCCTCCCGCTCTCTGTCTCGACCCCTCTCCCCCCTCCCGCTCTCTGTCTCGACCCCTCTCCCCCCTCCCGCTCTCTGTCTCGACCCCTCTCCCCCCTCCCGCTCTCTGTCTCGACCCCTCTCCCCCCTCCCGCTCTCTGTCTCGACCCCTCTCCCCCCTCCCGCTCTCTGTCTCGACCCCTCTCCCCCCTCCCGCTCTCTGTCTCGACCCCTCTCCCCCCTCCCGCTCTCTGTCTCGACCCCTCTCCCCCCTCCCGCTCTCTGTCTCGACCCCTCTCCCCCCTCCCGCTCTCTGTCTCGACCCCTCTCCCCCCTCCCGCTCTCTGTCTCGACCCCTCTCCCCCCTCCCGCTCTCTGTCTCG
This sequence comes from Heptranchias perlo, assembly GCF_035084215.1. Taxonomy (NCBI): domain Eukaryota; kingdom Metazoa; phylum Chordata; class Chondrichthyes; order Hexanchiformes; family Hexanchidae; genus Heptranchias; species Heptranchias perlo. Next base: position 9,044,661 of record NC_090351.1, read on the forward strand.
ACCCCTCTCCCCCCTCCCGCTCTCTGTCTCGACCCCTCTCCCCCCTCCCGCTCTCCCCCCTCCCGCTCTCCCCCCTCCCGCTCTCCCCCCTCGCGCTCTCCCCCCTCCCGCTCTCCCCCCTCCCGCTCTCCCCCCTCCCGCTCTCCCCCCTCCCGCTCTGACCCCCCTCCCGCTCTGACCCCCCTCCCGCTCTGACCCCCCTCCCGCTCTGACCCCCCTCCCGCTCTGACCCCCCTCCCGCTCTGACCCCCCTCCCGCTCTGACCCCCCTCCCGCTCTGACCCCCCTCCCGCTCTGACCCCCCTCCCGCTCTGACCCCCCTCCCGCTCGACCCCCCTCCCGCTCGACCCCCCTCCCGCTCGACCCCCCTCCCGCTCGACCCCCCTCCCGCTCGACCCCCCTCCCGCTCGACCCCCCTCCCGCTCGACCCCCCTCCCGCTCGACCCCCCTCCCGCTCGACCCCCCTCCCGCTCGACCCCCCTCCCGCTCGACCCCCCTCCCGCTCGACCCCCCTCCCGCTCGACCCCCCTCCCGCTCGACCCCCCTCCCGCTCGACCCCCCCTCCCGCTCGACCCCCCCTCCCGCTCGACCCCCCTCCCGCTCGACCCCCCTCCCGCTCGACCCCCCTCCCGCTCGACCCCCCTCCCGCTCGACCCCCCTCCCGCTCGACCCCCCTCCCGCTCGACCCCCCTCCCGCTCGACCCCCCTCCCGCTCGACCCCCCTCCCGCTCGACCCCCCTCCCGCTCGACCCCCCTCCCGCTCGACCCCCCTCCCGCTCGACCCCCCTCCCGCTCGACCCCCCTCCCGCTCGACCCCCCCTCCCGCTCGACCCCCCCTCCCGCTCGACCCCCCCTCCCGCTCGACCCCCCCCTCCCGCTCGACCCCCCCCTCCCGCTCGACCCCCCCCTCCCGCTCGACCCCCCCCTCCCGCTCGACCCCCCCCTCCCGCTCGACCCCCCCCTCCCGCTCGACCCCCCCCTCCCGCTCGACCCCCCCCTCCCGCTCGACCCCCCCCTCCCGCTCGACCCCCCCCTCCCGCTCGACCCCCCCCTCCCGCTCGACCCCCCCCTCCCGCTCGACCCCCCCCTCCCGCTCGACCCCCCCCTCCCGCTCGACCCCCCCCTCCCGCTCGACCCCCCCCTCCCGCTCGACCCCCCCCTCCCGCTCGACCCCCCCCTCCCGCTCGACCCCCCCCTCCCGCTCGACCCCCCCCTCCCGCTCGACCCCCCCCTCCCGCTCGACCCCCCCCTCCCGCTCGACCCCCCCCTCCCGCTCGACCCCCCCCTCCCGCTCGACCCCCCCCTCCCGCTCGACCCCCCCCTCCCGCTCGACCCCCCCCTCCCGCTCGACCCCCCCCTCCCGCTCGACCCCCCCCTCCCGCTCGACCCCCCCCTCCCGCTCGACCCCCCCCTCCCGCTCGACCCCCCCCTCCCGCTCGACCCCCCCCTCCCGCTCGACCCCCCCCTCCCGCTCGACCCCCCCCTCCCGCTCGACCCCCCCCTCCCGCTCGACCCCCCCCTCCCGCTCGACCCCCCCCTCCCGCTCGACCCCCCCCTCCCGCTCGACCCCCCCCTCCCGCTCGACCCCCCCCTCCCGCTCGACCCCCCCCTCCCGCTCGACCCCCCCCTCCCGCTCGACCCCCCCCTCCCGCTCGACCCCCCCCTCCCGCTCGACCCCCCCCCCCCGCTCGACCCCCCCCCCCCGCTCGACCCCCCCCTCCCGCTCGACCCCCCCCTCCCGCTCGACCCCCCCCCCCCCGCCTAGCACTCGTGAGTGCAAAAACTGGGTAGCCTTTCGTGGCATCAAGACTCCAGTGAATGGGGAATTGTCTTGCATCTTTCTCCTTTACCTTGCTGCTGAATTTCTGATCTACTGAATGGATCACAATCCTATTGTACTTGAATCAGAGCATGGTAGTTTGTCTGTTGTAGTTTTCATACATTAGCATGATTTAAATGGAGAAATTTTATCAAGCTTAGAATTTTGTTTCCATATTCTAGCATAATTCAGAGCATCCATAAAACTTGATATTAAGGTTGCAGAACCAGTTAGTGACAAGTCACTATTTTGCCCGAGTTCATTAGTGTGTTCCAGTACAGCTACAACACTGGCATCTACCCGACAATGTGGAAAATTGCCCAGGTGTATCCTGACCACAAAAAATAGGACAAATCCAATCTGGCCAATTACTGCCCCATCAGCCTGCTCTCGATCATCAGCGAAGTGATGGAAGGTGTCGTCGACAGTGCTATTAAGCGGCACTTACCAATAACCTGCTCACCGATGCTCAGTTTGGGTTCCGCCAGGACCACTCAGCTCCAGATCTCATTACGGCCGTGGTCCATTCCAGAGGTGAGGTGAGAGTGACTGCCCTTGACATCAAGGCAGCATTTGATCGAGTGTGGCACCAAGGAGCCCTAGCAAAATTGAAGTCTTGGGGAATCGGGGGTAAAACACTCCAGTAGCTGGAGTCATACTGAGCACTAAGGAGGATGGTAGTGGTTTTTGGAGGCCAATCATCTCAGCCCCAGGACATTGCTGCAGGAGCTCCTCAGGGCAGTGTCCTAGGCCTAACCATCTTCAGCTGCTTCATCAATGACCTTCCCTCCATCATAAGGTCAGAAATGGGGATGTTCGCTGATGATTGCACAGTGTTCAGTTGCATTCGCAACCCCTCAGATAATGAAGCAGTCCGTGCCCGCATGCAGCAAGACCTGGACAACATCCAGGCTTGGGCTGATAAGTGGCAAGTAACATTTGTATGAGACAAGTGCCAGGCAAGAGAGAGTCTAACCACCTCCCCTTGACATTCAACGGCATTACCATCACCGAATCCCCCACCATCAACATCCTGGGGGTCACCATTGACCAGAAACTTAACTGGACCAGCCACATAAATACTGTGGGTACAAGAGCAGGTCAGAGGCTGGGTATTCTGCGGCGAGTGACTCACCTCCTGACTCCCCAAAGCCTTTCCACCATCTACAAGGCACAAGTCGAGAGTGTGATGGAATACTCTCCACTTGCTTGGATGAGTGCAGCTCCAACAACACTCAAGAAGCTCGACACCATCCAGGACAAAGCAGCCCACTAGATTGACACCCCATCCACCACCCTTAACATTCACTCCCTTCACCACCGGCGCACTGTGGCTGCAGTGTGTACCATCCACAGGATGCACTGCAGCAACTCGCCAAGGCTTCTTCGACAGCACCTCCCAAACCCGTGACCTCTACACCTAGAAGGACAAGGGCAGCAGGCACATGTGAACAACACCACCTGGACGTTCCCCTCCAAGTCACACATCATCCCAACTTGGAAATATATCGCCGTTCCTTCATCGTCGCTGGGTCAAAATCCCGGAACTCCCTTCCTAACAGCACTGTGGGAGAACCTTCACCACACGGACTGCAGCGGTTCAAGAAGGCAGCTCACCACCACCACCTTCTCGAGCAATTAGGGATGGGCAATAAATGCTGGCCTCGCCAGCGACGCTCACATCCCATGAACGAATAATTTAAAAAAATGTTGTGCACATAGATATATGTAAAAGACATGTATGTGTATTTTAGTTATGCAGTACTATGGTCTATTAGGTCAGTCACACTGCTGTCGCTGGTCTCAGTCCAGTGGACCAGTGATCAGGTGTGTGTTACGACATCAGGTGTCGTAAAGGCAGTGTTGTAACACTGATCCTACAAGGGGGCAAGCAACCTTGGACCTGGTCCTGTGTAATGAGCCAGGATTAATTAATGTCCTAGGTAAGGATCCCCTTGGAATGAGTGACCACAACATGATTACATTCCATATCCAATTAGAGGGTGAGAAGCGTACTGAGCTTGAATAAAGGAGACTATGATGGTATGAGAGCGGAATTGATTAAAGTGGACTGGGAAAATAGATTAAAGGGTAAGACGGTACATGAGCAGTGGTGTTCATTTAGGGAGTTATTTTACGACTTTCAAAAAATATATATTCCATTGAGGAAAAAAGGTGTAAAAGAAATGACAGCCATCCATGGCTAAGCAAAGAAATTAAGGACATATAAGGTAGCCAAACTTAGTGGGAGGATAGAAGATTGGGAAGTCTTCAAAAGACAGCAAAAAGTAACTAAAAGATTGATTAAGAAAGGGAAGATAGATTATGAAAATAAATTAGCAAAAAATATAACAACAGATAGCAAGAGTTTCTACAGTTATATAAAAAGAAAAAGGGTGGCTAAGGCAAACGTAGGTCCCTTAGAGGATGAGACGGGGAAATTAATGGTGGGAAACATGGAGATGGCAAAAATGCTGAACAAATATTTTGTTTGTCTTTACGGTCGAGGACACTAAGAATATCCCAACACTGGACAAACAGGGGGCTCTGGGGGGGAGGAGCTAAATACGATTAAAATCACTAAGGAATTGGTACTCAGTAAATTAATGGGACTCAAGGCGGATAAATCCCCTCACCTGATGGCTTACATCCGAGGGTCTTGAGGGAAGTGGCAGTAGGGATTGTGGATGCTTTGGTAATAATTTTCCAAAATTCTCTGGACTCGGCAAAGGTCCCGGCAGATTGGAAAACTGCTAATGTAACACCCTTATTTAAAAAGGGTAGTAGGCAGAAGGCTGGAAATTATAGGCCAGTTAGCCTAACATCTGTGGTGGAGACAGTAGCGGAACATTTGGATAAACATAATTTAATAGGACAAAGTCAGCATGGCTTTACGAAGGGGAAGTCATGTCTGACAAATTTGCTTGAGTTCTTTGAGGACATAACGTACAGGGTGGATAAAGGGGAACCAGTGGACGTAGTGTATTTAGACTTCCAGAAGGCATTCGACAAGGTGCCACATAAAAGATTATTGCTCAAGATAAAGATTCACTGGATTGGCGGTAATATTCTGGCATGGGTGGAGGATTGGTTATCTAACAGGAAGCAGAGAGTTGGGATAAATGGTTCATTCTCGGACTGGCAACCAGTAGCCAGTGGTGTTCCGCAGGGGTTGGTGCTGGGTCCCCAACTCTTTACAATCTATATTAACGATTTGGAGGAGGGGACCGAGTGTAACATATCAAAGTTTGCAGATGATACAAAGATGGGAGGGAAAGTAGAGAGTGAGGAGGACATAAAAAACCTACAAGGGGATATAGACAGGCTGGGTGAGTGGGCGGAGATTTGGCAGATGCAATACAATATTGGAAAATGTGAGGTTGTGCACTTTGGCAGGAAAAATCAGAGAGCAAGTTATTATCTTAATGGCGAGAAACTGGAAAGTACTGCAGTACAAAGGGATCTGGGGGTCCTAGTGCAAGAAAATCAAAAAGTTAGTATGCAGGTGCAGCAGGTGATCAAGAAGGCCAACGGAATGTTGGCTTTTATTGCTAGGGGGATAGAATATAAAAACAGGGAGGTATTGCTGCAGTTATATAAGGTATTGGTGAGACCGCACCTGGAATACTGCATACAGTTTTGGTGTCCATACTTAAGAAAAGACATACTTGCTCTCGAGGCAGTACAAAGAAGGTTCACTCGGTTAATCCCGGGGATGAGGGGGCGGACATATGAGGAGAGGTTGAGTAGATTGGGACTCTACTCATTGGAGTTCAGAAGAATGAGAGGCGATCTTATTGAAACATATAACATTGTGAAGGGGCTTGATCGGGTGGATGCGGTAAGGATGTTCCCAAGGATGGGTGAAACTAGAACTAAGGGGCATAGTCTTAGAATAAGGGGCTGCTCTTTCAAAACTGAGATGAGGAGAAACTTTTTCACTCAGAGGGTGGTAGGTCTGTGGAATTTGCTGCCCCAGGAAGCTGTGGAAGCTACATCATTAAATAAATTTAAAACAGAAATAGACAGTTTCCTAGAAGTAAAGGGAATTAGGGGTTACGGGGAGCGGGCAGGAAATTGGACATGAATTTAGATTTGAGGTTAGGATCAGATCAACCATGATCTTATTGAATGGTGGAGCAGGCTCGAGGGGCCGATTGGCCTACTCCTGCTCCTATTTCTTATGTTCTCTTATGTTCTTATGGTGAAAGCACATTCAATAGGAACTTTCAAAAGGGAATTGGATAAATACTTGAAGGGAAAAAATTTACTGGGCTAGGGGGAAAGAGCAGGGTAATTGGACTAATTGGATAGCTCTTTCAAAGAGCCGGCACAGGCACGATGGGCCGAATGGCCGCCTCCTGTGCTGTACCTACGATAAAGGCAACTTTCAGCAGTGGTTATTTTGGTCGCGTTGGAAAGACCTATTAGCCCATTCTAAACAAGCATGTAAAGTATTGTGTGTTGCTTTCTTCAATCTAGTTTTAGTGGAGCCTGGAAATATCCCAAATCTTCAGGTCTGAGATGCAAGTAAGTCTATTCTTTTCCAGTGGAAATGCATATCAGTATGCAGCCTGGTTTCTGGCACCAAGCCAACAGCTATCAAAGGATTTTTTTAAAGGAATGCTTTAGAGCTTGTCTCTGATGTCACTGAACCCAAGTCTTTCCTTGTTGGGCACCCCAGTTAAAAGACGGTTTGGCTAGAGCCCAAATGTTGTTGAAATTACTGCTAAAGCAAATTATAGTATAACACTTGTCCTTTCACAAATTATTGCCATGCCCTGAGACTTCTTGATAGAAGGTTTTATGGCTTTGTGTTGTAAGCCATCACAATCTGCCACAGAACTACTGGGATCAAAGCTGTACCTCCCCACAATGAATGTGCAGCCCTAAAATTGAGTAACTGAACATTTTTTTAGAATTCATATATTACGATGGAGAGCACACTTGATAAAAATATAAATGGTGCTAAACTAATAACCCAGAGGTCATGAGCACCCAAAAGATGACCATGAAAACTCCCAGATTGTTGTAAAACCCCAACTGGTTCACTAATGTCCTTCACGGAAGAGACCAGCCACCCCTATCTGGTTTGGCTTATATATAACTCCAGTCCTGTACTATGTGGCTGGCTGTTAATGCCCTAAGGGCAACAAGGGATGGGCAATTAATACTGCCTTGTCAGTGCCACTCACAACATAAAACAAGTTTATCACAAATAAAATGAGGGCTTTTGTCTGTATACTAAGTAGCACAGAACTGCATTGTATAAATTTTAACGAAATGTAAGCATCCTGCGTAACTCCAGATTTACTGTTGTAATGTCTACTTACCAGGATTTTCACGTGAGTTAAGTAGTGCGTCCTTTACTTGAATACAGTTGACAGGCCATATACAACTTTCACCCAAAACAGAGCTTTATCCATTGCAATGGCTTTTTAGGACTGGCTGTAAGTAGTGTTAATAAGCAGATGATCTCTTAGAGGTCAAACATCAACCATTTGTTTATTGGGGTGGATATTTAGTTGTAGATAAAGGTAGTTTTTAAATTTGTATTGAACTATATATTTTTACACTGCATTGCACTTGAGTGTTGTGGTGTCGGAGGTACCATCTTTCAGATGAGATGTTAAACCAAAGCCCTGTCTGCCCTCTTGGGTGAACATAAGCGATCCTGTGATGCTATTTGAAGACGAGTAGAGGAGTTCTCCTGGTATCCTGGCCAACATTTATCCCTCTCCCAACTCCACTAAAACCGATTATCTGATCGTTTATTTTGTTGTTTGTGGGACCTTGCTGTGTGCAAATTAGCGGCCAAATTTGCCTGTATTACAACAGTGACTGCACTTCAAAAGTACTTCGTTGACTGTGAAGGACTTTGGTATAGCCCAAGGTCATAAAAGGTGCTATACAAATGCAAACTTGTTCTTTCTATAGCCAAGATCAGAGTAACTTTAAGTTCTTCCTTGCAAGGGTAGAATTAATATTTTCCCCACAGTAACAAGAAGCTCTTGTAAACATTGAAACCAAATGTTTGAAGTGTTACTAATCCTAGACTGTACTGTACCTTATGTATGAGCATAATAACCAAAGGGGTTTAAATTTTTATTGGTCTACTTTTCTCTCAAGGCAGGTTTTGTGAGAACATAAACTTCACTGCACTTTCCCATAGGATTTATTTTGATGGTTAAATTCATCCTTTTTTTTGCTTTACAGATACCAATTTTTAGAAGAAGCATTTCAAAACCAAAAAATTATTATTGAGACTTTAATGGCCAAGCTTCAAGAAAAGAAGAATTATGTGCAGTACGCAGCTAGCCAAGTGCAGAACAGGTACGTTCAACTTGCAGATTAGAGCACAGTAGCTGTGGTAGCACCCTGATTTCAAGACCTTCTGTATTGAAATGTTGCCATTTTTAATTCAATTGAGCCTTCTGGAATTTCATACTTTTAGAAAGAAGTTTCAGCAATTTGAAATGGAGCATGTAGGACTATTGTCAGTGCTAGGATACAGTACTATCCGCAATAGCTGTTGTCTATCCACACTTGAATACAAATTGGTCTTCATGCAAGAAGGTTTTGCTACTGAGTTGCAAGTCAAATGCTGAAGTTTGCTGGACTAGCCTCGCTCACCCAAAACCAGTGTTATCCGTATCTCCTGACTTGAACAAATGCTTGGCACACAGTTTGTTCTTCGCATAATGATCAGGCTTCTAGGCTTACAATCATTGTTGCGAAAAATGTACCTTCTGGTACCCTTTCTCAGCTACTATAGTTGAAGCAATAAGTATGAAGTGTACCATTCTTAAGTTCTTCTCTACCCCGCTCTCTAAAACAAAACCAGATATGAATGCTATTTTTACTCTGCTACTCTTTGGGCGCTGCCCACTCAATATCAAGATCCATTATTTTGCTATCGCTTCATCAGTGGCCATGTGGCTAACAGTTTCTTTTGGATGACTTACACAAAGCTACAGCTTATTCCTGTAATGTGCACCTCAAAGCATTAGAACTCAACAATGGCAGAATAATCTTTCATATCTTTTAAATCAATTAATATTTGCAGCTACACAGGTTATAGAGACCAACAAATGCCTTATAATGTGATGAAAGCTGTGTTTAATTATTACAAATGACTAAATCACAGAATAGGAAACCAGTGCTGTGCTTGTTTCATATTTGCCCTGAATCTAGGTGTACATTTAAAAATGGGTTTTGTTTTGGATTATACAGCCCATACTCCATTGGATTCTGACCCAGTTAGTTTTACAAGGATTTTACATTTTTTTTCTCCTGAAGGCAGCAACTTCTGGAGTATGGTTACATCAGTACCTGTCACCCTCCAGTACCTTGCTGCATTGCATTTATGTGTGACTCTTGACAGTGAGTGTTTGCAGGCTGTTCAGTCATGGGAGGAGTGATCACAGGCAAGCTTAGTCCTGTTCTTAACTGATATGTTTTTCTTCCTCATTCACTCACACTACAGTTCTAGCAGAGGTCACTGCATAACAATCTCACCAGTTTTCAGGTGTGCTGAAGCCAGTTTTAGAATCCTACTGCCACCTTGGTGAGATTAGCTAACTTAGCACAGACCAGGTATTGAACTGAAGTTTTTTCTAGATAAACCCAATGAACCATTGGGGGTAACCAAGATTTTTTTTGAGGGGAAAACAACTAAGAGCCTGTCTGCACATTAGTGAAAACAAACTTAAAGAACTTTTGAATGCAGTGGGTGGGGTTCAGTAGTTTATGTAGTAAGCTACCGGCCTTCCACCATCTACAAGGCACAAGTCAGGAGTGTGATGGAATACATCCAGGCAAGTGGAGAGAGCGCAGCTCCAACAACACTCAAGAAGCTCGACACCATCCAGGACAAAGCAGCCTGCTTGATTGACGCCCCATCCACCACTTTAAACATTCATTCCCTTCAACGGCGCAGCATGGCTGCAGTGTGTACCATCTACAGGATGCACTGAGCAACTCGCCAAGGCTTCTTCGATAGCACCTCCCAAACCCGTGACCTCTACCACCTAGAAGGACAAGGGCAGCAGTCACATGGAAACAACACCACCTGGACGTTCTTCCCCCCCCCCCCCCCCCCCCCCCCCCCACCAAGTCACACAACATCCTGACTTGGAAATATATCGCAGTTCCTTCATCGTTGCTGGGTCAAAATCCTGGAACTCCCTTCCTAACAGCACTGTGGGAGATCCTTCACCACACGGACTGCAGCGGTTCAAGAAGGCAGCTCACCACCACCTTCTCTAGGGCAATTAGGGATGGGCAATAAATGCTGGCCTTGCCAGTGACGCCCACATCCCATGAACGAATAATAAAAAAAAAAGATTCTTTAATGTGTTTGGGTAGTGCCTACTTTTACTAAACTATTTTAAGTTGTGCAACAAGAAAACACAGTATTAACCAAGTTAAAATGCAGACCATTATATCTCAAGGCCAGACTTCATTTTTATAAAACCAGTGACAAATCACTGCTTTTGAATGGAGCGGAAACATAGAGGGAAACGAACAAACAAGTTAGACGTTTGTCAATAAATATCAATGCAAATTCTTGGGTATTCGCTAGCCAGACAGCATCAAGAATGTGGAACTGTGGGTAAACATTGAACAAGAGAGTACAGAATTGCAAATAAGACAGAGAAAGTGGTGTTGGATTGAATGTATCCCTAGAAAATCCCAAACTTAAGTCACTGAGATCTCCAAAGAAAAAGACACGGCAGACCAAAAAACAGTTGGTGCAGCACTGTGGATGCCGAAGTAAAAAGAACGGCCTACGCATGAGATCATTTGGAAGTGGTTGCCCAAAACGGAGCTTAGTGGTGAAAAACAATAGAAGACCTATACTCTGCAAGGAGCAATAAGATTGAATGATAAGATTCTAACTCATCATTTTGGGTCGAGATAGATCTCATTTGAATGTGAAACTGGAAATGTATGTTGTAACGTACAATGCTGTGCATTGTGACGTTATAAAAGATGATTCATGGATATTTATCCAGTGCATTACTCCCTTGTTTGAGTTTTGCTCTCCTTTGTTAATGTGAATCTTTTACGGATATAAGAACAATGGAAAAGGTGCTGTCAGATTCACTGGGATTTTACCAGAGCTGAGGGATTATAGTTTTCCAGTTAGCCTAGTGGTCATGGTATTTGATGCAACCCAGACGTTGAGAGTTCATATCCCACCATAGCAAGTTGTGGAATTGAATTCAATAAATCTGGTAATTTGTGAGTTGTCATCAAAAATAGTAACCAGGAAAGCTGCTGGAATGTCTTTAAAACCTGACTTAAACACTAGTATCCTTCAGGGAATGAAACCTGCCACTCCTAACCAGTCTGGCTCCAGTCCCACATGGATGGGCAACGTCGTGTCCTTTAGTGTACAGGGAAGTGGGAGGTGTAATTGAACAACAGTCACCCAGCACTTCACCTGGAATGTGTAATTTGATCCAATCACTCGCAGTCAGGCTGGAAACAATTGGAAACAATTTTACAACACCAAGTTATAGTCCAGCAATTTTATTTTAAATTCACAAGCTTTCGGAGGCTACCTCCTTCCTCAGGTGAACGATGTGGAAATGAAATCCACGGACCAGTTGAACCAGGAACACTTCTCACCACGATGGACGTCTCGGCACTATACACCAGTATCCCCCACGATGACGGCATCGCTGCGACAGCATCAATACTCAACACCAACAACAGCCAATCTCCGGACGCCATCCTACAACTCATCCGCTTCATCCTGGATCACAATGTCTTCACCTTCGATAACCAGTTCTTTACCCAAACACACGGAACAGCCATGGGGACCAAATTCGCACCCCAATACGCCAACATTTTCATGCACAAGTTCGAGCAGGACTTCTTCACTGCACAAGACCTCCAACCAACACTATATACCAGATACATCGACGACATTTTCTTTCTATGGACCCACGGCAAGGAATCACTAAAGAGACTACACGATAACATCAACAAGTTCCATCCCACCATCAAGCTCACCATGGACTACTCCTCAGAATCAGTTTCTTTCTTGGACACACGCACCTCAGCACCTCACTCTACCGCAAGCCCACGGACAACCTCACGATGCTCCACTTTTCCAGCTTCCACCCTAACCACGTCAAAGAGGCCATCCCCTATGGACAGGCCCTGCGAATACACAGGGTCTGCTCAGACGAGGAGGAACGCGATGGACACCTACAGACGCTGAAAGACGCCCTAATAAGAACGGGATATGACGCTCGACTCATCGATCGACAGTTCCGACTGGCCACAGCAAAAAATCGCATAGACCTCCTCAGGAGACTAACACGGGACGCAACCAACAGAGTACCCTTTGTCGTCCAGTACTTCCCCGGAGCGGAGAAACTACGCCATGTTCTCCGCAGCCTTCAACATGTCATCAATGACGACGAACACCTCGCTATGGCCATCCCCACACCTCCACTACTCGCCTTTAAACAGCCACCCAACCTCAAACAGACCATCGTTCGCAGCAAATTACCTAGCTTTCAAGAGAACAGCGTCCACGACACCACACAACCCTGCCACGGTAACCTCTGCAAGACATGCCAGATCATCGACACAGATACCACCATCACACGAGAGGACACCACCCACCAGGTGCATGGTTCATACTCCTGTGACTCGACCAACGTTGTCTACCTCATACGTTGCAGGAAAGGATGCCCCAGAGCATGGTACATTGGCGAGACCATGCAGTCACTGCGACAACGGATGAACGGACACCGCGCAACAATTGCCAAACAGGAGGGTTCCCTCCCAGTCGGGGAACACTTCAGCAGTCATGGACATTCATCCACCGACCTTCGGGTAAGCGTACTCCAAGGCGGCCTTCGAGACACACGACAACGCAAAATCGTCGAGCAGAAATTGATAGCCAAGTTCCGCACCCATGAGGACGGCCTCAGCCGGGATCTTGGGTTCATGTCACGCTACACGTTACCCCACCAGCGAACAAATGTTATCTGTTTTTAATATAACGGTTCAGTTGCTGTCTTTTCTATGTTTCTACCTCTCTATCTCTTTTTTGTTGTTGTTTTTTTTGGTGATTTGTATATTCTGAGACCTGACAGGTAACACCTGTCTGTCTGCACACTGATTGCCTTGGCAACGGGCAGTTGAAAAAACTGTCTGTAATCACCAAGCATTGTTCTGTGAATTATAAATGCGATTTCATTTCGAGGATTTCATTTCCACATCGTTCACCTGAGGAAGGAGGTAGCCTCCGAAAGCTTGTGAATTTAAAATAAAATTGCTGGACTATAACTTGGTGTTGTAAAATTGTTTACAATTGTCAACCCCAGTCCATCACTGGCATCTCCACATCAAGGCTGGAAACAGGCAGTGCAGCCTTCAGAGATAGTTGCAAGTGTATAGTGGCACTGCAGGCATAACACCTCAGAGTTCAGATATGCATAGCAATAACACTCCCAATTTCAGACAGCACAGTATTAACAGTCCCTACAGTTTAGACAATGCAGTGTTAACACTCCCTCCTGGCTCGTACTTTTGGATAACCAGGGGACTAAGCCTGGTGCAGTGTAGAAGAGCATCTTGGGAGCAGCAGCAGGTGTACCTTTGGGCTATGATCTTAGTGAAGCTACCATAAAGGGCTGCCTGCACATGTAACACCAAAAGTCAGCAGGCTCTAAACAGAGCTAAGCTGTCCCATAACCAGTGGATCATAGAAAAGCTCTGTGGTCCCGCCTCATCCTTTTCAAGAAAGGTGGTGGACAACCTGGCAACTGACATGAACTATTCACATCTTGAAACAGGGTGGAGTTCTGCATTGGTGTACTAAAGACTACGGTTAAAGTGTACGAAAGCGTCTTCAGCCAGAGGAGCTGAGTGTGTGGTCCTGCTCATTTTCCTCCCAAGGTCCCGATTCTAACCTGGCCATGTACTGCCTGCCCTGTCAGCATCCTCCAAATCATCAGTAAAGTGATGGTAGGAATCAGCAATAGTGGCATCAAGCAACACCTGCACATCGCTAACCTGTTCACCGATGCCAAACAAACCCAGCAATTGACTCATGGGCCCCTTCAAATATATCACCCCATGCACAGGCACTGCAAGCTCATGGCTGCTGCAGCTGTTCTTCCTCACACTGCTCTTGCCTCCCCCAACCCTTAACTCTGAGCATGTGTTCTCAGCACAGGCTTAAAATCCCCCCTAGCGATCAGGATCGTGCCCCACATCCAGCTGGAGCCCTATTTATTCATTAATAACAGGTGCCTGCCAATGTGTGCTGCAGTCTGACCTCAGAGCAGGAGGAGGGTAGGCATGTGAGAGTAGCAGGTAAGTAGATGATTAAGGTTCTGTCGACTGACCCTTTCAGTGACGCTAAGGAGAGATGTGCTTTCTACCTGGGCGGTACCAGAAGCTCTGTGATGCCTAGGAGACCTGGGGGATGGGGGTGAAATGTGTCTGGTGGTGGTGTAAAACAGATAATAGTGAATGGGCAGCCCATTTTACATCCCACACGATTCTCTTTCCCCCAAAAAGCTCTTGAGATACTAGTGTTCGGAAGAGGAACATTTAAGATTCTTTGTGTGAATCGATCTTTAGAAAACAATTATTATTAGATTGCATGCATTTGTTTCCTTTTTTTCCATATTCTTAGGTTAAACGAAGTCTCTGATACGAACAAGAAAGTTGAACATGACATTAAAGTTGCCATCTTCACTCTCATTAATGAGATCAACAAGAAGGGCAAGAATCTATTGCAGCAGCTGGAGGTATGATATCGTAAATCTTTGCATAGCGATCTTTATCCCAGTGTTAATGACAACAGGTCTGACCAATACTTCACTTTTTGACTGGCCTTCACTGCTCTTTTTTCTACAGAATGTAACAAAGGAGAGGCAGATAAAATTACTGCAGCAGCAGCAGGATGTTACCAGCCTTGCCAAGCAGGTGGAGCACGTGATGAACTTTGCAAAGTGGGCCATTTCCAGTGGAAGCAGTACAGCACTACTTTACAGCAAGCGACTGGTAAGGCAGTCACATCTTCATTACATTATATCTGTGATGCGAAAGATGTAGCTTCCTGCAGTGGGAAAATTAAATTCCTAACTTACAATACGTTGATAGGGCGAGATGAAGTAAAGTGGGAGGAGGCTTGTGTGGAGCACACACACTGGCATAGACCTGTTGGGGTGAAGGGCATGTTTCTGTGCTGTAGAATTCTATGTAACCAGGATTTGTGGAACCAGTGGCTGACGGAGAATTTTTTTTAAAGCACAATAGAAACGTAATATTATGCATGTTTGGAATTGTCACAAAAACCCGAACATGGGAGGAGGGCATGCTAAGAGAACTGTTGCTAGTGTGATCCCCATGCAAGAAGAATATAAATGTTAGAGTGCATTCATTGGTCTGTTTCTAAATCTGTTCCATCTCTTCTGAAGATGATAACTTGCTGGGGTAAAGTTCCATGAGCACAAGATGATATCTGATACCTCACTCAAGTAACCATTCTTCAGGCATGAGCAAATGTGGCCTCCCAACTGAGACTCCATTGTATAGATGTGCTTGGCTAATAGATTTACCAGAAAATGCAGTCAGGTTAGCATGGAAACCACCAAGCCCGCTGGGCAAGATTTTCTTATCAAAGCGCCAGACAGCTCGAGCGGTCACTATAATAGCTGGGGGCATTTTCTGAAGTCAGTTTCTGTCCCTGATCAAAAACCAAATACAGACTATCATATTACACAGAACAATGCCCTGGACTCGTAAGTGAGAATCGTGGTTTTAGATGTTTTGCTTTGCGGGCTGGCATTGGTTGTTTTTAACATCAGCCCTATGGGAGCTGTAGAGCATCTATTACAGCTACTCGACAGTGATAAAGGTACTTTTGGAAGACACGATAGAGCAATTGCTGTAGCCTTATAAAGAGCCAATAGGCATGCAATGATGGTCACCAAGAACAGCAGGATCACTTTGATTAGCTATTAGTTTTTCGTAGTACCAGCCTTGAGAATTCCAGAGTATGATGGCATAGAGAATCTCGTTTTTGAGCAATAGCCACCCTCAGGGATCCCTCTGAATTTGGGCTGCTTCATACAAATTAGAACTAGAATGTTGTTCCTACTATGTAGTTGCCTCCAGACCCTTCCAAGTTCTATATCTTGCACAGAGCAATCTATGCAGTCTTGACTTATTTTCCATGGTGCAAGGAGCCACATCAAACCAATGATTATGTAGTGGATAGCTAGATGAATGTTTGAATGCACCCAAAACAATTACAAGTTTGCAGAATTGAAGCCCAAGGAACAGCTTATGGGTCATGCTAACTGTTCTACAGCTACTTCCTGGACACCTCTTTGGTTCCAATTGGATATGCAAGCTCCCACTTGGAACAATTTTTTTTACGAAACATTTCAGTCTACATTTAACTGGAGCACTTAGAAACACCGTGGGCAGATTGGTGATCACAGTTGGAACTTCCCCCTCCCAAACCTGTACTGTTGTGGTATGTAGCAGTCCACCTGCACATTAGTCAGTTGGAATGAAGTATACTAAGCCTAGCTCTGGAATACTTCCAAACCATTGTACGGAGCAAGCTGGTACATGTGGGGTCGATCAATACTACATTGGCCTGCTAGGTCAACAAAGGAGGTAGTGACTTCTTTTCAAGATACAAAAGTGCCTGAGTCCTAAGACTTATCACCATTTAACTGGGGTACACAATGTACTACAGGTACTCACTGTTCATCTTCATTAGTGGAAGATGCATTCAGTGAGGCTTTTTCAGGAGTTGGGGTGCTCAGAGAGAGCCCTGTTTGCCTCCCTGGATCACCTTTAGATCTTGTGTTTCTGCCTGAGGATCGAGGTTGTTTCAGCCAGAAAGATGGACATTGTCTCCTTTGTATGGATGTGGTGAAGGTTTCTGTATGATAGGACAAAAGTTACACTGGTACACACCTTCTTGGCCCTCCAAGCAATGGAACTGGACATTTTGACCATATGCAGAGACAGAATCTCACTGCCTCATGGGAGGGGTCTCTTAACAGGTGGGGTGAGTCAAATATTGCATCAGAACGTTGAAATAGTCTTGTTAATTCTTTGCTTTTTGAAGATGATGACTGTTGGATCAGGATGTCCTGTCTCTAGTGGGCAATACCTTGATTAGTTCAGATAGCATCCACTAAAGTGCTTATAAACACAAAATGGGGGAAAAATTATACAGTAGTATTCAAGTAAGTCCGTTAGCCCGATCTCATTCTGCTCCTCTTCACATCTGTTTGACATCAGTTTAAAATCTAGTTCTGTTTGGGTTCATGTTGTAGCTATTTTGGTCCTTCATGATCAGTTGGCATTTAGATCATTAGGTGAACAGTTTCATGCAAGTATTTGGAAATTGTGTCCAGTAAGAACATAGGAACAAAAGTAGTCCATTTAGCCCCTCAGGCCTGTTCTGCCATTCAATGAGATCATGGCTGATCTGTGACCTAACTCCATTTACCCACTTTAGCCCCATATTTTACTAAACTGACGTGATTTAGCAAAAATGAACTGGAAACAGCTACTTGAAGGTAAATCAATGTCAGAGCAGTGGGAGGCATTCAAAGGGGAGATTCAAGGGGTTCAGAGTAAACACATTCCCACAAAGAAAAAGAGTGGGACTGTCAAATCTAGAGCCCCCTGGATGTCAAGGAGCATACAGAATAAGATAAACCAAAAAAGGAAAGCACAGAGAGCTCAATACTGCAGAAAGCAGAGAGGAGTATCGGAAGTGCAGGGGTGGGAAAAAAAAAGGAAATTAGGAAAGCAAAGAGAGGGCATGAAAAAATATTGGCAAGTAAAATCAAGGAGAACCCAAATATGTTTTATAAATGCATTAAAAGCAAGAGGATGATTAAGGAAAGAGTAGGGCATATTAGAGACCAAAAAGGTAACCTATGTATGGAGGCGGAAGACATTGGTATGGTTCTCAATGAATACTTTGCATCTGTCTTCACAAGAGAGAGGGATGATGCAGACGATGTAGCTAAAGAGGAGGACTGTGAAATATTGGATGGAATAAGCAAAGTGAGAGAGGAAGTATTAAGGGGATTAGCATCTTTGAAAGTAGATAAATCACCAGTGCCGGATGAAATGTATCCCAGGCTGTTTAAAGAAGTAAGGGAGGAAATATCGAAGGCTCTGACCATCATTTTCCAATCCTCCCTGGAATACAGGCATGTTGCCGGAGGATTGGAGGACTGCTAACGTTGTACCGTTGTTTCAAAAGGGAGAGAGAGATAGACTGAGTAATTACAGGCCATTCAGTCTAACCTCAGTGGTGGGCAAGTTATTGGAATCAATTCTGAGGGACAGGATAAATCGTCACTTAGAAAGGCATGGATTAATCAAGGACAGTCATCATGGATTTGTTACGGGAAGGTCGTACCTGACTAACTTGATTGAATTTTTTGAGGAGGCAACAAGGAGGATCGATGAGGGTAGTGTGATTGATGTAGTCTAGATGGATTTTATCAAGACTTTTAACAAGGCAGACTGGTCACAAAAGTACAAGCCCATGGATCCAAGGGAAAGTGGCAAGTTGGATCCAAAATTGGCTCAGTAGCAGGAAGCAAAGGGTAATGGTCGACAGGTGTTTTTGTGACTGGAAGGCTGTTTCCAGTGGGGTTCTGCAAGGCTCAGTACTAGGTCCCTTGCTTTTTGTGGTACATGTTAATGATTTGGACTTAAACATACCCCCTACATTTAAGAAGTTTGCAGATTATACAAAAATTGGTCATGTGGTTGATAGTGAGGAGGAAAGCTGTAGACTGCAGGAAGATATCAATGGACTGGTCAGGTGGGCAGAGAAGTGGCAAATGGAATTCAATCTGGAGAGGTGTGCGGTAATGCATTTCGGGAGGGCAAACAAGGCAAGGGAATACACAATAAATGGGAGGATACTGAGAGGTGTAAAGGGACCTTGGAGTGCATGTCCACAGATCCCTGAAGGTATCAGGGCAGGTAGATAAGGTGGTTAAGGCATACGGGATACTTTCATTAGCCGAGGCATAGAATATAAGCAGGGAAGTTATGCTAGAACTGTATAAAACACTAGTTAGGCCACAGCTTGAGTACTACGTACAGTTCTGATCAGATTATAGGAAGGATGTAATTGCACTAGAGAGGGTACAGAGGAGATTTTCGAGGATGTTGCCAGGACTGGAGAATTTTAGCTATGAGGAAAGATTGGATAGGCTGGTGTTGTTTTCTTTGGAACAGAGGAGGCTGAGGGGTGATGTAATTGAGGTGTGTAAAATTATGAAGGGCCTAGATAGAGTGGATAGGAAGGACCTATTTCCCTTCGCAGAGAGGTCAATAACCAGGGGGCATAGACTTAAAGTGATTGGTAGAAGAATTAGAGGGGAGCTGAGGAAAAATATTTTCACCCAGAGGGTGGTGAGGGTCTGGAACTCACTGCCTGAAAGGGTTGTGGAGGCAGCAACCCTCATCACATTTATAAAGTACTTGGATATGCACTTGAAGTGTCGTAACCTTAGAAGGCTATGGACCAAGTGCTGGAAAGTGGGATTAGGCTGGGTGGCTCATTTTTGGCCGGCGTGGATACGATGGGCCAAATGGCCTCCCGTGCCATAAATTTTCTATGATTCTATCACTTAATACCTTTTGGTTAACAAAAATCTATCAATCTCTGATTTAAAATCAACAGTTTGAGCTAGCATCAACTGCCGTTTGCGGAAGAGTGTTCCAAACTTCTACCACACTGCATGTAGAAGTGTTTCCTCACTTCACTCCTGAAAGTCCTGGCTCTAATTTTTAGGCTATGTCCCCTAGTCCTAGACTCCTCAACCAGCGGAAATAGTCTCTCTCCATCTCCCCTATCAGTTCCCCTTAATATCTTGAAAACTTCAATCAAATAACCCCTTAATCTTCTAAATTCCAGAGAATACAACCCTAGTTGTGTAATCTCTCCTCGTAATTTAACTCTTGGAGTCCTGGTCTCAGTATAGTAAATCAACGCTTCCATCCCAAGGTGCGGTACCCAGAACTGAACACAGTACTCCAGGTGTGGTCTAACCAGGGCTTTGTATCGCTATAGCGTAACTTCTACCCCCTTGTATTCTAGTCCTCTACCTATAAAGGCCAGCATTCCGTTAGCCTTTTTGATTATTTTCTGTACCACTCCGTGACCTTCATTGATTCCCATTTGGGATCTTAATTTAGTTCTTCACAAATTCATGTACTTACCATTTAAGCTTCTTTGAACATTGGAGTTTGTTTCTCACATGGTAAACCACACAATTGGTGTTAATTTTGGCTTAGTGTTAGTGAACTACAAACCCATATTAAGATTAGGTGTAATTGGTATTCTGACAGAATAGCCCTGGAATACACCGAGTTATCAAAGGTTACTTTTCAGTTTCATTTGGGTTGACATTATCTCATTGTTTTATCTGCTGCCATGTAATTCAGAACTGGAACATTGATTCCATTATATAGATACTCACAAAACCCCAAGCTCCATGTTTTGGATAGCAATTTTTGCAGTCTTGATGCTTATTTCTGATGGTGCAAGGAAGCAAAGCAAATTGCTGAGTGCATACGAGGTGGCCAGATGGATAATTGAATGCATCCAAGACAGCTACCAGTTTGTAGGAGTGAAGCCCTAGGGAGAAGGTTCAAAGTCATTCTAACTGTTCTACAGCTGCTGCTTGGATATTTCTCAATCAGGTTCCAATTGATGGTACATGTAAGGCAATTTGGAGTAGTCCTCAGACATTTACAGTCTACATTTAACTGGAGCACATAACACCATTGGCAGATTGATCCTGAAGGCTCCTATGCAGAGGAATCCCAAGTCTGTATCGTAGTGTGTGACTACGTGTGAAGTATGTGGAATGAAGACAATAAGGTTGGTGAGCTGCAGGCTCAAGTTGCCACATGGGACTATGATATAGTGGCAATAACAAGAGACTTGGCTCAAAGAAGGGAGGGATTGGGTACTTAATATTCCTGGCTACAAGGTATTCAGGAAAGAAAGGAGGGGGTGGCAGTATTGATCTAAGACACTATTATAGCACTGGAAAAGGATGATGTAGTAGAGGAGTCAAAGACAGAATCAATTTGGTTAGAATTAAGGAACAATAGAGGAGCTATTACACTATATGGATATATTCTATAGGCCACCAAATAGTGGGAAGGAGATGGAGGAGCAAATTTGCAGGCAAATTACAGAATGATTCAAGTACTAGAGAGTAGTGATAATGGGGGAATTCAATTATCTCAATATAGACTGGGACTGTAACCGTCCCAGAGCAAATGGGGAGGAATTCCTGAAGTGTGTACGAGAACTTTCTGGAACAATGTGTTTCCAGCCCAATGAGGAAAGAAGCAGTGCTGGATCTAGTTCTGGGGAATGAAGTGGGCCAAGTGGAGCGTGTTTCAGTGGGGGAGCATTTGGGGAACAGTGATCATAATATCATTAGGTTTAGACCGGTTATAGAAAAGGACAAGGAACAATCAGATTTGAAAATACTTAACTGGAAGAGGGTTAATTTCAGAGAGTTAAAAGGGGATCTTGCCCAGATGGATTGGAATCAAAAATTGATAGGCGAAACAGTAATTGTACAATGGGAAGTCTTCAAGGAGGAGATGGTTTGGGTACATAGTAGGCACTGGATATGGAAGGTCATCTAAAGCTAGGGCTTCCTGGATGACTAAAGATATAGAGATTAAAACCAAACAGAAAAAGGAGGCTTATGACAAATGTAAGGTACATAATACAGTGGAAAGCCAGGCTGAATACAGAAAGTACAGAGGAGATCTAAAAAAGGGAATAAAAGAGGCAAGGAGAGAGTATGAGGGTAGATTAGCGGCTAACATAAAAGGAAACCCAAAAGTCTCTTATAAACATATAAATAGTAAAAGGGTGGGACCGATTAGGGACAAAAAAAAAGAGATCCTCTTGTGGAGGCAGAGGGCGTAGCTGAGGTACTAAATGAATATTAAATTAACACAAGTAAAGCAACAGTAATGAAGAAAATAATAGCACTAAAGAGTGACAAATCCCCAGGGCCAGATGGTTTCCATCCCAGGGTTTTAAAGGAAGTAGGTGAGCACATTGCGGATGCCCTAACTATAATCTTTCAAAGTTCTCTAGATTCAGGAACTGTCCCTCTAGATTGGAAAATTGCACATGTCACTCCGCTTTTTAAGAAAGGAGAGAGAGGGAAACCGGGGAATTATAGACCAGTTAGCCTAACATCTGTTGTGGGGAAAATGCTGGAGTCTATAATTAAAGATAGGGTAACTGAACACCTCGAGAATTTTCAGTTACAGAGAGAGCCAGCATGGATTTGTGAAAGGTAGGTTGTGCCTGACAAACCTGTTTGAATTTTTTGAAGAGGTGACTTAAGTAGTGGACAGGGGAATGTCAATGGATGTTATTTATATGGACTTCCAGAAGGCATTTGATAAGGTCCCACATAAGAGACTGTTAGCTAAGATAGAAGCCCATGGAATCGAGGGAAAAGTACGGACTTGGTTAGGAAGTTGGCTGAGCGAAAGGCGACAGAGAATAGGGATAATGGGTAGGTACTCACATTGGCAGTATGTGACTAGTGGAGTCCCGCAGGGATGTGTCTTGGGGCCTCAATTATTCACAATATTTATTAACGACTTAAATGAAGGCATAGAAAGTCTCATATCTAAGTTTGCAGATGACACAAAGATTGGTGGCATTGTAAGCAGTGTAGATGAAAACATAAAATTACAAAGGGATATTGATAGATTAGGTGAATGGGCAAAACTGTGGCAAATAGAATTCAATGTAGGCAAATGTGAGGTCATCCACTTTGGATCAAAAAAGGATAGAACAGGGTACTTTCTAAATGGTAAAAGTTAAAAACAGTGGATGTCCAAAGGGACTTAGGGGTCCAGGTACATAGATCATTGAAGTGTCATGAACAGGTGCAGAAAATAATCAATAAGGTGAATGGAATGCTGGCCTTTATATCTAGAGGACTAGAGTACAAGGGGGCAGAAGTTATGCTGCAGCTATACAAAACCCTGGTTAGACCGAACCTGGAGTACTGTGAGCAGTTCTGGGCACCGCACCTTTGGAATGACATCTTGGCCTTGGAGGGAGTGCAGCGTAGGTTTACTAGAATGATACCTGGACTTCAAGGGTTAAGGAGAGATTACACAAATTGGGGTTGTATTCTCTAGAGTTTAGAAGGTTAAGGGGTGATCTGATCGAAGTTTATAAGATATTAAGGGGAACAGTTAGGGTGGATAGAGAGAAATTATTTCTGCTGGTTGTGGATTTTAGGAGTAGGGGGCACAGTCTAAAAATTAGAGCCAGACCTTTCAGGAGTGAGATTAGAAAACATTTCTACACACAAAGGGTGGTAGAAGTTTGGAACTCTCTTTCGCAAATGGCAATTGATACTAGCTCAATTGCTAAATTTAAATGTGAGATAGATAGCTTTTTGGCAACCAGAGGTATTAAGGGACAAGGGCCAAAGGCAGGTATATGGAGTTAGATCACAGATCAGCCATGATCTTATCAAATGGCGGAGCAGGCACGAGGGGCTGAATAGCCTACTCCTGTTCCTATGTTCCTAATACTTTGCATCGGTCTTCACTGGAGAAGAGGATGTTGCCATTGTAACAGTAAAGGAGGAGGTAGCAGCGATATTGGATAAGATAAAAATAAAGAGGAGGTACTTAAAAGATTGCAGTACTCAAAGTAGAAAAGTCCAAATGGGTTGCATCCTGGTTACTGAAGGTGGAAATTGTGGAGGCTCTGGCCACAATCTTCCAATCCTCATATTTAGGGACAGTGCCAGAAGTCTGGAGGATTGCAAATGTTACACCCCTGTTCAAAAAAGGGGGAGAGGAATAAACCTGGCAATTACAGGTCAGTCAGCCTAACGTCAGTGGTGGGGAAACTTTGAGACAATAATCCAGGACAAAATTAATTGGCACTTGGAAAAGAATGGGTTAAGTCAGCACGGATTTGTTAAAGGAAAATCATGTTTGACTAACTTGATTGGGTTCTTTGAAAAAACGGAGGGGGTTGATGAGGGTAGTGCGGTTGATGTGTATATGGACTTTCAAAAGGCATTTGGTAAAGTACCACATAATAGACTTGTTAGCAAAATTAAAGCCCATGAGATTAAAGGGACAGTGGCAGCGTGGATACAAAATTGGCTAAGGGGCAGAGAGTAGAGATGAATGGTTGTTTTTCAGACTGGAGGGATGTCTACTGTGGTGGTCCCCAGGGGTCAGTATTGGACTGCTGCTCTTTTTGATAGATATTAATGACCTGGACTTGGGTATAGAGGGTATAATTTCAAAGTTTGAAGATGACACAAAATTCAGAAATGTAGTAAACAATGTGGAGGATAGTAACATACTTCAGGAGGACATGCAATCTGGTGAAACGGGCAGACACATGGCAGATGAAATTTAACGCAGAGAAGTGTGAAGTGATACATTTTGGTAGAAAGAATGAGGGCCGGTAACCGGAGGACACAGATTCAAGGTGATCGGCAAAAGGCCAGACGCACCACGAGGAAACATTTTTTTGCACAGCGAGTTGTAATGATCTGGAATGCACTGCGTGAAAGGGTGGTGGAAGCAGATTCAATAGTAACTTTCAAAAGGGAATTGAATAAATACTTGAAGGGAAAAATTTATAGGGCCATGGGGAAAGAGCCAGGGGATTGGGACTAATGGGAGCTGGCACAGGCACGATGGGCCAAATGGCCGCCTCCTGTGCTGTACCATACTATGATGCTATGAATAGGTTACTTATTCAAACAATGGCCATTTTTCACATGATCTGAATTATTCACCCATCCATCCCTGCAGAGGTATAGCTTGGGGGTGGGGGAGGGAGATTGTTTTATGGTTAGCTAATTTGACTTGATCTTGAGGTTAAAAGTAACTTTCCTTTCATGTTAAATAATCTAGTGATTAAATATGGATAGATAATTATCAGATTTCTCCGTTATATGAACATTAGTCATCAGAGTCGTGGGTTACATAGGGCGCAGCTGCCGGAACAACTGAATAAGTTCACTTTGCATCTTTTTTCCTCCCCCCCCCCCCCCCCCAAATTGTATTCTCTTGAATATGAGTTTATTAAATAGTTCTCTTATGGTTGCCTCTGTAACAAAATCTGATTCAGTCTAAAAGTTTCTAAACTGAAACTGTAAAATTAAGATTTAAAGGCACTTTCATGATTTATACTTTTCTCTGATGCATTATTTGGATGCAGTTTTTGAAACTGCTGCAACAGGTTTTTAATATAGGTTTCCAAACTGTGTTGGATCAAGTCTGCAATTTTCCCTTTTTAATGTAATTGACTGTAATTGATTCTGCAGCAATGGAAATGCAAAATCAATGAAATTACATAATCCGTAGTACAATTCAACAGCTAAACTTGGAAGATACTCCATTTGTCTAACAGCCCATCCATTCTTCACTTTTTACATTTTTTTGTCTAATTTCATAATTGATTATAATTAAGGGTCAATAACCATTGACCTAAATCTGCTTCAATACTGCTATCAACCAATTTTAAATGAATATAGTTGCAGGTTAATGGGTTACTAAACCACTTGAAGCAATTCTGCTGTTTAAAAGGACATTGGGGAACTTTCTTACTATAATGAAAACATAATTGCTTACATTTATATCTGTTTCTTTGAGTTTATTTGAACAGGAAAAAGCTGTTTAATGCAAGTCTTTAAGTGCAATTTAATATATATTTAGTCAAGACAAGATATCTTTTATTAAATACTCCCTTCGACATATTCCACGTAGCACTTTCAAAATGGGTACTTGATAGAAATTGTTTAGATCAGAGCCCAGAAATAAAGATGGATTACATACTTTCAAAGGATCATCTTTGTTCTTCGAAAGGAAGCATTCTCCATGTACCTCGTGATTGTCCTCCTTCCTATTGTCTTGGATAGTCTTGTGTTTGACTTGTAGAATATGTGATGCCTCCCTTCTATAAAAGGCAGACAGTTCATTTTGACTGGTTTGATTGCGGTTTCTACCTAAAATTGAGTGTTCATTTCTATTTCGATACTATAACCAATGAGAATGGTTGGAATGGAATGTGAAAAAAAATTCAACTGGATGTTTTTGGTTGGAAGTGTTAGAAACCAGTCTACGGTTCTGGTTCTGGCAATTTAATTGGGTTTAGCATTTTTTGTTGTTGTTTGGATGCTTCATGATCTGTGTCTATTTCCAGCTCCTTTGGGGAATTTTTGTGCGCATCAAGAAATGCCTTTAGAGATTGTGCACTCTTTCCACTTCTTGTAAACAGTGTCAGTATTAACATTCCCAGCTCGAGTATAGCATGGCTGGATGCAAAGTAAATCTTGCTAAACTTTGCCCTAACAATGTGCTTTAATCTCAAACTCAGAAGAGCATCCCATTCTGTATTTTGAATTTGAACATTGACTTCTATCAAGTAATTGTATTTTTTTAATGTGGGAATCTAATGACATTGATAATACTTTTCCTGTCTTTATTCTACTTTATAATATTGGTATATGCAGCCTGTGTCATCAGTTATTTAAATGCATTAATTATTATTAAACAATCCTTTTAAACATCAGTAGATGCTGTGTAGTAGATTCTACAAATGAAGCCATGGCTGTGTTACAATCTCTCTGGTTCAGCTATGCGATAAACAGATCTTGCGTACCGTACCCTATGAATTGGAGAGCACCTATGCTGCCCAATACCTAGTTAAATGATAAGTCCGACTCAGGAATGCCAACAATAAGATCCCTTGTTCTGTGTACTGGACACTTTAATCTCTAATGAGCTGCCATGTGCATTCTCCAGCCTTTTTGAAAGGTGCACTGAAAAGCATTCGAGAGATGAAACACAATTTTAAACCTGCAAACTGAGATATTGTACATGACATACGTGAATAATCAGACTGTAGTTTTCACAGCAAGATTTGTAGGTTACCCATTGCTCCTTATACCGTCAAAATAATAGAAATACATGGCATTGCCCTTTGTTATTGGTTAAACTCACTTTATAAGTCAGTAGTCCCTGAAATGATTGGCACTAACCTTGGAAAACAAGAACTCTCTATGACCAAGACACTCTCCCACAGAAAAAGATATAAGGACAAAGGCTAACCCCTGACCCTTCCCTCAGCTCTTTGTATAGAGGATTGGCTCACCGAGCTGTCACTCAAAAACTACCACTTCGAATAAGAAACTATCCCCTCGTTTGATGTTGAAGTTATGGTAACTACATTGTCTCTGGAATGTGCTGGATGACTTCCATTCTCTCAAAACTGGTACGGTATATGAGAACATGCAATTACCTGTTTCATCTGGTATCCCAATTAATGGTCTTAACATCCAGATAGCTTGTGTCTATGGGAGTTGATCCTTTGTGACTTGGATCTCAACTTCATAGCAACATCATAATATAAATTAAACCATAATCCTTTCCAGGCCAAATGGGTAAAAATCTCATTGTTACAGCTATTCATTTTCACCACGTTCAATATATGGAGACCTGCCATTGGGCTACTGTATCAAATGCTGGAACTGAAAAAAGCTAAATGTGTGTAAGTGAACAGAACAGGCACAATCAAAATGACTAGCAAGATAACGCTTGAACATTCAAAATGTTCAAAATTATGAAATGATAAAATTTGTAGGCAGAGAACTCTAGCTTTGACTGAGTCGCCACAGGCTGTTGGCAAATATTTACATGGAAAGATTGGTCAAACTGATTGCCAATACCAATACTGAATTGCAAAATTGTTCAATGATTTTGTTTTCCAGATTACCTTTCAGTTGCGTCATATTCTTCGAGCACGCTGTGACCCTGTCCCGGCTGCTAATGGTGGAATGCGCTTTCACTGTGATCCTACATTCTGGGCAAAAAATGTGGTGAATTTAGGTAAGACGTTACCAAAATGAACTATTTGGTAAACGTAGTGTTTGCCTTGAGACCACTAATGATTCTTCTCTGTCCTTTTCTTCTCTTTCCTTCCTCCCACCTGCAGATTTTCCTCTTTGTTCCCCCCCCAATGCACACATGTTCATGTGCACACGTACATACAAACGTTTTCTTAGTTCTAATCGAACAATTTTTTATATCAGCGTGTGCAATAAGTAAACCTCCAGTGAACTAAACTGTAAGCCTTTTAACAGTATCTGTTGATTCTAAATGCATTTAAATTCATTGAAATATCCAGGGGTCTCTAACAAGACAACCTGGATTAAGTTTAGGACCTTTCTTCACTTTTTGTTTTTCCCCCAGCTGTGCCCCACTTGAACTGGCCACATCCCCACAGTTTTAGAATCAATATTGTTTACCATTGCTGTCTTGTACTACAACCTGAAATATGTCTGAAGAGCCACGGTACCTTCTAGAACCAAGGGCAGCAACCTTTACATGGACATTTTTAATGATGCACATGACCACCTGCAAATAAAAATTAACACGCAGACTTGATTTTTATTTTCTAAAATAGGTAACCTTGTGGTTGAAAACAAGCCGAACCCTCCAGGTTACACTCCCAATGTAGTTATTGGGCATGGTCCCCAAGGCCAGGGGCCACCTGGGGGGAAACCTCAGGGTCAGATTAACCTTGCACAGCTGCGCCTGCAGCACATGCAGCAGCAATTTGCACAGAAGCAGCAGCAGATGCAACAGATGAGGATGAACCATCCAGTAGGACAACACCCCCGGACTACAGGGCCACAAATGGTCCAACAGCAGGTACACTGTATGTCATATTACTGAAATGCGGTCTATTAATTTCTCTTGAAAGTGGAAGCATGAACTGTTTATAAACTTATGAAGGGTGGAACAAAAAATTAGTGATAAAGCGCTTTAACTTTTTACTGTACAACATGGCCATTGTTAAAATATTCTCCAGCACAAATGATCAGAAGTAACTTTTTACTTCTGATTGCTGAACCCTTTAAACAAGCAAAATAATTTTGGTCTTGAGGGAGGAAAGGCTATTGTAGCATTCAACTTTATGGGTCCAGCGTTGGGCCCAAAAAAAAGCATTAAACGTTAATTCCTTTTAAATAGAATGGACCTAGTATTTATACCATCAGATCGCTTCCTGGTGAAGGGTTTTAGTGTTATGGGTACAGCCGCACAGTAGCAAAATGTAAATACTGCAGGTCGAGCACAGCTGGAAAGCAGATAATTGTACATCAGAAATTGTAAGTGTAGCGTAGTTTCTCCTCTTCCCTGCCCCCACACAGCTTAATCTACATCATTAATGCTGGCCGTTACCATTCATGCAAGTCAAAGGAGTTGGTGCCTATACAAGGTCTAAAAGGGAAATTTCTGAAGTTGACCTTGCAATAACATTTTAAACCCTGCATAGGCTAATTCATGCTATCTTTTTAGCCTCCACGTTTGATTAGCATGCAAGCCATGCAGAGAGGAAATTTGAATGGTGCTGCTCTTCAGGCCCATCAGGCTCATCAAGCCCATCAGATGAGAATGGCGCAAAACGCTGCTCGCATGGCTGGGATGTCTCGACACAATGGGCATCAGTACCCAATGATGCCTCAGATACCACGACAGGTAAAGTGGTCACCCACAGAGATTCACAATTTGCAGGTAGTTTCAATAAAACTAAATTTAAGTATATTCCTTGCATGTATTAATGATTTTTTTTCTCAAAGAGTGGAACGTTTTATTTAATGTGCTTTTGGTATTAAAATAGTTTAAAAATACTAGTATAGCCATTCTGTTGCTAACGCGTGAAAGTTACAATTTTAAAACCACCGCTGCAGTTTGTGGGAAATGTATATTTTATTTGGTGGACTCTTGGATCATTGCCAGGCCAACCATCTCGAAAGGCTGGAAACTAAAGATGCATTCATTTTAATCCCATTTCCCAGATATTTAGGTGTCAGCCTTGGCTCAGTGGTAGCAATTTTGCCTCTGAGTCAAAAGGTCATGGTTTCAAGCTCCACTTCCAAGAGTTGAACACACAATCTGGGCTGTCACTACTGAGGGAGTGTGGTACAATCGAGCGTGCCATCTTTTGGATGAAACACTAACCCAAGGTTCTGTTTGCCCCCTCGGGTAGACGTAAAAGCTCCCATGGCACTATTCGAAGGAGAGTTCTGAGTCCTGGTCTACATTTATCCTTCAACCAACATCTAAAATAGATGATCTAGTTATTCATTTCATTGCTGTTTGTGGGAGCTTGCTATGTGCCGTGTTTCCTACATTACAACAGTGATTACTTCATTGACTGCAAAGTCCTTTAGATCATGAAAGGCGCTATATAAATGCAAGTCTTTCTTTCTATTGCATTCTCCCAGGCACATAGGCAGTGGATGTGCTAGTCCATAGGCTGGTGGGACCAGCTGTCCATAAGTGGTGCTGTTGTTATTCCTTTAACAGAGAACAAAATTTAATCAGGAGGGATTAGTGAAATATGATTTCTATCTCGCCCCAAATTAAAAGCATATTGCTCCTTCACCACAGATACCAAGGTGTTCCGTTCTACGAATTGCAAAATAACAAGCCTGTCTAGCTTTTAAAAAAAAAACTAGGGTGCCTGAGTATACCAGTGTTTTGAACACTGGTCATTACTCAGATTGTCGCACAAGTTTAACTGGTCATGGAAGAAAAAGATATGAAGAGTTCAACGATCTTAATGCTTAGATGACCACATATTGACTCTGGTTGACCACAGAGCAGCATTGGCCATGTCCATGGAGCTTTCCATGTTTTTTTTTAGCATCTAGCTGCATAGAAGTGGATGTGGTTGAATATATTGTTTTCAGTGGGTGGAATGGAGCAATAAATTCTAACCAATATCCAGCGCATTTTACATTGAGAACTAGCACATCTATTTAGGAATGTTTTTGGTGCATGGAAGCGATGAATGGGTTTATGTCTGTTTAAAATTTGGTTATTGACTTAGTTTGACTCTGATCTCATAATACAAACTGGTGGTATAGGTGCAGGGAATTCGGACAGATTATTCTTTCCTTTTCTCTCTCTGCATCCCTTCTGCTTCCACCCCTACCCTCCCCCCACCCCGGATAAACAACTGTCAAGGATTGGAAGTATATGGTCTGTCAGGAGAATTTTTTCAAAAAGTCAACGTTATCCATCAGTTGGCAAGATGAAAAAACAAGGCAGAAGATGGCAAATGATGTACATCCACAACTTTAGATTTGTACGTCATGCAACTTGTTTTTTCAAACCCTAATTTGGGCATTTTATATATGCACAATCTACCCGCACGTTACATTCCCCAGGTAAATTTGTACTCCATGGGTTAGCCTTTTGAGTGTTGCTGACACAACACTGTGCCCTGACAGTGCACAGCTCCCTGGGCCACTGCGTTTTCACTGGGCACTCGGGTATGTGTGTTTCAAAATGTCAACCCAAAACTTATTGAAAAATTTGACTTCGTTGCTCCATTGACCAATGTTATTAAGGTGCAGATGGTTTAACTTAAGAGTTTGGACAATAAGTAATATAAAATAAAAGTGAAAAAATAATTGCAGAAGAGATAGAATGGGGAGGCAAAGCAGATATAACTATTTTGATTTAAAAGTATTTAGTTTAATTCAGTAATAAAGTGGTCACTGAAGCCGTAGCAATTTTATTGTAATAAGTTTTTTTTAGCACCATTGAGCTGAAATCTTAATTCCTGGAGGGGTTGCCACCTTTGCTGGCCAATTTTCAACCCATTTTTACCTATTGCCTTTACACTATTACAGTTTGGAGAGAATGCAGTGAGCCCGTATGTTTGGTGCATGTCCATCTTACCATTACCTGAATAAAAATTTCTAAAATGTTTAAATTTTGCCATTATCGAAAGTCAAATTGGTTCCAATATTTTTTTAAACATTCCTGCTGAAAAGCATCTTGTCATTTTTAGCCAGTCCAAGTGGAGGGCATTTTTACTGTTTGGTCTAATACTAAACTAAGCTGTGTAACCGGTTTCTCTTTTTTGTTTTCTGACAGCATGCAAATCCTGGGCATACGGGACCATTTCCTGCAGCCTCGGTACACAATAGCATTCCAAATCCAACCAGTCCCACCACTGCTAGTTTGGCTGGTGCAAACCGTGGGCCCACCAGCCCCACAGTTGCCACAATAGAGCTGATTCCTTCAGTCACTAACCCAGAGAACCTTCCTCCACTTCCGGATATCCCACCCATTCAGGTCAGTAGCATGAGGTTTCTGTTGAATAGGTTGTTCCTTCTGCTGTTAAGTCAGTTAGTAAATTTTTACAGATGGTAAGTAACCACAGTCATTTGTGACCACCTGATCAATCAATGCAGGTAATGTTGTGCTCCTTTACAAAGTGTCTGATGAGCAGTTCAACAGGATAATCTGGATGTCTACAGAGATCTCTCTTGAATAATTTGAGGATCTATTGGCATTCAGTAAATATGGTTCCTGGTTGCACTGAAATTCTTTCTATTTTTTAGCCAGGAATAATTGCACTTATAATATAAACAGTAATGTTATTCTACTTTTTAAATGGATTTGATAACTTCTGTATGTCACTGCCACTTGTGAGTTCTAAGATAACTTATTTATCTCACGAGTATAGATTTGATACTGGAAATCTAGCTGAAGAATATCCACTGCTCTCAGTGGATATCTCAATGTCATCTGTCAAGTTCAATTCAAACACAGTAGGAAGAGCAGTTTCACCATTCCATTGTGTATAAAACAAAAAAAATCTCAATTTAGTCTAATCTGTCCTCTATTCTTAATGGTAGCACCTATAAGAATATGCAACTTGATTTAAGCTGTTTACAAAACTAGATTTAAGAGTTGTTCCTTTGCTTATTTTCTTCATTGTTAATTCTGTCTGCAGCTGGATGATGCTGGATCGAGTACATTGGACAATCTGTTGAGCAGATTTATCTCAGACAGTCACCACCACCCACCACCACCACCACCATCCTCCTCCAGTTCAAACCCATCCCCTGGACCCTCAGCGCCATCCCCTGGACTAGCAAGTAAGGAAATGCAATGTGCTGGAAATAGTCACACAAATATATTGATACTAAAGAAAAGTAGATTCTTATAAATTTTGCTAATGAAGTGCAACTTAAAATTAATCTATTGTATATTAGGCATTTTTATGATGCTAATATTATTTACATTTTACTTGTTATGGAACTTGTGCATATAAGATCCAGAATGTCTGATTATGATTCCTGGAGTAATGTCTATTGTTAAGTGTGCAGTGTTAAAAGTTGAAATGTTGCAGTAATTTATAGACATTTGGTATGAGTTCAACTTTTTTGGGGGAGCGGTGTAAGATTTGAAATTGTGCTGTGGGATAAAATCAACAAACATCTTTCCTTGTTCCTTTAGCCTGTTTATTTAAGGGGGGTAAATGTCTCTTTTTTTTAAAAAAAGGGAAGATGGAATGTCATACATGCTGCTACCCTGCAGTGTTACAAGGGCATTGAGTTTTTAAAAAGGATTTGGCACGGCTAATTTTCTGAAGTTCATGATTTATTTTTGTTTGGGTTCTAAATGTCATATTTGGAAATGATTGATTAGAATGATTATGGTAGTAATTTATTTCTTCAGTTGCTTGCAATATCTTACTGTAATTTAAAGCAGATTGAGGTATGTGGCTTTCTAGTTGCCAGAACGAAGCAACAGAATCCTTTATAGAACAAATTTCATACAAAATTATATTGATAGGGTGTTTTTGCATTATATAAATCAGAAAATTATGGATGCTTGTCTCCAAGAGTCTGTCCACTAGAACTGGTTCTGTGGGCCATCTTGTGTTTTTCTCTCGCCACAGAAGTTAGTTGCACTGTAACAGGCCCACCATGCGACAGCTTCTCAATTGGATGACCTTTTGAGTAAAAGCAGTGTCATGAAGATTCTCTGGGTCTGTCAAGGCTGCAGATAGAGTAGAACATTCCTAGGTAACCACCACCACCCTCCTCCATGAGAGCACCGTAGCTGAAGTTCTCAGCCTTGTCCCCTGTGACTGACTTTTATAGTAGGATGACTAGTACAAGCCTTTAGGGTAACTATTTGTATAAGGCCCGCTTGAGGTTGCTTGACTCAAAAAAAAAAAAAAAAACACCTCCCTTTACAAAATCTACACAGAATAAGCCTATTCTGATTGTGTGCTCTCTTGCTCAGTGCCAGGAATGCTTATATTACATCTCAGTACATAATGCTGATTAGTTTCAATGAATCCCTTAAATGGAACTTTGCAAATCGCTCAGACAGGAAAAAAGATAACATGACAGCCTGTTAGAATGGATTACGTTTGCTGGTTTGATTCCCTTAAATTGACTTGTCTGTATTTACAATCCATTGGCCACTCTGACAAGTGTAGCCTCAGCCGGCTGGCTAACAGTATAGGAATTTAGGAACAGGAATAGGCCATTCAGCCCCTCGTGCCTGCTTTGTCATTTGATAAGATTGTGGCTGATCTGTGATCGAACTCCATGTACCTGCCTTTGGCCCATATCCTTTGGTTGCCAAAAAGCTATCTATCTCGGATTTAAATTTAGCAATTGAGCTAGTATCAATTGCCGTTTGCAGAAGAGTGTTCCAAACTTCAACCGACCTTTGTGTGTAGAAATGTTTTCTAATCTCACTCCTGAAAGGTCTGGCTCTAATTTTTAGACTGTGCCCCCTACTCCTAGAATCCGCAACCAGCAGAAATAGTTTCTCTATCCGCCCTATCTGTTCCCCTTAATATCTTTTAAACTTCGATCAGATCACCCCTTAACCTTCTAAACTCTAGAGAATACAACCCTAATTAGTGTAATCTCGCCTCGTAACTTAACCCTTGAAGTCCGGGTATCATTCCAGTAAATCTACGCTGCACTCCCTCCAAGGCCAATATGTCCTTCCGAAGGTGCGGTGCCCAGAACTGCTCACAGTACTCCAGGTGCAGTCCGACCAGGGTTTTGTATAGCTGCAGCATAACTTCTGCCCCCTTGTACTCTAGTCCTCTAGATATATAGGCAAGCATTCCATTAGCCTTGTTGATTATTTTCTGCACCTGTTCATGACACTTCAATGATCTATGTACCTGAACCCCTAAGTCCCTTTGGGCATCCACTGTTTTTAACTTTTTACCATTTAGAAAGTACCCTGTTCTATCCTTTTTTGATCCAAAGTGGATGACCTCACATTTGCCTACATTGAATTCCATTTGCCACAGTTTTGCCCATTCACCTAATCTATCAATATCCCTTTTGTAATTTTATGATTTCATCTACACTGCTTGCAATGCCACCAATCTTTGCGTCATCAGCAAACTTAGATATGAGACTTTCTATGCCTTCATCTAAGTCGTTAATAAATATTGTGAATAATTGAGGCCCCAAGACACATCCCTGCGGGACTCCACTAGTCACATCCTGCCAATGTGAGTACCTACCCATTATCCCTTCTCTCTGTCACCTTTCGCTCAGCCAACTTCCTAACCAAGTCCGTACTTTTCCCTCGATTCCATGGGCTTCTATCTTAGCTAACAGTCTCTTATGTGGGATCTTATCAAGTGCCTTCTGGAAGTCCATATAAATAACATCCATTGACATTCCACTGTCCGCTACTTGAGTCACCTCTTCAAAAAATTCAATCAGGTTTGTTAGGCATGACCTACCATTCACAAATCCATGCTGGCTCTCTCTGATTAACTGAAAATTCTCTGTGTTCAGTCACCCTATCCTTAATTATAGACTCCAGCATTTTCCCCACAACAGATGTTAGGCTAACTGGTCTATAATTCCCTGGTTTCCCCCTCTCTCCTTTTTAAAAAGCGGAGTGACGTGCAATTTTCCAATCTAGAGGGACAGTTCCTGAATCTAGAGAACTTTGAAAGATTATAGATAGTGTTGCCTGTAAAAAAAAAGGAAGGCTCCTAATCAGCCACTGAAGACTACTTGCTTCATTTTTCACAAACCCTTCAGAGTTTAACATAAATTGAGTTGTACATTAGGAAATCCGTGCAGTATGATTTGCAGAACCTGATTCCCCAGAAATTAATTCTGTGTACCCTCCCCCTGGCACTGTATGTCACCACATGACTAATGAGTAAGTTTCATATTGTTAGACCATGGGTTTTTCTGTACCATTACCCAAGAATGTACAAGCTCTCGATCTCTACTCCCACAAGACAGTTTTAGAAGCATAATACTTCTACCTTGAGAGTAAGTCACAGGGACAGGGGGAAGTATAGAACAGAAAAGAACACCCCAATATAAGGAATGGCACAGCGTCTTAAAAATCTGAGGCAGCCTGTGGAATGTTCATATTCCTTGGACAGTCTTGCATTGACTGTGAATCTGGCAGTACTGTACAGATGTTGCATAAACACCTTAACTAGGAGTCATCAGCTTAGTAAAGTGCCAGTAAATTTAGGATTAAAGCTGACAGTGGTAGTGCCAGACACAGATTCCTATCTGGTAGCAATCCTCCACGGCCATCTCTAAACTTGGCTGTATGGGGTACTCAAAAGTGCACCTCAACACAATTTGGTCTGTATTTTTGAAGTCAACATTAGGTTCATTTTACGGCACTTTTGTCCCCAGCTCCAAAATAAATCAGCATTTTTGTGGATGGACCACACACGTCTTTCTTGGAAAGCAATGTCTACTGTTTGTGACAGTTACAAATTGGGGCATTGTATAACTTCAGATCAGCCACATTGAGTTGGCTGGATGTCATTATCAAGCACTGGTAATAACTTGCTTCTGTTTCAAAGTCACTACTACCTAAAACTTAAAAACTACTCTCCTGAAGGTACGTTTGTCCTTGGCATTTGACTTGACTAGATGGATCGTTGAGTTGCACACTTGTAATCTCTATTGCCTATTGTGGCATGATAGTGTTGCCTTTCACCCTCATCCAAAATTCATACTCAGTTGAATGTTTTTTGATTCAGAAGTTGTTTATTCTACCCAGCACCTTGTATGTCTAAAAGCACAGTTTACGCTGTGGGTGTTAAAAGGATCAACCACTGAGCTGTATAAAGCGGGCCACAGAAAAATCATCTCAGCTACTTGTCCTTTGGGGCAAAGGTCTTGTTTGGAGACTGAAGTAGACTGCACCAGTTTCTAGGTTATGGACGTTGAAATTCAATGAAATTGGGGTCGTTCAAGGACAGCTATAGGACATTATTTGTGCTAATTTCAAATTAATGACAGTACAGGGTAACTAGAATTCAGACACTCTTGGAATATGCATTCACTGCCTTAGCATTGATGCCTTAACCTTTCCACTCTAACTCATCTGTTACAGATATGTAATTACACATTGTGTTCTGAACTCAAGGGTTTTTATCCTGGTGGGAGAAGTGCCTATTGGTGTGGAATGTTACAAAAATGCACTATTTGCCACCATTCTGAGGATTGAGCTATTTTAATAGCAGACTTCCTATCCTCCTTTATACTTGCGAGTGGGTTTTAGTGTGGAGTTTCCTCAAAGGGAACAGTTGAATGTATTTCTGCTTGTGGAATTCCACTGTAAAAAAAGAAGGAAACTTTTATGTGACTTGTTAGAGATTTCCCCCTAACTCCACACCAAATTGGGAGTTGACCAATCTTACTACTGAGTTTATACTAAGATGATTTAGTCAAGAGACCAGAAGATGTCTGCCCTGTAGCGGTCTTACACAACGCACTCATGTGTAGATTCCATGTGAAAAGGTTCCATATAAGTGGGCAGGCATCCCTTTGATTTTTCCTGATTGGATAAGGCTACCTTAAAGGAGCATTAACACGGCTGAGGCAATTTGTTGGTAGCTGTCAGAAGGGTTAGCTTTGAAAGAACATGCATTTAGTTTTTCACATTTCCAATTTCACATTTCTGCTTGTTTTTGTGAGAGCATATTTTAACTTCCTATGCCTGCAACAAAGTGAGCATTTTTGCCAGCACTTGTCAGATTTTTTAAAATTTGAAAGAATTTATCTCCCATTTCTTGGATCTACAAAGATAGTTATGAATTTATCATTAAGGAATGTTCTTTATAGTTTGTGGTAGAACTCTGAAAGCATTTGCACAGTGGCAGAGTTAAGGTGTAAGGGTCGGGGGAGTTGAAGTCCTGAGTTGGCACAGCACATTCACAATGACATCCTCCAATGTCGCTTTGCCATTCGCATCAGACTCGAAACACCAAAGTGATCGCAATTGGGAATTGAAAAGTTAAGTGAGTAAATTATTTGCAGTCAGTTCTGGCGAAGTCCTGATGTACAAACTTGATCGACCTCAAAGTGATGGGTCATTACTCCCCAATCCCCCACTGGCTCTGTTGTAGCTTCAGTTATTATATACACACAAACCTAGGCAATGATACTTAATTTTTTTTTTCAGTTGCAGCCTTGGCAATGGCTAACTCCCACACTCCAGTCAGACCCTCAAGCACCTCTAGCACTGGTAGCAGAGGCAGGTAAGTGCTTTAAAAGTCAAAAGTTCGTCAAAGCTCATTTAGGCTCGAGTTATATTGACTTTCCAGTCTGCAGTAAAGCTGTTTTGCGTGTGTATCAACACGGAAGCTGCAGTGTAACTCAGGAGTCTGATCATTTTTATCATATTGTCTTGCACTACTTGGGATTAGCACTAAGTGTAATGTAGTTCTAGCCCTCTGCAAAGCAACATTTGAAGAGCACCCAGAAGTGTATTGGATCTCCTGGGGAACCTTCACGGTTTATTTTGGATTTTTAAAAAAAGGTTGAGAAAGTGGATGCTGCAGTCCTTGTGCTGTAATGATTAAAAACTGACTACGTGGGAGCAGAGCTCTCCATGCCCAATGCTCCTTTGTTGCTGATATGTGTATGACGAGTAGTGAGGCGCAGCCAGTTGGTACATACACTGGTATATGCAGTATAGCAGCAGCCTACAAATTGTTATAAATCTAGTACTGTATAATACATTTTTCCTGATCCTGGCTAAGATTCTATTTGTCCTAACTACAGAGGGAGGTTATTTCCCCTGGCTGGATAGTCTAGAGGGCATAGTTGCAGGATAAGGGGTTGGCAATTTAAGACTGAGATGAGGAGGATTTTCTCCACTCAGGGTAGTGAATCTTTGGAATTCTCTACCCCAGAGAGCCGTGGATGCTGAGTTGTTGAGTATATTCAAGGCTGAGATAGATTTTTGGATTCTAGGGGAATCAAGGGATATGGGGATAGGGTAGGAAA
Source organism: Heptranchias perlo (assembly GCF_035084215.1). Lineage (NCBI taxonomy): Eukaryota > Metazoa > Chordata > Chondrichthyes > Hexanchiformes > Hexanchidae > Heptranchias > Heptranchias perlo. The sequence continues at coordinate 9,083,693 of NC_090351.1, forward strand.
GTGAAGTTAAGGTAGAACATCAGCCACAATCTTATTGAATGGCGGAGCAGGCTCGAGGGACCATATGACCTACTCCTACTATTTCTTATGTTCAATGTCCTGTGTTTTTGTTCCTCTTCCCTATTTGATCTGTAGGACTGGAACTAATAAAATAAAGGGGGTACTGTGGGGACTTTTTCAAAAATCAGCCTGTGTCATAGAATTTTTTGAATATTTATTAAAGCACCACTTGATCTGCCAATTCTACTTTAAGACATTTTGTAGATTTCCACCAAAATTAATCTAATTTCTCTTGCCATTGAGATGGTTACTTTCAAAAATGGGATCTGTACAGTAAAAATGCAACATGGCATACCTCTAGCTGTAAAGTGCCTGTTCTGTCATCCCATGTTCTGCATTTTCAGATAAAAAGGAACCCTCATCTATTTGAAGCCGGTGTTTCGGTGCACTTTGGAACAGATGAATTACTTTTTGTATTGTAGTCACTGTTGTATGGCAAACATGGCAGCCAATTTTTTAAAAAAGTATTTGGTCTCGGGATGTGGACGACAGCATTTAAGGCCCATCCCTAGTTGTGCTGGGATGGTGGTGATACAATGTCTTTATTGCTATAGTCCATGTGGTGATGGTGCTCCCACAATGGTGTTAGGGAATTCCAGGATATTGTACCAGCTTTGAAGGAATAGCGATTATATGTCCAAGTCAGGGTGCTGTGATTTAGAAGGGACCTTGCAGGTGATGGTGTGGCATTGTGGGATCTGATTGCACAAGATGAGTGCATGATTGTGTAGAAAAATATGGCAGAGTAAATCATTGTATGTGACGTGCTTTGAGATGTTTGTGAGAAACATGTTAAGATGCAATATAAATGTCTTTTTCTTGCTGTTCACAATTAGAAATGTTAGTGGGGAATAAAGTTTTTTTTTGATGGGATAGTAATGGGAATGTGAGATTATGTAAGTGTGTAGCATTAGTGAATGTTCTTTCTGTAGCAAAGGCATTCTGAGCTAAGTAGCAGAAAAAAGTCACTATTGGGCTTTCTCATTACTTCATTTTATCGCTACATGCTGTTGCATTATTCTAACGCATTGAAACATATAATATTCTGAGGGGGCTTGACAGGGTTGATGTTGAGAGGTTGTTTCCCCGGGCCAGAGAGTCTAGAACTCGAGGGCATGGTTGCAGGAAAGGGGTCGGCCATTTCAGACTGAGATGAGGAGGAATTTCTTCTCACAGACGGTTGTGAATCTTTGAAATTCTTTACCCCAGAGGGCTGTGGATACTGAGTCATTGAATATGTTCAAGGATGAAATAGATTTTTGGACTCCAGGGGAATCAAGGGATATGGGGATCAGGCAGGAAAGTGGAGTTGAGGTCGAAGATCAGCCATGATCTTATTGAATGGCGGAGCAGGTTCGAATGGCCGTATGACCTATTCCTGCTCCTATTTCTTATGTTCTAATGCAAACTAACGTGTATTTTTGGGTGAAAGAATTAGTATTACAAAATTGTGTGCTTTTGACAGGGTAAATTAATGTTTTTTTTCGGTGGGTTTTTGTGCTCAAGGTGAGAAATGTTGTGCTGGAGAATAAAATATTTTCCATTTGGAGTACACAGTGTGTTCATAGAGTGCACTTAGGTCATATATCGAACAGTTAAGTGCAGAGTAAAACTCCCTCTGCTCTGTCCCAATATCATGCCTTAGCCCAATCTCTCCGAGTATCCTTTGTTGTATAGTGTGACATTTTTCCATTTCCCACACCAGCCAACTAGTGACTTAACTAAGTGAGATTGCTCATTTAACACAGTGCTGATTTTTTGGGGTTGTGGAGATGTGCTGTGCTTCTGTGTCTACCAGTAATTGGATTGAGAGTTTCCAAACTCATTTCATGTAGAACCAGTATAGCCAGCAAACAAAAGATGTTCATAAATTATCCTGCCTCAAGTGAATGTATTACTACCTTACATTAAAATTTGGATCCGAAAAGAGTAAACACCAAGCAAAATGTTTGAATTGTCCTGATCTGAGTTTAATGCAATTCAATTTAAATATATTTCGAGCTCAGTGACAGCCCCAACATTACCATGCGTTATGCATTTTAAAATGTGCAGTCTCATAAATCTGTGACTTTATATTTCTGTGATGTGGTTAAAATGAAACTCAGCACTTCTGATTGTAAGTGTTTCCTTGCAGCTGTAGCTCCTCTGGTAGAGCCCATGGTCCAGAGAGGGGGATCTCAGTCGTCCGACCAGATCAGGTCAAAGTGAAGCAAGAGCCGGGCACGGAGGATGACATGTGCAGTTTCTCTGGTGCTTCTATAAAACATGAGCATTTGGAAGATGGCCGGAGAAGTGCTTGCATGGTAAATTTGAAGTAATTGTGCTTTAATCAAAAAATCAGGTGTATTTTGCAGTGGCAGTCCTTGCTTGAGTAACGAGGTTGGTGGATAATTTGGGCAGAGACTTAAAATAAGCAGCATTAACAAAATATATGCTTAACTAATGCACTCTATTACCATGTCAGCAATGTATTGGTAACCAATAAAGTACAGCAGAATCTCATTTGTAGTTTAAAAATTTCTCATTGTATCTGGGGGAGAAAAGGAAAGTTAATCTGTAAAACAGCTCTTGGCAGCACTTGCTGCTGTTCTTGTCGATAAATCCTTGGTGTTTTCAGATAGGCGGTGGTGTATATTTCACTGTAGTACTGGCTGGTGACTCATATGGAGGATTGTGTTACTCAGAGAAGTAGAGTGAACTGAATAAAGTATAGGGTTGATGAGCTCCAGCATAGTGTCTCACTGGAAATCGGTACTTTTGGCTCCAAGTGTAATGGAGCTGTAAACTGATTTGAATCCACTACAATCATCTGGATACATTCCCAGACTCAGTTCCCTCTTACTGCCTCATTTACACTGTACGCATATATACAATACATATATGTGTGTGTGTGCACACACACACACACACACACACACACACACACTATATAATACATCATTGGGACTCCTTTTGTCACAAACCTTGTATCACTCTCCTTCCTGCTGCGATTTTATTGCAAATTGGCAACACAGCTGCAGCCAGTAAGTCGACTATTCTGAAAATGACAATTGAATGGTATAGTGCAAAGGAATCTAAAGGAGGAGTATATTTTAAGACTGTAATACAATCAGAAAGGTTCAGATGATGTATAAAACCTGCTCAGGTGTTCCTTCCATCATTTGAAATGTAATCTGAACTCCACTGATTGCGTTACAGCCCTGTAATGTACTCCTTGGCCTATGTTCTGTATAGCACAGGACTGCACTTCCAAGATTGATTTCATTCAGATTGCTTTCCACATTGAGAACCCTGCACAAAGAGAATTTAGTTTCCTAAGCACAAAAATGAATATTTCATAGGACTCCTTTTTGTTTCGCAAGAGTTGTGCACAAAAGATAGAAATTCCCACAGAAACAAAGATGGGTTCAAGAGCTAAATGAAAGTCTAACTTTGAGCTTTGGGTGTTGATGATTTACTGATTATGCCTTGACTAGCACTGCATAAACACAATCTTTTTTAAAAGATGAAGGAAACTAAAGATGGTTATCAGAATTTAGATACGTGGAGTAAAATTGGGGAGGGGGGTTCCACAGAGTATATTTAACTTCCTGAAAAAGGAATATTTTAATAATATGAATAGTATTGGAGCTATACAAGGTGGAATTACAAAGCCTGCAGTTTTGGAAACAGCTGTGTGGTATTTCAGCTTTTTTTGATACTAGGAAGACGTTCCAATGTTTTTGAGCATTTCTTTAAAAACTAAAGTACAGTGCTTGTACCTTTGATTCCCCATGTGCGGACTTCTGATGCTAATCAGAGACCAGGTGCTTCCCTGCAAGGAGAATTAGAAGCAGAATGTCACCTGAGGCAACATGTCTGACTTCTCAGTGGCCATCTTGAAAATAGCGGAAACAGAAGCCTAGGAATAGGTTCGCTTCCTACTCTTTTGGACAGGGAATGGTGTGTGGGCTGCAGAGACCTCAACTTGGGCACGCTGTGCAAGAGGAACTAGGATTTCATAAGGTTTGCTTGAAACATTGACTACTGAATAATCCACATGCAAACTTCCTTCAAATTTAGATGAGCAGTCCAGAAAGCAGCTTGACACCACCTCTTTCCAACAACTTGCACTCTGAGAGCGAGACCGACATAGAGGGGCTTCGGCATGTCGAAAACCATGTGAAGATGGAGCCCCCCGACAGGACAGGAAGCTGCAGGCAGTTGGGTTATACATTTAATGGAAAGTCTCCGATCCGCAGTTTTACGCATCGATCGCCACGAACTGGAGGGGACAGCAGCAACAACAAGGATGACGACCCCAATGAGGACTGGTGTGCAGTGTGTCAGAACGGAGGAGATTTACTGTGTTGTGATAAGTGTCCAAAGGTTTTCCACCTAGCTTGTCATGTACCTACACTTCTCACCTTTCCCAGGTAAGTCTGTGCCACCCTTAACATTGGGTAGTTGCAGTACGTTTAGGATTGATTTCTTCTAAAAGGCTCAATGAACAATGGGTTATCATGTGGAAGTCAGGTGGCTTGTTGCTATTCAGCCTCTCTTCCATAATAACTCTTAATATTTTGGATTTGTTCCAAATTAAAGTATAACTTGTACAATGGATTTTAATCCATTATATACTCTTTTTTTTTTCTAAATACCAACTGCAAGACGCATTAAGGTGTACTGGGTCTGTAATAAATTCCAAGTGCCTCATGCTGAATTTAAACGTCACAAATCAATTTAGTGATGGATGCACACAACTGGATGTCTGAAAGTCATGTCAGTGGCCCATGTCACAAAATGCAGTTTATTGATGTAAATGCATTACCAGTTATTTTCAATGCAATTTCCTTTACTCCTTAAACAGGAGCAGAATGGCAGAAGTGTAAACAATCTGCCATTAATTAAATGCCAGCACCCCAAGGGAGCATACACACTGCTTATCCTCCCTCAATGAGCCTGTAACCCACCCTCTTTTCCTGACTTAAACGTCCTTCACCATGGAAAACCCTGTCAGGCCTTATTACATAGACATACAACACTCTGTCCAGAGCCCATTGCCTGTATCTGGAAATACCATGTAATGTATCATAACACAAAGCATGCACTTTTCAAAATCTGTAAAAAAAAACAAACTTGCTTTCTAAAAAAACATACATCCTGTTTACTCAAGACAATATTTGAGGTAAACTCCAGGTCTTAATTAGTGATGTATGTTTTTATACCAATTCTGCTAATGTATAAAACCAATGCAGAAACGGACACCAGGGCCACGTACTTGACATTGGTTTAGTTTCCTTTGCTCAATACTGTCAAACTTTTCTGTGGACCCAGGTGTGCTGTGCACATACAATTCACATTTCAAAAGGCATTAGGAGAAGTAATAGCAAAATATTAAGCAAAGGTATCAAAGTAAGTGGAAGTATAAAAGAAAAGACAAGTAAAAAATGTGGACCAAAGGTGAGAAGTGAAACAAAGTGAGAAGTTTAAAGAAAAAGCAGAAGAGGGAGAATAAAAATACAGAAATGTAAAACATGCAGGGAACTGTCTGGAAAAAGTGAAACCAGAACTATTCGGGGCTTAAAAAATTGGAAGTGAAGAAAAATTAAACAGTTGCTGAATTGCTCAGCTCTGCATGATAAAGGAGACCTGACTTTTGAATCTGTGGATTAATTAGACTGTTTAGTGAGGGTGGAAGATATTGCAGTGATGTCTGTTACAGCTATTCATATGCACATTTCCAATTTGTCCAGAATATTTCATGATAAAAGGCCATTTTGACCCTCTCTTTTTTTCCTATATAAGTGGGGAATGGATCTGTACATTTTGTCGGGACCTGTCCAAACCAGAAGTAGAGTATGACTGTGACAATCTGCATCATATAAAGAAGGGAAAAACTGGCCCAAGCTTGGCCCCAGTTGACCAAAGGGTGAGATTCATTTATTTATGAAGAAAAATTTACTCCAAGATGGTTAATACTGTTTCTCATTTCTCCCTTATTCCAACTTCCATTTATGTTGCAGCAATATGGTGCTGGATGGGCAAAGGATACAGGAGATGGGATTAACTATGGTATATGGTATAAAGGCAGATCACAGATCAGCCATGATCTTATCAAATGGCGGAGCAGGCACGAGGGGCTGAATGGCCTACTCCTGTTCCTATATTCCTATGTTTCTAACTAAGATTGTTCATTTGGACTTTCAAAAAACCTTTTGACAAAGTTTCACGTTAAAAGTCACAGGAATCTTGAGTAGAACATGGGACTGGATAAGAATTTGCTCAAAAAAGGGGGAAGAAAGAATACTTGAGGTGTAATGTCAGCATGTTGGAGGTGGATGGCGGGGGGTTGTTTTGGGGAAGTGCCTCAGGCGTTAATGCTTGGACCCTGTTTGTAATCTACATCAGACCTTAACACTGAAACCAAATATAAGCTTTTTTTAATGTACTAACCCTAAAATAGAGAGTATAGTAGAGACAGATGTTACTTTTAAAGATTTGCAAAAGGATTTGGAGCACTTAATGAAATTGGGTAGTTAATTTGCAAATAAAACTTACCAATGAAAAATATAGGTAATACACATTGGTTGAAAAAAAATGTCAAGTATATAATGAATTGAATAGAATTATTACTGGCAAAGTCAGGGATACCTCAGAAGAATGGACTTGCCATTTTCAATGTCTGCATAATGTGTTTAAGCAATTTTTTAAAAAAGCAAATGGAAGACTTGTGTATAAAATATTTTTATATATTTAATATATAGTCAGACCAATAGAGTATAAGTCTAGAACTTATGCTGAGATTTTACAGTGCATTACTAATATCGTACTTGGAGTGCTGTGTTTAGTTCTGGTTGCCATGCCACAAAAAGTTTACAGGCATTGGAAAAGATAGAGAAATGCAACAAGGCTAAATCTAAATGTAATGGAGATTGTTCTATGAGGAAAGGTTAGAGCAGCGTTCCTATGTTCCTAGCAGCAAAATCTCTGCAGTCCTGAAAGAAAGTGGTTATGGGAGGATCTCATTGAGGTATATCAATTACGAAATAGTACGATAATGTAAATGTGACAGAATATTATTTTGAAATAAATTTTAAAAAATGGGTATTAAGAACTACTTTACTCACTGATAAATGTTTGGAATAATCTGCCAATTGGTTTAGTGGAGGCTAAAGCAGGGTTGTTCAAAATGGCATTGGATGCTAACATTAGAGAGTTAGGGTACTAGAGTGATGAGTGTCAGTGTGCCAAGTGATCGTTTCTCATCCTTAACATTTGTTACATGCAGATCTCTTTACCCTATAACATTAATTTAAGTGGGATTTTATTTTCATCTCAAATTTTGGATTTGAAATATAGCTAGTCAGATTTATTAAATATTTTAAATGCAAACTGAGTATCCTATTATTGTATCTCAACTTCTTGTATGATGTATAGACCATTATCAAACTCACCTTTACGGCTTTATTAACTGGTGTTTTTTCCCCCTTTTTTTTAGAAGTGTGAACGTCTCCTCTTATATCTGTATTGTCATGAAATGAGCATCGCATTCCAAGAACCTGTTCCTTCCTCTGTAAGTGTCTCTGGTTGTGGAGCTATGTCCTATTTCTGAAACATGTCTACATTTTAATACCTTTTACATTAAAAGAACTTTTGCAAAGTGAACATGATATGAAAGCCATTAGTGTGACCCCTTTGTGTCAGATCTACTTTGTTCAGAAACTGGCTTGATATAAATGTGGTTTATTTTCGTCATTTAACTCCAGGCAGGTATGCAATGGTGTAGTAAGGAGATGTCTCTGCATTGGCTTCCACCCTCAGTGTCTAGATTCTGACACTTGCGTACACGTCCACCCTCAGTGCTTAGAACCTGACACTTGTTTACACATCCACCCTCCGTGCCTAGATTCTGACGCTTGCTTACACGTCCACCCTCAGTGCTTAGAATCTGACACTTGCTTACACGTCCACCCTCAGTGCTTAGAATCTGACACCTATTTACACGTCCACCCTCAGTGCTTAGAATCTGACACCTATTTACACGTCCACCCTCAGTGCTTAGAATCTGACACCTGTTGACACATCCACCCGCAGTGCCCAGATTCAGACACCTGTTTACACGTCCATTCTCACATACCTAGATTCTGACACCTGCTTACACATTCATCCTCAGTGCCTAGATTCTGACACCTGCTTACGCATTCACCCTCAGTGCCCACATTCTGAGACTGGTTATATATGTCCACCCTTAGTGCCCACATTCTGAGACTGGTTATATATGTCCACCCTTAGTGCCCACATTCTGAGACTGGTTATATATGTCCACCCTTAGTGCCCACATTCTGAGACTGGTTATATATGTCCACCCTTAGTGCCCACATTCTGAGACTGGTTATATATGTCCACCCTTAGTGCCCACATTCTGAGACTGGTTATATATGTCCACCCTTAGTGCCCACATTCTGAGACTGGTTATATATGTCCACCCTTAGTGCCCACATTCTGAGACATAGAATCATAGAAAGGTTACAGCATGGAAGGAGGCCATTCGGCCCATCGAGTCCACACCAGCTCTCTGCAAGAGCAATCCAAATAGTCCCACTCCCCTGCCCTATCCCCATAGCCTTGCAAATTTCTTCTTTTCAAGTACGTATCCAGTTCCCATTTGAAGGCCATGATTGAATCTGCCTCCACCACCTCCTCGGGCAGTGCATTCCAGATCCTAACTACTCGCTGTGTAATAAAGTTCTTCCTCATGTCACCATTGGTTCTTTTGCCAGTCACCGTAAATCTATGTCCGCTGGTTTTTGACCCTTCCGCCAATGGGAACAGTTTCTCTCTATCTACTCTGTCTAATCCTTTCATGATTTTGAATCCCTCAAACAAATCTCCTAGCAAACGCCTCTGTTCCAAGGAGAACAACCACAGCTTTTCCAGTCTATCCACATTTCTAAAGCCCCTCATCCCTGGAATCATTCTAGTAAATCTCTTCTGCACCCTCTCTAAGGCCTTCGCATCTTTCCTAAAGTGCAGTGCCCAGAACTGGATACAATACTCCAGTTGTGGCCGAACCAGTGTTTTATAAAGGTTCATCATGACTTCCATACTTTTATACTCTGCCTTTATTTATAAAGCCCAGAATCCTGTATGCTTTTTTAACTGCTTTCTCAACCTGCCCTGCCACCTTCAATGATTTGTGCACGTATACCCCCAGATCTCTGTTCCTGTGCCCCTTTTAGAGTTGTGCCCTCTAGTTTATATGGCCTCTCCTCGTTCTTCCAACCGAAATGTATCACTTCACATTTTTCTGCGTTAAATTTCATCTGCCACATGTCCGCCCATGCCACCAGCCTGTCTGTATGCTCTTGAAGTCTATCGCTGTCCTCCTCACTGTTTACTACCCTTCCAAGTTTTGTGTCATCTGCAAATTTTGAAATTGTGCCCTGTACACCCAATTCCTAGTCATTATTATATATCAAGAAAAGCAGTGGTCCCAGCACCGACCCCTGGGGAACACCACTGTGCACCTCCCTTCAGTCCGAAAAACAACCGTTCACCACTATCCTCTGTTTCCTGTCACTCAGCCAATTCTGTATCCATGTTGCTACTGCCCCCTTTATTCCATGGGCTATCCTTGATGTTAAGCCTACCATGCGGCACTTTATCAAACACCTTTTGAAAGTCCATATATAGATCAACTGCATTGCCCTCATCTACCCTCTCTGTTACATCATCACATTCTGAGACTGGTTATATATATCCACCCTCCGTGCCCACATTCTGAGACATGTTTGGACACTGGCACCAAGGGTGAGTTGCACTAAAGTTATTCCAAGGCATATTATGATGATGTGGTAATTAAGGAGAATTTGGAGTAGCTGAATACAGTTTAGATGACAATTTCACCTCTTTACTTCTCTCTCCTGTAAGTGGTGACTTGTTCTGTAGGTACTGGCACCATCACTTCACCCTCCTGAGTGGCCATTCTTCGTGTGTGAGCCTATGTGGAGATTTGATGGGCTACATTACTGGGGGTGGGATATTACAGTTGATTCTAACCCTAACCACCTACATGTACTTTCCAGCAGGGGTCATTAGAAGGGGATCAGGAAGATGTCTTCACAGACTAACATTTAAACCTAGGACTTGTTTGTCTTGAGAGCATGCAACATAGTCAATTTACTCACTGAGTACTTACATTTCTAAGTGCCAGGCTATTTGTATGTGGTGGTTGTTTTCCACCTAGAATGACATTTGTGATATGATCTTGGGACAATTTTTAACAGTAAATGTGCTGGTTGGAGTATACTACAAATACCCTTATACTGAACTGTGAAACCATTCCTCCCCCTCCCACACCCAGTTATAGCATTTTGTTTTCCTTCAATTACCCATTCATTTCTCTTATGAAACCCACAAGAAATGAATGATTTGTGTCAAAAATATAACATGGCCTTAATGTTTCACTATTGCATTAGAAGAACTGTTATTCTAGTCATTAACAGTGACTGGGACAGTGATGTTTGCAGGATTGACTTAGAAAACCAATCTGCTGGCGATAATTGAAGATCTGTTAATCAAGGAGGCCAAGTCATGAATAAACTTAGTACTCAAGTATAGCCACGGTAACCAGAGTTAATTATTCAAGTAGAACCAATCTGTGTTTTAATAGATAATCGATTGCAATTTAATCTTTATTAAAAGTCTTTATAGCCTAAACTCCAAATTATATTGTAATTTTCTGTGGTTTTACATTGATGTGCTGGCAGCATGCTTGTGGTACTGTACTGCTGACAGCACCAACCAATATAAACTTGCCATCCATAACAATATTGAGAATGATTACATTAACATCCTAACTTTGATACTTGGCTCATGGGTATTGACACCATGCCCCTTACCAAAGCCTCCCCACCTGGCTATAATTGCATCGGCTACCCTCATCACCATGTCACAATTTGGTGTCTTTCCCCTACTTCTTTTGACATCATCTTTTCCTTCAAGCACATCACTGTGTTCCATCCCTCATGCCTCTGTTTTGAAACCTGCATTGTCTACTGCCCCCACCTCCCACAAAACCCCAAGCCCCACATTGAGTTTCTCCCCAACATATCCTGCTGCTTTTCCTTTCTCAGCCTTTGCACTAAGCAACAAATCACTCTATTGTTCAAACTTAATCTCTCCTGAATTTGGGAGGTCTGGAGGTCATGGATGGCACTATATCAATATAAGTTCTTTCTTCAAATTCATCACCCTCTTGTCTTCCTCCACCAACCTATATTCATGGCCACCTCCTTGTGTCCAACCCAATATCCTTCTGCACCTGCCCCTGCTAAAAAAAAATCTTCCCCCAAGTCACTTACAAGTGCTCTTTAAAATTCCAAACTGCCTAAACGATTGGCCCTCCATTTGCCAAAATGCCTCTACAGAGATCAGTTTGTTTAAGCACTCCCTCACCTCCACCTTTGATCCCCCTGCCCCTAGTAAAACCTTCACTGCCTCACACCCTGGTCATTCCCCCTGGTTTGGCCTGCATCCTCACTCTTTCAAGCCCAAGGGGTGCAGGTTTAAGTATATCTGGTGCACAACTGGCATACTTAGCCATTACCAGATTTGGCTGGACCATATCAAGCTCTACTGAGTCTTACTTTCCGATGCCAAAACTGTGTTAACTCTAGAATCAACCTGGAAAGCAAAGATAACCTCTGCTGCTTTACTGCACGATCAACCTTGTCCTTAAACCCCTCTCCAGTGGCCATACCACCCTCCCCTCTAACATTTAAGTGCAAGAATCTCATGGACTTCTTTGTCACTAAGTTAAAGACCATCCATCCAGCTGCCTCTGCTGCTTCACGATCTTTATCTAGTTTCTCTCCTATCTTCCCCCATGCCGCCTCTGCGCTCATCTCATGCACGAGATCCACCACCTGCTCCCTTTGTTCCATTCCCCACTAAATGTTGACCACCCAACTTACCTTCTTAGTCCCCATGCTAGCTGACATTGTAACTGGTTCTCTTTCTTCAGGTGCCATCTCCCTCGCTTTCAGAACCACAGATGTCACCCCCTTCTCAAAAACCCACCCTCAATCCCTCTGTCCTTGCAAACTATCACCCCATGTTCAATCTCCCTTTCCTCCAAAGTTCTTGAACATGTTGCCTCCCAAATCTATGCCCATCTCTCCCACAACTCCCTGTTTGAATCTCTCCCATCAGGTTTCCACCCCATGCAGTACCAAAACAGCTCTATAACCAATTTCACAAATAACATTCTCTGACCATGGTGCATTATCCCTTCTCCTCATTATTGATCTCTACATCCTTTGACACAGTCGACCACACCGTCGTCCTCCAACTTCTCTCTTCCATTGTCCAGCTCAGTGAGACAGCCCTCCCTCTGTTCCACTCGTACCTATCCAATTGTAGCTGGAGCATTTCCATGAATGCCTTCTCCTCTAGCCCTTGCATTGTTTCCTCCGGAGTCCTTACTTGTCATCTACAAGCTACCCCTTGGCAACATCATCTGCAGACATGGGGCCATGCTTCCACATGTACCTCTACCTCTCTGTCACCTCTCTTGACCCTTGCACTGCCAATGATCTGTGATATTCAGTCCTGGGTGAGCTGCAATTTCTTCCAGCTAAACAATGGGAAGACTGAAGCCATTGTGGACCCCACCACTAACTCTGTACCTTTCCCAACGACTCTAATCCCTCTCCAGCCATTGTCTTGGCCTGCACCAGACTGTTTCCAATCTGTCTTATTCAGCCCCGAGTTGAGCTTCTGACCCCATATCGTATCAATCACGAAGACCACTTACTTCCATCTCCATAACATCACCCACCTCTGCCCCTACCACAGCACATCTATAGCTGAAACCCTCATCCATGCATTCGTTGCCTCCAGACCTGAATATTCCAATGCTTTTCTGACTGGTCTCCTTTCCTTCACTCATCATAAACTTCAGATCATCTATAACTCTGCTGCCCACAGCTCACCTATCACTCCTGTTTCTGTTAACATACATTGGCTCTCAGTCCCCCAAATATGTAATCTCCTCCAGATCTACGCACCCCTTCTCCTTCTGGAACTCTGCTTCTCTGACTCTGGCCTCTTGTGTATTCATTCCTTCCCTCCCTCCACCATTGGCAGCCTTGCCCTCAGTTGCCTACACCTCATACTCTGGAATTTTCCTCTTAAATCCCTCTCTACTTCCACCTCCTTTAAGACCCTCCCTAAAACCCACCTCTTTTACCAAATGTTTGGTCACCGTTCCTAAAATCTCCTCCTTTTGGCTCTTTTTTTTATTCTGTCAAGTGCCTTGGGATTTTTTTTTATGTTAAAGGTGCTATATAAGTGCATGTTAACTTCCTTCTTGCATCACTCATCAAAATTAGGACAGCATTTTTATATCAGTCAGTACTAAAGTGGAACCATTTCTTCTTTCCTTTTCTTCCCTGCTTCCCCCCCCTTTCCCCCAGTGTCCAATAACAGCATTGGGCTGGGACTTGGGCTACAGGTATAATTGAAATCTGCGTTAAAGTGGAATCAATCTGCCTTTTTTCCTTCTAGGTTCCTGATTACTACAGAATTATTAAGAACCCGATGGATTTATCCAGAGTGAAAATGAAATTGCAGAAAAAGCACTCTCAACATTACCAAACACCAGAGAACTTTGTGGCTGACATTAGGCTCATTTTCAAGAACTGTGAAAAGTTCAATGAAGTAGGTATCGTTTGTGAATTTGTATCTGGCAGTTTCAAATGCACCAAAACTTCAAGTTCTGTTACCACAGTGGTGTTAAGTTTTGCAATCCATATTAAGAGTTTATTTTTCAAACAACTTTAAACAAGCCCAGATTCAAACTGAGTATAATTTGAATTTCATCTAGAAACCCAAAATACAATAAAAGAGTAGTCAGCGCAGATTTCATTCATGACCAACCTTACTGAATTCTTGTAAGTAACAGAAAGAATAAGCAACGGTAATGGAGTAGGTGTAATATACATGGACTTTCAAACGGTCTCCAATAAAGTACTGCATAGTAGACTCGTGACACAGAGCATGTGGAGTCGGGACAAGTGGCAGAATGGATAGCAAACTGGCTTGGAAAATAAGAGCTTAAATGGGGTAGAGGCGCAAAGGGATTTAGGGGTACAGATTCACAAATCGTTAAAAGTAGCCATAAAAAGTGCAAACAAAGCACTGAGGTTCATTTCTGGAGGAATAGAATTCAAAAGCAGAGAAGTTATGTTAGTTATATAGAACCTTGGTTGAACCACACTTAAGAGTACTGTGCTCAGTTCTGGTCTCCATATTACACAAAGGATATAGAAGTACTGGAGAAAATGTAAAAAAGATTTACTAGAACTGAGAGGATACAACTTTCAGGAAAGACTAATCGTGCAGTAAAATTCCACAAGTTCATCATTCATTGAAGTTGTAAACAGGAGTATAAGTAGATTGTTAATTGATCCTCTTGTATCCTGTTTTTATGATAGCAATCAAAACTGCTATATATAATAACTTTCAATCTCAAAACTTTCACGCAGTTTGTAGCTGTTCCCTGATATGGCTTTTGTACTTAACTTCTTGGCTTGATCTTTGCTTTTATACACTAGGCCTGTCCTTGGGAGTAGTGGCATAATGTCAGTGCATTGCCTCTTTTTCTACAGGATACAGTTTTGGGGCATTATGAGCCAAAGCCAGGCTTTAACCAGCTTTTTCTAATTTGGCAAAAATGCCCAAAATAAATAAGTATAATTAAATGCTAAAATTGGCATTAAAGCATCAATCACAGGCCCCTCGGAATACCGGAAACTGTTTTGCCAGCTACATTCAAATTCCTCCCCACTGTCTGGAATCTCTCAACTCTGCATGTACGACTTAATCACTACTCAACTGGAATTATTCTTAAAGTGCATCATTGTAAGTTGGGTTTCCTGATTAATTTGCTTAAAGGAAACTAAAATGTAGTAAACTTGACCATTGTGAAAATAGAATGCCATTATGGGTCTTGATGTGATGCCACATAACTTGTGGTTCCAGCAGATAATATATACACCTGCGGCTATCCTCTCGATTAAATATGGTATGATGATGGAACCTGATTACATTTTCTACTCTTTGGATATCTGTTTTGTTTGCTTAGGACCGTAGTGTGACTATTGTGACTACATTTGCAATACATATATATCCTTCTATTAATGTACAGCTTATGGCGTTGGATGGCTATATGTAAAAAGCAGGTTTATTCATAGGGCTATTTTCCATGTACTAGGACCACATTACGGCTGATCATTTGTACTGAGTCAGTTCTTTTCAGCAACCTCTATCCTTGAGGACTAGAATGACAATTCTCAGGGTACATCGCTTATTTTAATTGTCATTTTGATTTAACTAGAGATGTGTAGTCCTTTCAGGTATGTCTTTCATCATGGCTGGCTCTTTTAGAAACTTTTCCATCTGATACTATAATGCAAAACATGCTACCATATGTACTGTAGAAAATGGCATTATAAAAATTTAAACCTAGACTTTGTGTGTAAAATTCAGTACCAGAGACTTTTTATTTTTTACTTCAGTAACTGAAAATGATCCCAAGGCATTTGTACCTTCAAACAACCTGGCTGTTTTGTTGGTATACTTCTGTAGTACCTTAATAGAGATGCATCGAGAGGTAAAATTTTAAGTGTATGATGGTATGTTTAGATTTCTCCTCATTTAATTCAAATTGAAGTGTTATTTTATGGAGGAGGGGGACGACTTCAAACTACTTTTCTCGCCTGTTCTCTCCATAGGCAAATTGTTCAAGGCTACGTGGTATATCTGCTGAAGTTGGAAGATGAATTTATGAAGTGCTTTGCGGGTGTTAAATATTCTGCCCTTAATTTGGCATTTATTTGCATAACAGTTTGTTAGGATAGACAAGATCTCATTTGCGTAAGCACCATATGTTTAGGCAGTATACAAATGATCTGCTTCAACAGTCACTGAGCATGTCTGAGCTAAGAAGTTAATTTGAAAAGTTAGGATTAGCTATTTGCCAGGTACAGTTATTGCTGGAGGATACTGTAGGTGTGTATGTTACGTCGTACAAATATTGATTCATTTTCTCTTCCCCCACCCCCATTCACAACACTGCCACCAATTTTCTCTCTTGTTACTCCTCTTCTCTGAAAACGTCTCATGCTGGTGTGCTACTCCACAGGTGACCTGCACCATGACTCTTGCTATGTGGGCCAATACAGTCAGGCTGATCATGCCCTTCCTCGTGTCCACTCCATACTTAAAGTGGGTGTCACTGGATGGTGGTCAGGAATGTAAACCCTGATCAGTGAGGGTCCTGGAATACTGAGGATGCTAATGTTTCCCTGGCTAAGCCTAACTCACTGAACACAGACCAAGAATTAGACCTAGGCTGTACCCTGTTTGTAGGTTTCAATGCAAAACCTTATGCATTTACCCAGTGGGGAACTTCAGTACTTCTCACTGTTGCACACAAAATATGGTATAAATTCTTAAGAAATGCATGTTTACTTTTCTAACCACAAGACTGCACAATGAACCCAGAATAAATCTTCCCTACATGCACTAGATTCCCAATAAATAGAGGGGCAGGGTATACACAAAAATTGCTGTTGTTAGTGATGCAAATCGTCATTTTGTTTTTACATTTTAAGCAGTGATCTTGTGTTGTAAAATGTGTTCACGTAATATTTTAGTTAGATTGCAGAAGATGTTTGATCACATAGGGAGGGTAAGTATTATAATTCAACAAAGGAAATTGAAGCCAAGCTAATATTGGCATGAAAATTGCCAGTGATATTGATATAGTTATTAACAAATATATTATGCCACCTCTTATTTTTGCATTCTTAACAGTCCAGCCTTCTTTTAAAACAAAAGGAGCATGGATTTTTATTGTAGTGCAAATACTTAAATAAGTATGCACTTAAGGGGATAAACTGTACAAATATTAAGGAAACTTTTTTTGATGTTTGTCTATATCAGTGCAACATAAAACAAATTTACGTTATGAATTTTATTGTCTCATAAAGGTTACCCTATTACCTGGGGTTCAAAATGGTCCTCAAGTCCTCATGAGGACCAAAGAAAGGGAAATAAGAACCAAGGTAAAACATCACCCCTGCTTATGACAGACCTGTTTCTTTCTCTGCAGTGTGTATCAGTTGAATTTGGTTGTTTATGTAAAAAAAAAAGTTCCACATGGTGGATGAGGAATGAAAAGATAGTGTCTCACTAAGACACAGCTCAAAATCTTATTTTAGCCACTGTTCATTGTACCAGATTAAATTCATTGTGTACGGGAATGGTTTGGAACACTGGCCTTTTACTTTTGACCCTTTGGTTCAAATTCAGACAGACAGATGAGACAAAACTCTCCTTTGCTGGCTGTAAGGTCCTACTTGACATGTGTTTGACAGCTTCAATCCATTGCCTAATGGGGATATGGACCCACCAACATACTGCTTGCTGTTCCTTAGTTGGCATTAATTTGATCTTATTTTCGAAGACCAGAGAATGGCAGGTGTGAAAAATAGAATGTCTCAGTGGTGCAGTAGGGGAGGATCTTCTGTTGGTCTAAAGCACATTGTGCAGAGTAAAGGCAGCTTTACTCTTCACATTGTCATGCAGTACATGATCTGGAAGTACTTGATGCTGAGTGTTCAAAAAGGGAAAATGTTCAGTTTACCAATATTACGTCATTTTGAGTACAAGATGCCCAGTATTGTGGCAATTGGAGTGCTCTTCAGAGGTCAACTTTGAGTTCCTAAGACGCTTTTGGCGTTGTCATATTGTTACTTGCGCAGTAGAAGAACGGGGCTATAATGAAGATTAGCAACCTACAAGTACCCCGTTCCAATTTTTTTCTCACACTGTCACTGTCCCCCGTTGGGCCTGTTGGCATCCTATAGAAAGAAGCTAATGCTCTGTGCTGCTTCAGTTGTGGCCCTTAGGATGTATAGAAATTCAGAGGCATGGAATTCACTGCTATTATAATGCCAAGCACTGTGAGTGAGAGTTCTGTAAAGGTATCACTATAGGCATATTATCAATATAAATCCACTCAATTTGCTAGCCTCTGTTGTCTTGAGTTTTTGCCACTTGGCAGCTGATGTAGGGGAAAACAATAACTGAAGCCCATTTTGCTATACTGCAGGCCCAGATTTAAGATTTGTATTTACACCATTGATGTCTGGAGCATGAATTCTCCCAGTTATAGGAGGCATGTGGTAGTGAAATAAAGTGAAGGCTGAGGGAGAAGGAAGAGATAAAGATATCAAAAAGACATAGAATGTATTTACACAGAAATTAACCTGGCACTTGAGGTTAGCCTTGGCTCAGAGCCTTCGCCACTAAATCAGGTGGTGGGTTCAAGCCCCACTACAGAGACTTGGCACATAGTCTAGCCTGACACTCCAGTGCAGTACTGAGGGAGTTCTGCAGTGTTGGAGGTGCTATCGTTCGGATCAGATGTTAAACCCATCTGCCTCTTCAGGTAGATGTAAAAGATTCCATGGCACTATTCATAGAAGAACAGAGTAGTTCTCCTAGAGTCCTGGCCAACATTTATTCCTCAACCAACCCTGCCAAAACAGATTACCTGGTCACTTATTGCTGTTTGTGGGACCTTGCTATGTGCATATTGGCTACATTTACCTATAGTACCTAAACTTTAAAAATATTTTGTTGGCTATGAAGCACTTTGGGACGTCCTGAGCTTGTGAAAGGCCCTATATAAATGCAATTTATTTCTTTATTATGGAGCAGTTTTGCTGTATAAGGTAGCATGTAGATCACTTTTTTTAACAACATATGGTTTTAATTTGGGGGTGAGACCTACATGTGAGTTAATGTCTTTCAGGTTTGGAGTGTGATTTATATGTGCTCCAATGTGGTAAATGAGGACAGTATAGTTTGTCCATAATCAACGTTTTATGTAGTGTGTGCAAGGAAAAGGTTGCATAGTATAGGACCAGGGCTGATATTTTGTGGCATACTGACATTGTATAGTAAGTGGATTTACCACAATAAAGCATTACAAATATTATAGTATCTAATTTAAGATTATAAAGTGCATAATGAGAAAAGTATGTCTGTCTTATCCTGATGTTGAGGTACTTCTAAAAAACCATAGCCATTCCTTGAAACAAGATATGACCATCTTATCTATGGGTGTGCACCTTTTAAAACCAGAAGAGATTAAAATCTGGATGCATTTCATTTTGAAGATTTGTATACACACATTTTCAGAGACGCATCCTGTTTTGAAAGTTTGGGGTGGATTTTGTATACAAATTGTAACACCTTGAAGAATTCGTCCCAATTTTCTCCTCACCTGAAGGTGCTAACTTGCCTGGCTAAGGTTTTACAGAGAGTAGCAGGCATGCTTCCTCATCTAAGTAGGTGTGTGTCAGTGTAGATTGAGAGTTTTGGTAGGCTAATAGTGTGGAGGGCTTCACAGCTGATCCTGTCCTCTGCTGAAGTCTACATAAGCAAAATTTCCAGCAGTGATCATTTAACTGCCAAGTGGGAGCCTTGCCTGATTTCCCACACCCACCCCCCCCCAAGGCTATGGGCATTAAGCTCAATTGTAAGAATTCATCTCCTCTCCCAGCTGAGATCAACTAACCTAGAACACATTGGGGAATTGAACCTGGGACATGAAGGTCTGTATGGGTTTGTCACACCACAGGTCGTCATCTAATATTCAAGGGTTTTAATAAATGAGTTCTTTGTTATAATGGGGATACTAGTCTGTTGGTAGTAAGATTAAATACTTTTGTGTTGCTTTCACTTTTAGGTAGATTCAGAGGTGGCCCAGGCCGGAAAGGCTCTAGAAAGCTATTTTGAAGCAAAACTACAGGTGGTTTATTCAGACAGAACCTTTACACCTCTGGTAGAATCAGATTCCGACCACGAAGATGAAGCTCATATTAGCGAGGATTCGGACGATGACTTCGTTCAACCTAGGCGAAAGCGGCTAAAGTCGGACGACAGGCCAGTGCACATTAAATAATTTTCTCCTCCTTTGAGGGGAGGATGAACTTTAGACTTTTTCCCCTTTTTTGTGTTCACAGGATGTGAGCAATACTCCCGTGGCTATCTGCTTGTTGGTTGTAAAAGCTGATACCCACCACACAGTATTTATTAGAGTTTTAAAATGTTTTTTGTACAAATAAACAAGACTTTGTTCCATTTGTTCATTGCCTGGATACAGAGAGTCTTTCCGGACTCTGTTCCGTTTTTTTTAAAATATCCTTGCCTTTACTGATGTAATTATCTAATTAATTCTTTGTGTGCTAAACGTTGTAGATGGCATATATTTTATTGGCATGCACAAGGGACTATTTATTAACTACGCTAATCTTTAATTTACATATTTAGAATCTGAAGTTTAATTTGTATAAAATGGTAACCTACAATTCAATTATCAATTTAGATAAACACAGTAGCTCTTGCCTTTCAGGTGCCTGTTCTTATTGTTACCTTGTTTTAGCTACCAAGTATTCAATTCAGAACAGATGTGAAATCTTCTGATGCTATCCATTGAATGTCATGATTTTAATTCCGGTGAAGTAAATACGTGCACTGCAATAATTAGCTGCCATTAACCACGTTTTAAACTATTTGCGGACCACAGTAGCATTTCTTTGCATCTTAAAAGTACAAGATTTGCTTATTCTTTATTTTTGCAAAACTGTAAATAGGAGCGTGTTTCACGTGTGTACTTTTGTGCGTTTTTGCTTTGACTTTGACATTTGCTTAGAATGAAGCCCAGGATATGGCCTGCAGATCCTACAATTAATGCCACGATCTGTGGAATAGCCGAAGTGCTCCTGAATAATCTATGTTACCACTGACACACTGCACCAATAAGTTACGGTTTCATTTTAATTTATTTCCTGCGGACTCTTTTTCGTACCTTGAAAGTTATGGGGGATTTCAAGGCAGTGGAACAGTACCAGAAAGTAATCCGATTTCCGGACCTGTTGGTCTTTTTTTTTCTGCATTGCTTGTTTATCATTGGATGCTTAACATTGGTCAAGTACAAAATTGGGCACCATCTAAGTTGAGAACAGAATCTGGTACTTTTTTTTAAAAAAAGACTGATGATCTTGTCATTTTTAAACATGAGTGAAAAGTTCATGTACTTGACCATTAAACAACTGGAACTAAAATCTGAGCTCAACTGTGACTATTAAGTGAAAGTGATTAGCCATTTGGTGCAGTGGATTTGTTGCATTGTTTCTCTCCTTTGGGATGTAGGCTTGAATTCAGCGGAACTGCTCATACTTCTCTCCCTACTGGCTGAGACACTCCAAAATGAAATGTGTTTGGCCAATCTCAACCCAGTTCTCAGTTGGGCATAGGCTCACAGAACAAAACTATCCACAATTCCCACAAATTGATACTAACTTTATCTAATACCTGCAATAAGGATGGCTGGTGTCGGAAATGGGGAAAGTAGTGTGAATAGCACAATAGGATGTGATCTTCAAAGGTTACATTCAGTGCCTTTTTTGTTAGGTGGTTTAACAGGATGCGGTTGGAGGTAATTGCAACAAGAACAGATGCGTCATGAATTTGATCCTGGCATTTGCTGGCTGGACAAAAAGACTTGAAAATTTACACTGGGATACTAACAGCAATCAGAGCTTTCCGGTAGCCCACTTCATGCTTCAGTCCTGGTTCAGCAAGTGATGCATCAACTGTACGTTTAAGCTTTTATTTTCAAGGAACAGATTGTTGCTTGGAGTGAGAATGATGGGACGCTGCAGGGAGCCGTGCTCTGCATCTAATCTGCTCTGCCTAACTTTGGGAGTATGTGACGCTGATGCTGGGAACCAAAAATGGAAGTGTGCACAGTCAGGAATGGAGCCACCGCCCCTCACCTTGATCACGATGAACAATTCATTCGTGCAATTTCAAAATAAAAGATGAAAGTGATATATTTGGAAGTGGTGTACTTCTCTAGTTTTGTAAAATTGAAATCAGAACTAGATTGAAATAAAACTATTCAGTGGTGATTGTTCTCCTTACTTTAAATGTACAAGCACTTGATGCTTAAATGCTTCTTTAAGTGATTTGATGCCATCTATATATGATTTTTTTTATTAATCGTTTTATATTGTTACGTGAGAAATGTATGAAGTTTGTGTATAGGATAGACACCAATACCAAGGCTGTTAAAGCCTACAGGTTAATAGCGATTGTATAATGGGAATACTCGGATACTCATTACTGTACCAATATGTAAAACCTCAATCTCTGAATAAGGTAAACATAGTATCACTGCACCCCCAACTTGTGTGTTTTACACCACAAATTAAACATTAATAAACTAGTGGTTTGAACCATTCATGGTAATGTGTTGAGGAAACTTCTGCAGGAGTAGTAGATTTCGTGACATCTTCATATATTTTTACTGTGTGCTTGAATTCCATACTGATACAAGAGAGTCCTTTAAGCTGTTATACAATCTTCTGTGAAACTGGTCAGGATATGGACTTTTTTTCCTTTACTAATTTAGTTTCCATGATCAACGTCTGTGTAACTGGTTTTCGATCTGCATCAGAAATGACAACACTAGCTAGTGGAAAGTTTAAAAGCGTTGATTTATTTTTTAATGGCTAAAATATATATTCCTGGTGACTTGCCCTCCTACAATTACTTACATATGATATCTTATAGTAGATGTTAACTTCTAACAAGATATGTGTCCACATTTTAAACAGCATATAACTGGGTACCCTTGCCCTTCACATCAATAGATCTCAGTATGACTACCAGCTGCTTCTGTTGTCCACACACAGCACAGAATTTTAAAAAATCTGATTGATTCTAAGTCATCCTTCAACCAATTTTTGGATAAATCACCCTTTAATGTATCCTTTTATGCAATTTTTTTTTCTATATCTCATTGAGTATTCTAATACTATTCTGACCACTGGGATCTGATTATCCACCAGCTAATAAGACTTATTTTAAACAACAATCTGTAATAAGCTTTCACTCGGAGATCAAGGTACTCACAAGTAAATACAGTTCCTAAGGATCAACTGTTATGCTTCAAAAAGCAGAATATAAGTGTGAAGTTCATCCGGGATTTGTTGAATTCAGGATTTACAGTTTTCATGTGCTTCAGTAGTACATGCCGTAACTTGATAATTTCTAATGAAAATCACAAATAATCAAATTTAGGGCATTACTTGCATACGATTGATGCTTCCTGACTCACTTACATCTTGTGTATTGCAATTCCATTAACTAGGGCCAGAAAGGGCTGACGCTGCTACTATATCCAGTTTGAAAGGGAGAGGACCATTCAAATATGTAATGTCATTCTATTTAGGGGAGAACCTGCTGTTGGACAGAAGCGATGTACAGTGAATTGTGAAGTTACAATAATAGCTTATTTATAAGTCGCACTTTGTTTCTAATTCTATTTCATAATGGGGGTTTATGCTATACACATACCTTGACTTACAGGTTTTAGGCTGAGATCTAAAATGGTAATATGACTTGTATGTGCCATTATGGTTATTATGTGGGATTGAGGTTGGAGATGAAAGTCTGTTGAGAGATTTGATTGTGGAGCAAATATTACTGCTGATCATTTCTAAAAGCTTCTTGTGTATGCCATAAAAATATACAGCCTCATTAGCTACTGATCATACTCTAAGTTGATCGTCCTATGGATGAATTTTAAGCGACTTCACCTTTGTCTTTTTTTTAATGATTGCCAGTTATGACTGTTGCATCTGCTGTGTTTTTTGCTAGTTTTGTAACTTAAAGTTTACAGTATTTTTGTCAAAATGAGTTATTTAAAAGCCTGTCAACAGTTTGTAAATATTACCTGTTTAAAAATATTATGGAATGTTGTGTTGTAGATGATGAAAGTTGTTGCATTAGAACAGACAAAAAGCTTTAATTGGAAACTTTCTCCTTAGTCATTTCTATTAAATTGTACAGCTGGCAAGGGCCATGTAGTGATGGAGTGTTTTTTCTTGTGCCAAAAAAAGCAGATGTGACCTACAACGCAGCCATGGAGCACACTCCCAGCTCTCAAATAAAAATCAAGGTGTCATTTCTGCTGAAACAGATGAATTTCCTGTTTGTTTTGTTAATAAGAAAATACAGTTTTTTGTTCAGCCCAGCTGACAGGTTTGAGCTAAGCCGTTGTAAACAAATCAGTTTGATGTATGAGTTTTTGATCCTGCATTATTACTTTTAATGCCATCAAAGCACATAACAGCTATCACAATGTCACTGAAAGCCATTAATCCAGTGCTTTCTCTTGGAAATTTAATCTTGGGCCAAGCAAGCTTATTGCTGGGTTAAACCCATCTTCTGTTGACTTGTGGTCATTGTCACAATTAAGGTTCACAATAAATCCCAAGTTTAGTTGGAGGAAAGAGGAAAGATTTATGGGTTTTGCAGCATCACAACACTGCAATGTTGTAGCTCCTTTTCAGCAAAGGAGGAAAGTGGAGTACCAGTGACAGAAAAAACAGATTGTAATGAAATTTATCCAGAATCTGCAAGCTTTAATCTATATCCATATTTTGATGTACCACAGATTTTTTTGTGAAAATGTGTGGTATAATATTGGTATGTTCTAGATTAGCAATGGTTATGTAATTTTTTCCCCCCCAGAGGGTTAATCTGTTTTTTCTCCTTTCCCTGTGTCTCTTTCCCCACTGCAATTTGGGAGAGTAGGCCATTAGTATGTATTGATTTTGAGGTTATGCCAGAAAAAAGCAATGTTGCTCTGGAAGTTTATCTCCCAAGCAGCTATATCAATGGGTCTGAGCACTTAACAGTGGTATCCAGGGAAACATCTGACTTTCCCACACACTGCTCTAATAGCCTTGGTCTGAGGGAGCCCTTCGGTTTCTTTTTTTCTCGTTGGGCGTAGACTAGGCTCTGTTGTGCCTTGGAGAAAAGTTCAATCATTTTGCCTGTTCCTTTTCAATTTTAAATCCCCTCATTTAGTCCCTACGCATGTGAAAGAGAAGCTCTTTGTTATGAAGTCAAGCTGGTCGTAGCTTAAATCGTAAGACATTTGTGTCCCATTCTATTAATGTCATCTTGGGCCATGATCTATCTAGTGTCAGCCATAGTTCAGTGGTAGCACTCTTGCCTCTGAGTCAGAAGATTGTGGGTTCAAGTCCCACTCCAGAGACTTGAGTATAAAATTTAGGCTGACATTCCATGGCAGTACTCAAGGAGTGCTGCACTGTCAGAGGTGCCGTCTTTCGGATGAGACCTTAAGCCAAGGCTCCGTCTCCCTTGGGTGGACATAGAAGATCCCATGACGTTATTTGAAGAGGAGCATGGGAGTTCTCTGCGGTATCCTGGCCGTTGTTTATCCCTCAACCAACATCACTTTTTTAAAAAAAAACAAATTATCTGGTTGTCATCACATTACCATTTGTGGGAACTTGCTGTGTGAAATTGACGGTGTTTCCTACATTACAACCAGGACTAAAGTTCAAAAGTACTTAATTGGCTGTGAAGTGCTTTGGGACGTCCTGAAGTAGTGAAAGGCGCAATATAAATGAAAGTTATTTTTCTTTTATTTGTGTGTATGTTAATTAGACTTGGCCACTGGCTTTTCCCTGTAACTGATTTGAAAATGTTTTGAGGCCTGTGGGTTAGCTCCAGGAACAGACACCTATCCCTGTCAACCTTCCTTTGCAGTGTAATTTTTCCAGATGTGAAACATGTTCTGGACTCGCCAGGTGCATATGATATAATAGACTCAATCATTGGAAAGGAAATCTTGGCCACAGACAATTGAGCAGGAACATGAAGTGATCACACGATTTCCTCCCCTCAGTAGAAACCTATTGTTACTACCTCGTTTAGAAACATCAAACACGTGTGTCTGAATTTCAAATAAAATTAGACTTTTGGCAAAATGCTTTCATCCCTTTATTAATATTTGAAAACTTAAGTGTGAACGTTACAATGAAATGATACATCAAGATAAAATAAGACTAAAACAAATGCCTTTCAGCTAGGTATTTTTGGGTTTATTAAAAATGTACTATTATAGGAGCATTTTTAAGCATAGCACTTTGCTCTCCCCCTCCAACCATTTGACCCTACCTGTTAAGAGAATTTACTTTAAAACATAATCAGTTATACTTACAACAGTAATAACTGGGTTAAATTTCTGGATCCTCCAGACTGGCATCCATGAGTAAAAATGTTGACAGTCGATGTTAACCTAGAGGTCATACAGTAGTGGGCTTGCTGTTGACGTTGACTAAGAAGCTCATGTATGGCTTTCATAACCATTTGTAGTGTCTGTGCCAAGCATTTTCAAAATAGTTGCAGCACTTTTTCATGTGATTTTGTGGTGTTGGGCTCACCAGTGGATCTAATGTTCTTTACTTAATATCTTAAAGTGTGAGTTGACCAGTGGGATCTGTTGGCTACTGAGGGCTTTCCAAGGCTTAAAAGGGATTTTTTGAAGTATAGTTTAGGCAGCTTCAGTCTGGACATGGCAATATCTCACATAATAGTTCTAATACAGGCTAAGTTTGTGATGTACATGGTGTTTGCTCAAACAATTCTCCTAATTGGTTAATAACTCCTAGGTGTGCAATGGAAGGGTTTCCTCCAGCTGATATGCAACACTCAGGCCCTAGCTGTAAGGTGGATTTGTGGCAATAAATGGCATTGATTGCAAGGAGGGACATCTCTGATGTAAACCAATTTGGCATTGAGTATCCTAGAGAGGGGAGCAGACCTCACAGGCACATTGATTTGCCAAAACACTCTCAAGGATTAAGCAGCTGGTGACCCGTGAGTCTGATGTGCCAGATTGCCATGGATGCCTAGAATATTAAGATGATTGGAACATCATAAATTGTTTTGCTGTGCCATGTTGAAGGCAGAGGTCCCTTGTATAGTCCATGAGGAAACGCGAAGTGTTGAAGGCGTTGTCCAGAGGCTAGGTATGAAAATACGCATTCATATATTTAGGGGTCGGTGCCTAACAAGATTAATTTAGAGTGGTAACCAGCTGTTGTTAAAACTTGACACCTCTAACTAGTGCAATAGTTCATAAGATATGGTGTTTGTCCATCCTGTGGTTAGGATAATGGTGGAAATGCACTCAGTTGTGCTACTCACCATATTTCTTGTGAGCATCCACTGCTGTCTGCCCAGTGAAGGCTAATTTAGTTATCTAATGACTGATTTGTGATTATTCACTTTGGGAGGGAGAAGTAAACAGAGTGCTTCTAGGTTTGAGATGGCTCTAAAATGATACAAGAAGTAATGGAAGTTCATAATGAAGTTGACTGTGGCAGACTCAGTAATCCAATACCTGAGGCAGGCAGCTCTGTAGTACTCTAAGGTACTCTGGAATTCCCTCCCTAAGTCATTCTGCTTATCCACCTCTTTTTAAAGTCATGCTCAAAGCCCATTACATCAGCCAAGCCTTATGTCACCCATTCTAATATTTCTTGGTATCTGGTTCCCGTGCTTCTGTCTGCTTGGAGTGTTTTCTACATTAAAGCTACTATATAAATGTAAATTGTTGCTGATGATTGACCAGCCAACCTAGCTCACTAATCTGGAGAGGTAAATTTATCAGGGATTCTTTCCTTGTTCCAGGTAATCCTGCAAGCCAATGCTCGAATGGATGGGAAGATGCTGGTTGGATAACAGTGGGAAGCTAATCAGTGCTCTGCCGGTCAAATATGTGATTTGCATTGGTTAAACTCCACCAGCTGGTCATTTGGTTGTCCCCAAGTCCTGATTCTGCTATCTTGCACCAAAGCTTTCTGAACCCAGGTAAGTGGGAGGTGTCCCTACAGGAAGAAAATGTGCACTCTATACTGGGCAAACAGAAACTTCAACTGTGTGGATTTCTCAGTAGCTTGATTTCTAGACTTTTAAATCATAAGTTTCTGTTTGTCAGACACTTGGCTGACTTAAAAAAAATAGTTCCAGGAACTGTGAGGGACCACATTTTAAAAACACAGATTTGGCACAGCATGCGCTTGATGGGCCTAATGGCCTCCTGTGCTGTAACATTTCTATGATTCTGTTTTCCCTGTTCATTGGACCTTCACATACAAACAGAATATTTGGAAAGCTATCCCTTATATGATGAGGGATCTTTCCCACTTTGCTGTAGTTATTTCTTCTCCCACTGTTAAGTGGATTGCAACATTTTTTCTGATGTGGGGAAAAATTCAGGGCCCCCGGTACAGACTCCATTCTTACTGTCAGACCAATAAAGCGGGCTGAACCAGACTTTACAACTTTGGTGTCTTATTCAAACTTGAGCTGAGTTTTCAACCTCGTAACCTCTCCATCATAAAGCCCACCAACTTAAGGTGTCAGACTGGGCTCGGCGCTAGTGCTCTCGCCTCTTGAAGCAGATGTTTGTGGGTTCAAGTCTCATTCCAGAGACTAGACTAGACTGACCATAATCTAGACTGACATTTCAATGTAGTACTAAAACCAAGGCATCGTCTGTTCTCTTGGGTGGATGTAAAGGATGCCATTCAAAGAAGTGCAGGAGAGTTTTCCCGGTGTCCTGGCCAATATTTATTCCTCAACCAACATCACAAACGTGGTCATTTACCTCTGCTGTTCGTGAGACCTTGCTGTGTGCAAATTGGCTGTTGCGTTTCCCTGCATTTCAACAGTGACTACAATTCAAAATATATTTCAATGGCTGTTAAGCACTTTGGGACATCCTGAAGTTGTGAAAGACGCAATATAAATGTAATTTCTTTTCTGTTTCTATACCTGCGCCAACCCTACCTTATTCCACCTGCTACTGAAACAATCATAAACACTTTAGTCATCTCCAGTTTATCCAAAACCCTGCTGTCTGCAACCTATCCCACCCAGTCCTGCTTGCCCAGCATCTCCGTTCTCACTGACTTAAATTGGCTTCTTTTCCCTCAGGGCCTCATTTAAAATTCTCATCCTTGTGTTAAAACAGGGAGCACACTCCCTCAGCCCTATAATTCCCCCCACCCCCCCCCCACCACCACCCCCGGCCTCCAGCTTTCTCTCACTCTAGCTTGTACATTCCCCCCACCATTGGGCTTCCTTTAAGGCCTGTCCTTATATCTACTGCTTTGACCAAGCTTTTGGCCATCCATCCTAATCTTTCCCCCTTTAGCTTGGGATCCATTTTTTCCTTATGCCTCTGCCTTGAAATGAATTTCTAAGTTAAAGATATAAATGCAAGCTGTTTGGAGGGAAAAAAAAACAATCACTATTGTCTTTGGTTGAAACCAAATTGCCTAAATACTCAGAGCTTGTTGAGAGGAGGTATCTTTGAAGTTTGGTTGAATTTTAGTCTGCGAAGTTCTCATGACGCTTTGAATAGTGGGGGTTATTGCAAATTAACCAACCCTGATTGACTTCATAGCATGCCAAATTCTATGACCGTCAGCCCAACACTTGCCTGGGATCTTCAGCAGGAGGGTGATCAGATCGCCAGACTCAATCCTGCCCTAAGCCCCATTTGTCAAGAACAGATCCTCTAACACCAGCATTGAACTTAATGGTTGTGTTCTGTAGCTCCCAAAAATGTTCTTCAGATTCAGACATGTGGGGACAGTATCCTTTAATAGTCTGATATTGCCTGGTACATACATGCTACATTTCTCCTTATGCCAAAGAGTGGTAGAAATGATGGTCATTGCTGCAAGACATGATGGTTGAGGAAAACTTGGTTCTCTGATTTTGTGGTCCTTATTTCTGATCTGCCAATTGGGATTATATGCAAGGATTCCTAACCCAACTGGCTGGTCAAGATTCCTCCAGACATTCCAACCATTGGCCCAGTTTTTGAGTGGCAGGCCTAATGGTGCTATAGTTTGAACAGACAAATTTGACAATACTGCTAGCTTCCCGCAACACTTGTGCTTTTGGGACACCAATGCTTAAAATGGGACACCACTGTTTTAAAAATACGATTTGACATGAAATATCTGGTAATCTTACTGTGTCTGATATTTGTAGGTCAGGTGTTCTGTTTTGTTCATCTATCCACATTGCTATCTTTGTTTATAACCTGCTTTTGGCAGGGACATAAATGAGAAAAAAAATACAGTATATACGAAAGGTGCCTGAAGAGTGCCTCCTTCGGATTGTTCCCACACTGGAATGACATCCGATTCGGAGTCAAGTCAATATCAGAACGTCCTACTAGTTCTTGTAAACCACTTCATTTGATACAGTTGCCTTAATCCTAATCTTGGCCCAAATGGTTAGTGAACGACACAATTTGGTGGCAGATTCACCTTGCCTTGTTTGGCGTACAGATACAGCACTTTTGAAACCTGATTGCCTGGGGCAATGCTGGTGCTGGAGATTCTACTTCACCAGCAATGCTTTTTTTCTCTGCCCCCTTTTCCTTTTCTGGTGTGCTGTACCTCAAGCATGTTGGAAGCTTTCTGGTTCCTCATCTTCATGTGAATCTAGATGCATTTGGTAATCTTACTTTACTGGAGGGGGAAGGATCATATCTAAGTCCATTTGCTGCTAACCCACTGTTGAGTTATGACTCATTTAGAAACCCACACATGAAACAGTACTAAACTCTATAAGCTCAATCCCAGATCATGTGATGAATTTACAACATTGTACACTTCCAGATCAGTAATACTGTCAGTGAAAAGTACAGTAATAATGAGAAAAGAGTGAGATGGCTTGAGGTATGTTGGGAATAATCAGCAGAGATTAATGTCTAGCTACATTAGGATAGTGTGCTGGAGAAACCAGAAAAAAAAACACCTGCATTCTAAACTGAGGGGAAGTGGTGGAAACATCCAAACAGCTGTTGGAGCAGAGAGGTTTTATACAGTCGAGGACAGAGACACACTGGTTTCATGTTATGGGGGAGGGGGGAGGAGTAGAGATACAGCCGTTTTATACACTTGGGGACAGACCCACCTTGGGGAGGGGCAGAGAGAGGGGTTCATATCCCTTGGAGGAAGGGCAGTGAGTGGTTTTATACCCCATGGGGGAGGGGCGGAGGGTGGTTTTATACCCCATGGGGGAGGGGCGGAGGGCGGTTTTATACCCCATGGGGGAGGGGCGGAGGGCGGTTTTATACCCCTTGGGGGAGGGGCAGAGGGTGCTTTATACCCTTTGTGGGAGCAGAGCCTAAATGAAGTATTTACCAGTTTCCTACTGTCAACTGAAAATATTTGGTGCTGATTTACTTATTTCAATTATCGTGATTACAAGAATTGAAGTTCAACGGCAGCCCATTTTGGATTTTGTCTGGCCAAAACGGGTTTTGAATAAAGGATGTGCTGGACAAAATGGAATCGTTCCTAATTTTTTTTTTTGCTCAGACTTTAAGCACATTGAAGCTTTGCTGCAAACTTTCTGATTTGTTTTTGAATAGTTAATTTTGATCGTCTGTCCTCAATCAGAGTTAATGCTAGTCAAATGCCAAAAAGTAGGAAGGTGTAGTGGCTATTGGAGAAAGCTTGTGTTGGTTGCTTGGAGGCAAAGGGAGCAACTATGCTTAATATCTCCACATAACTGCAGTACATTCTTTACATCGAGCAAACATTGGATGCTGCAGGTTTCATCATTGAATGGGCTATTTCCTCCCTCCTGTGACAAGGAAGTGTTCTCTGGTTTCATCACTGAACCTTGTACTAAGTTGCTGCCTCTCCGAAGCTAATGGATGAAAGGAATGGTCTCACAAGCTGCAAGAATAATCATGTGGATTCCAACTGAAACATCTATCCAATGGGTAATCCTTCTAATTGACTTACCTTACCCACATGCATGGAATGTACCTTGTTGTTTGGCCCAGGTTTCTTAATACCACAACAGAAGAGGAATGATCTAATCAATCTTTCCCCTCCCCAAAATAAACATGGAAGAATATTTTGGCTGATAAAAGGTAATTCCTCATTTTTGAAGTAAGCCAGCTCTACGCGCCATGCTGTGTTGGGGATAATGTGTGGAAAAATCTGCATTTAGTTGCATACAGTGGACAGCTACATGTTTAGTGGCGATGGACATTGTCCTGAGTCCTGCCTCGGACTCTAGTTAAGTATTCAACTCCTTAAGTAGATTGAGTGCTGGGACCACAATCCAGGATCAGGAAGGATACTGATCTGAGACCCACCAAGTGACAGTTGTGCTACCAACACGTGGGTCCCTTCGAGCTGGGAGATGGAATACCATGGGCCTTCAGTGAACTGCTTCCTCACGTGAAGAATGAGGAATGTCCATGAGCAGGAAGAAGAAATAAAGTTTTGCACTGGTTCCCCCAGAATATTGTTCCTTAATTACAATCAATGTCTGTTTCTATTCTAAAGGAACATTACTCCTACCAGCTTGACTTAGTGTCATTGATCAGGCATAGATTTTTAATTTCTTTTTAAATGCCTATGAAAAGCAGACCTACTCTCCAATTCTTGCATTTTGGGGCAGAGAAGTTGCACATTTCTCTCCTATCCTTCCTCCAGCCCCTCCATAATCCCAAAGCAACGTGGCTTCATTTATCTGACCATGTATAGAGCCACTGTTGAGTCTACAAGTGATAGCAGGTCAAGGGTTGCCTCAGGAAATGATGGGATTTGGCCATTTTGGGGAATGAGGCCTAAGGCCATAAAAATCTTAAATCTACAAAACCAAAAGTGTAAAAGAAAAATCGTTTGGCAAGTCTGTGAAAGCTTTATTATTTAAAATCTACTGATCAGTTTAGGAAGCTAGTGAAATGCCTGTCTGCTATAATGACTCCATTGGCATAGCCCTAAGTGATGTTGGACGAACGGATTTTCTCATTTCCACATGAGCCTTTCATCTTTCTACTGTAAAAACAATGGTGCTGAGCTAGTGCAATAGGAGTAATTGGTATTGAGGTTCATTACTGAATTTCTTTTTGCGCAGAAGAAGTTGCAACTTTTTAACAAAGAAGCTATTTGTGTTTGTGCCGGAGGGGTGAGGGGAAGCAAGCTAACACAGATGGCACAGCAGAAAGATGGTGCAGCTGGCATGAATGTCACAGAAGCGCAGATGGCAATGTTTTCACGGGGTTGGAGTTTGCTTGGAGAGCTAACCTGGTGCATTTGGCTTTCATAGTTTGTATCCCCTCCAAATATCAGTGCCTGTACAGCTGTGATATGGTACAACCAACTTTCTGTGCACTGTATACAGTGTGTCTTTGTTTTGTCCACACAGTTTGAAAGAGAACTGTAGACAAGCATTCTCTTGGGAGGGATAAACCTGAGAAATGGATCAGTAGCCTTTCAATGTATTTCATCACCGACACATTTCTTTCAAAATTAGAAGGATTAAAAAAAAAGCAAAAATTGAAATGAATAGTTGAATGAATAAAATACAATTTCACTCAAAAGGAGAGATTGAATGAGAAAGAAGCAACTTTCATCTGCTTCTCCCCCTCCCCCCACTTTAATCTCTTCTCTTTTTCTTTCTTTCATTTGAATTCAGCACAATCATCTGCATTTTTCTTTGGATCTGGTTCCTCCCCTTTTTCCTCCCAGGGTCACATTCTCTGGCCTCTCTCATCCTGTTCCTCCAGATGCCCAGTTGAGAGAGTAGGCAGGCTGAGCTGCAGATGGCTCTAGGAATAAGATTGAAACTGAGCCAGTACCTATGAACAATATACATTTGGCAGCTTCAATCTAGCCAACCTCAGACTTGACACCTTATGAAAGAACTAAATTATCCATTCAAGAAGTTCCAATTTGAATTGGCAAACTGAGCTTGGGCTTTAGGCCAGATTAGAAGGATGATCTTAAACCCAAAATTTGAGGTCACTCAGAAAGATTGAAAGTCAAGGTTTATCCGATTGAAACTATTTGAGCTTTTGTTGGTTAAACTCCAGGGTGTTTCCCAGATATGGTTTAAAAAATGGTGCCTTTTTTCTGCTTCGAAGAGCTTTCCTTTCTTTCAAGTCTATAGGTGGGATAATGGAGTTTCTTTATCTGAAATAATTAGTGTGGTTTGTACAAATAGATAATTTGAAGGTGCATCAAACCACATTTCCCTCACTTATCCTGACGGAAGTGTCACAAGTCAATAGCAATTTTACTTATTGAAGGCTGTCTCAGGCTTGGATGAATTAGAATCAGTTTATGTCAAACTGAGTGGAGTTTTTGATCCTGAGACTGGATTCCTGCCCCCATTCCTAGACTGGGGGAAGTGGTATTCCTACCAGAGATAGCTTAATGAACAGACAAAATTCCTTCTATAGTTCCTGAACATAATTGAATGTTAATCACCTTCAGTGCTTGATGCTGATGAGGATAGTGTCCTTTGTGACAGATGTTGGAAGCTGTAATATCTTACGGTAAAACATTGGGATATATTTACCATGATACTTTCATAGAATCATAGAAGTTACAACATGGAAACAGGCCCTTCGGCCCAACATGTCCATGTCGCCCAGTTTATACCACTAAGCTAGTCCCAATTGCCTGCACTTGGCCCATATCCCTCTATACCCATCTTACCCATGTAACTGTCCAAATGCTTTTTAAAAGACAAAATTGTACCCGCCTCTACTACTGCCTCTGGCAGCTTGTTCCAGACACTCACCACCCTTTGAGTGAAAAAATTGCCCCTCTGGACCCTTTTGTATCTCTCCCCTCTCACCTTAAATCTATGTCCCCTCGTTATAGACTCCCCTACCTTTGGGAAAAGATTTTGATTATCTACCTTATCCATGCCCCTCATTATTTTATAGACTTCTATAAGATCACCCCTTAACCTCCTAC
The DNA here is from genome assembly GCF_035084215.1 of Heptranchias perlo. NCBI lineage: Eukaryota > Metazoa > Chordata > Chondrichthyes > Hexanchiformes > Hexanchidae > Heptranchias > Heptranchias perlo. The sequence goes on from NC_090351.1 coordinate 9,118,516, forward strand.
TCTCCAGGGAAAAAAGTCCCAGTCTATCTAACCTCTCCCTATAAGTCAAACCATCAAGTCCCGGTAGCATCCTAGTAAATCTTTTCTGCACTCTTTCTAGTTTAATAATATCCTTTCTATAATAGGGTGACCAGAACTGTACACAGTATTCCAAGTGTGGCCTTACTAATGTCCTGTACAACTTCAACAAGACATCCCAACTCCTGTATTCAATGTTCTGACCAATGAAACCAAGCATGCCGAATGCCTTCTTCACCACCCTATCCATCTGTGACTCCACTTTCAAGGAGCTATGAACCTGTACTCCTAGATCTCTTTGTTCTATAACTCTCCCCAACGCCCTACCATTAACGGAGTAGGTCCTGGCGCGATTCGATCGACCAAAATGCATCACCTCACATTTATCTAAATTAAACTCCATCTGCCATTCATCGGCCCCCTGGCCCAATTTATCAAGATCCCGTTGCAATCCTAGATAACCTTCTTCACTGTCCACAATGCCACCAATCTTGGTGTCATCTGCAAACTTACTAACCATGCCTCCTAAATTCTCATCCAAATCATTAATATAAATAACAAATAACAGCAGACCAGCACCGATCCCTGAGGCACACCGCTGGACACAGGCCTCCAGTTTGAAAAACAACCCTCTACAACCACCCTCTGTCTTCTGTCATCAAGCCAATTTTGTATCCAATTGGTTACCTCACCTTGGATCCCATGAGATTTAACCTTATGTAACAACCTACCATGCGGTACCTTGTCAAAGGTTTTGCTGAAGTCCATGTAGACCACGTCTACTGCACAGCCCTCATCTATCTTCTTGGTTACCCCTTCAAAAAACTCAATCAAATTCGTGAGACATGATTTTCCTCTCACAAAACCATGCTGACTGTTCCTAATCAGTCCCTGCCTCTCCAAATGCCTGTAGATCCTGTCCCTCAGAATACCCTCTAACAACTTACCCACTACAGATGTCAGGCTCACCGGTCTGTAGTTCCCAGGCTTTTCCCTGCTGCCCTTCTTAAACAAAGGCACAACATTTGCTACCCTCCAATCTTCAGGCACCTCACCTGTAGCGGTGGATGATTCAAATATCTCTGCTAGGGGACCCGCAATTTCCTCCCTAACCTCCCATAACGTCCTGGGATATTGTGGTTTCCGGTACAAACTCAAGATAAAACTTGGTGATGGACTGATATGATAGGTTAGTGGCATAGGCAGATAAATGGCAGATGCAGTTCAATTCAAAAGAGGATTTTAGGAAAAACAATGAAAGGAAGTTAACCCTTAGCAGTAGGATTGTTGAAATGGAGAAAGAGAGATCTTGCTCTGTAAAGGTGGAAGTGTCAGTAGAAAAGGCCATAAAATGGTAATTGGAAATCTGAGTTTTATATTTAAGGACTTTATATTTAAGCAAGGAGAAGATGTTGAATTTGTATGAGATTGGTTAGGCCACAATTGGAGTAGTACATGCAGTTCTGGCACCCATTATTGGAAGGATATTAAAGCCACAGAAAGTATACAGCGAATATTCACTGTTATTAAACCAGGAATGAGATCTTATAGTTATGAAGAAAGGCTCAAATCATTGGGGGGTTTTCACAGCAACAGAGAAGGTAAAAGGAAATCTAATGGAGTCTTTAAAAATTATGAAAAGTTTTAACGGGTAATTGGTAAATGATTGTTTTTGTTCGTCAGCATATTGGTAACAAGGAGGCATAGATTGAAGTTAGATTTTTTTTTCACATAGAGGGTTATGAGAACATGGGGTACTTTATCACAAAATGGATATTGAGGCCGAGACTATAACACAATTTAATGAGTATTTGAAAAGGAAAAATAAAACTGAATATGGAAAAAGGGCTGCGAAATGGCATTCAAGTAGAGAGCTCCAATTGAAGGACTAGCACCAGCATAACACAATGGGTCAAGTAGCCTCCTCCTGTGCTGTAGTTTCCCTAATTCCAATATAAAGCCTTTTTTAAGATGTTTGGGAATATCTGTATAAATATATTTTTTTAGCTGCAGTTTTTAGTCTTTGTGCTGTTCCTATCATTGACTCCAGGCCTGTTTCAGTAAAATTTATCTTGATTTTAAACTGTTAATTTTGGAAAATCTCAGTCACGTTTAACGAGGTCAACTTCAGATGGACTTACGGTATCCAAGCTCAGAATTCCAGGGCACTGAAACCACTTCCTATATACAAACATACAAAGATGACGGACAGGAAAGGACTCACGGTTCATCTGGCCTGTGCCATATAATTATGGTGCCTTATGTAGGAGTGCATTAACATTACAATGGTAGTGTTGGTGTGAAGATGTAGTGTATATCGAGACTCAGAGCCTTCCCTGGCTGGAGCAAAGCTTTTGTAAGGTGAAAGAGAAAAATAAACACAAAAAGAAAGGAAGCAGGAAAAGAGGCAAAAGATACTTACTCGTCAAGAGGAAGATAATGTGTAGAATGACTTGCAAACTGTTTAATAGGGAAACACCAACCCATTAAATAATGGAATGGATCATCTCGGTGAGGCAGTGAAAAGAGCATCAGTAGAAGAGAAGAACATGCAAATAGCTAACACAAAGTCTGAAATGAAAACAGGCATCATAGTTTGATGCAAATGTTTGACAAATTGAATAGCATTTTGAAGAAGTGGCTGACTGGATAGATAAAGGGAACGCGGTAGATGCAGTGTACATGGATTTTCAGAAGGTGTTTGATAAGGTGTCTCACAAGGCTTTTTAAGAAAAAAACTAGGTGCATGGTATAAGAGGATGTGTAGGAGCAGGGATAAAAGGTTGGTTTATGGACAGGAAACTGAGTTAGGATAAATGAATATTCAGTTTGGAAAAGGGTTGGAAGTGATGGACACGGGTCAGTGCTGGGTTCCCTTTTGTTCTCTATATATAGGTGATTTGGGCTTGGGTATATCGAAAACAATCTTGAAAGTTGTTGACAACAAAAAATAAGTTTGGCAAACAGCGAGGGGATTGTAGAAGACTTCAGGAAGGAAAGTTAGGCGGCAGATGCAATTTAATGGGGAGAAATTTGAGGTATTACATTTTGGGAGAAAAAACAAGGAATGGGACTTTACACTTAATAGAAAGACACTGAAGGGTGTAGATGAACAGAGAGAACTAGGAATTCAAATACATAACTCCTTGAAAGTCTTGGAAGTGTGATTGCAGCTAGTTAATACCATAAAAAGGTCAACAACATCTTGGGTTTTATAAATAGGGACAGAGATTACATAAGAAATAATGATGTGCTACAACAACAACTTGTGTTTATATAGCACTTTTAATGTAGAATAACAACCCTCGGTGCTTATATAAAACACTGGTCAGGTCACTTACATTTTTGGGCTCCACATTATAGCAAGGACTTTAAAGCCTAAGAGAGCGTACAGTGTAAATTCACCAGGATCATACCAAGTCTTACAGTGTAGATTCACCAGGATGGTGAAGAAAGAGCTCAGATACTGGGACTATTTCTGTTGGAGCAGAGAGGAGGCTAAGAGGAGATTTAATAGAGGTTTTTAAAATGATCGAGGTTTTTGATAATTTTTCTCAGGTCCAACGGAACAGGTGAACAGCGACTGTGGTGCCAGCACAGTGGGGAGTGATGAAGGGTTTTCATTCCCGTAATTAAGAGCAAACACTATTTCTGAAGCCGCCCATTCAATATAATGGGACAGGGAGTGATGCGCTGCCCAAAACATATGCAGATAATATCACTCGTCGTGTGCAATGCACAGGGGGCCGTGGGGAGCAGCGAGAGAACAAGGAGAGGATGAGTGAGTAACTGCAGCTGCCTGAGCTGAGACCACCTCGAGGAGATGTTTTCAGCTTTACTGTTTGTTTTTGATGGGTTTTGCTGGGTATTTCCCCTTTTTATGGAAGTCACCATTGGGATTTTTTTTTTTACAAGCAAGTGATTTTCTTTTCCTGGATATTTGGGTGGATATTTTGGTTTATTTTTCTGGGGTTTTTTTGTGGACTCTTTTGGGCCATTGAATGTGGGCTTTTTATTTTTGAAATATAGGCTTGGGGAGGCAGACATACCAATGAGCGGTAGATGATTTGATTATCCAAATAAAGTCTGGGTGTCCAGATTTTCTTGCAGCTTCTCTAAGTTGGCTTCTCTGCCCATTAGGTCTGATTCTGTGATTAGAATGGATATTAAAGGTTATGGGTTCCATTCCTGAGACGTGAACACATAATCTAGGCCAACAATCCCACTGCAGTATTGAGGGAGTGCTGCACTGTCGGAGGTGCCGTCTTTCTGATAAGACGTTAAACCAAGGCCCCACCTGCCCTCTCAGGTGGACGTAAAAGATCCCATGGCACTATTTGAAGCAGATTGGGGGAGTTCTCCCCGGTGTCCTGACCAATATTTATCCCTCATTTATCCCAGCATTACTAAAACAGATTATCTTATCATTAGCACATTGCTGTTTATGGGACCTTGCTGTGTGCAAATTGGCTGCTGCATTTCCTACATTACAACAGTGACTTTACGTCAATTAAGTACTTTTTGAAGTGAAGTGCTTTGGGATGTCCTGAGGTTGTGAAAGACGCTATGTAAATGCAAGTTCTTTCTTTTTCTTTTAAAGAACCAATGGTACTACTTGCAGAAAAGCAGGGAATTCTGTTAGCCAACATTTCTTCACTCAGCTAAAAACAGATGAGCTGAACCCATCTGCTGTTTATGGCATCTTGTTGTGCAGAGAATGGATACTGCGTTTGCCTCTGTGACAGTCATTGCATTTCACAGTAATTCATTATCCGTGAAGCACTTTGAGTCATTTCTGACAGATGTGGTATGTTGCAAAATAACTGCAAGTCTGATTGGGATTTACAGTCGTATAATTTAACTGTTCCATATGAAAGAGTCTGTACAGATCATTTTGTTCACAGGGTTGTACTCTGTGGAAACTCCATGAGGGAAGTGATGAGTTCTTCAATAGTTGTCAAGTAAACCACTCTGTGCTTGACATTAACAAGTATTCTGTTCTCTTGCCAGAAAAAAATTGCACGTAATTCCCGTGACATGCCACAGGAAGAGATATAACAGAGGAGGTATTGGGATCCCACTCAGCTGAGGCAATAGGGGTAGGAGGGGTGGGAGGTCCTACACCCACAGTTGGTTGGTGCAGAACATGCGTTAATGTTCAAAGATTGGAGAAAGATTTGGGTCTCCTGACACTCATACTCCGAGGAGAACTTTACATCAGCAGAAGAGTAAGGATACAATGGATAGCAGGAAAACCACTGCATTTATCCGTCCTTTTCTCTTCGTAAGAAAGAAACTGCAGAGAGAAATTGATTGAGACCGTCACCATCTGGGAGTGTCAGCAGAAATTCGCCCACACTGTTATTCACCCTCTCACTTCTGCTCATCAGCCCAATAGTCACTCTGGGAGATATAGATAGTTTAGATGATGAGTGGACACTGGGTGCTCCACAACATACAAGAGGGGAATCCCTATAGGGCAACCTAGATAGAGAGAAACTATTTCCGCCGGTTGGGGTCAAGGACTAGGGGACATAGCCTAAAAATTAGAGCCAGGACTTTCAGGAGTGCAGTCAGGAAACACTTCCACACCCAAAGGGTGGTAGAAGTTTGGAACTATCTTCCACAAACAGCAGTTGATGCTCGCTCAATTGTTAATTTTAAATATGAGATTAATAGATTTTTGTTAACCATAGGTATTAAGGGATATGGAGCTGAGATGGATATATGGAGTTAGGCCACAGATCAGCCATGATCTCATTGAATGGAGGAACAGGCTCGAGGGGCTAAATGGCCTACTCCTGTTTCAACGTTCCTATAACCTGTTTTCAAGCCTTCACATTTATTTTAGGGAAATTCCCTAAAGCAAAAAGTGCCTTGAGAATGATCGAATAGCACAAAAAATAAAGAGCTAAAACAACAACAAAAAAATCCTAATAGTCATTCCAAAATAAAGTTATAAATCGCTAATACCACAATGAAACAATGTTAGAAATTCACCAAAAGCTTTCCTCAGCTGCTGCTCTAAGATTCCCCACTTTTATAATGGCAATTTCTAGGGCGGGAATGATGGAATTTAGGACGGATGATGCCATCCAGTCATAAACCAATCATTTTAAGGCTGCGTTCTTGTTAGGGATGGTGCATCTTCCTCCCACCCTGGCGAAATTCATCGTGGAACTTAAATATGGCAGAAAGGTGGAGGGTGCAACCTAAACCATCAGAATTTCGAGGCCAGAATATTTAAAACAACTTAATTTGGAACAGCCTGAGCTTGCTGACCTACATTGGCTCCCAGTCTGGCAACACCTCAATTTTAAAATTATCATCCTTGTGTTCCAATCGCTCCATGCCCTCACCCCTCCCTAACTCTGTAAACTCCTCCTGGCCCTGAAACCCTCCGAGATCTCTGCGCTCCTTCAATTCTGGCCTCTTGTGCATCCCCAATTTTCATCTCTCCATTGGCGACCATGCCTTCAGCTGTCTAGGCCCTAAGTTCTGTGATTCCATCCCTAAACGTCTCCGCCTCTCTATCTCTCTCTCCTCCTTTAAGATGCTCCTTAAAACCTACCTCTATGACCAAGCTTCCTGTCCTAATATCTCTTTATGTGGCTCGGTGTCAAGTTTTGTCTGATAATCGCTGCTGTGAAGTGCTTTGGGTCATTTTTACTACATTAAAGGTGCTATATAAATGAAAGTTGCTATTGTTGTTTGAAATAAGTATCTTAACTCCCTGATTCTGACTTTGAAATGTATATAAGTTGTTGAATGCTCCACAGGGCACAGCAAGTCGATGTTGCTGGGGCTACTGGTGAATCTTGTTTGGGGGGGTCAGCACGCCAGGGTTGAATAGTGGAGATGAGAAGACAGATGAATATTCTGGAGTTTTAGTTGATAACCTTTGGAGATCAGGGGATATATTTACAGAACTTTCCCATAGGCGATTAACTGGGTAGGGCTGTGGAAGGAGTGAGTTCAAAGGGTTGAATGGGGCTTTTTCTTGTTCCATGCTTCCTTATGTTCTCATGATCCAGGAACTCTGTAGACCTCTGTTGAAGGACATTAACCTGTTGAAGGCGCCAGCATTGCACCAGGAGCTGTCTCACTCTCTGGATTCCAGAGATAATCCGGTGTCAAATGCCAGAGAGAAAAGGATCCCATATAGGAACCTATTTACTTCTCATTCACCCGTTCCCTCTCCTCAGGATCAAAATATAAATGGGATGTGATATGTTATCAATTAAATATGTTTATTTATCTTTAAATTTCAATTTATTTAACTTAATTCTTTAACCAGGTAAGCCCAGCTTAGTACAATGACGAGCTTGATATGGAGCTCTGGCACTCGAGGCCGCTTTGGTCAAGTTGGCTCTAAGATGACAAGCTTAAACCCCAGTAGTGCCCCTTTGTGCCCCCAGGCCTTGACTCTTGCCAATTGGTGCCTATATTATCTGGCTTAGGTAAGTAGATCTATCCCTATGGGGAGAGAGTGTGCACTCCATAGTGGGCAAAATGGAAACCACTTATACGAATTTCTCAGTAGTTTGGTTTGGAGACTCGTAAGTTTGGTGATGGTTGTCCATTCATGTAAGATGGTTGACTGACTAAAACAAATGGGTCTTTGGTGCTCAGCCTAAGTCCAGAATAAATTCAGTGGAACCGCCATCTCCTGATTTGTCACCGGATGGCAGCAAAACCTCAGAGAACAAAGATTCCAACAACAACAGAACGCTGGCACTCGATTGGTGTACACCTATGTGGTTAGCTAAAAACAAATCTGTGTCAAATGAAATTTAAAGGAAGTCCTGTATATTTAATACCTCTTGTTGCTTTGCTTCCTGTCTACACCTCAGTGCTCATGTTTAGTGAAAGCAGCACTCAGTCATGACACAGTGGAGCAGTTCTGGCAGCTTAAACCACAACCATGAAGCTTCAGTCAATAGCAGAACCCTTGAGAATCTATTATAGTCTCGGAACGCACTTTCAAACATTCTTTATTTTTCTATAGTATTTGCTATCTTTCATTTGTGTTCAATTATAAGCTGCTTCCGTCTGAGTTTATTTTGTACTGCTCCCAGCTATGGTTGGCAAGTTCTCTCCATGGGAGAGACCAGAGAAGCTAGGATTGTTCTCCTTGGAGCAGAGAAGCTAAGGGGAGATTTAATAGAGGCGTTCAAAATTATGAGGGGTTTTGATAGAATAAATAAGGAGAAACTGTTTCCATTGGCGGAAAGGTTGGTAACCAGAGGACACAGGTTTAAGGTGATTGGCAAAAAAACCAGAGGTCACTGGATGGAGTGTAGAAGGGCGAGGAAACATTTTTTTACACAGCGAGTCGTTATGATCTGGAATGCACTGCCTGAAAGGGTGGTGGAAGCAGATTCAATAGTAACTTTCAAAAGGGAATTAGATTTATACTTGAAAAGGAAAAAATTGCAGGGCTATGGGGAAATAGCGGAGGAGTGGGACTAATTGGATAGCTCTTTCAAAGAACCGGCACAGGCACGATGGGTCGAATAGCCTCCTTCTTTGCTGTATCATTGTATTATTCTTGGGTTTCATCAGACCCACAGACTCTCCAGCTGATAGCCTCAAAAGAAATGAGTAACTGGAGCAAAATTGTCCTTGATATACTTTGTATCCCCTTTGGAGTTCAACCAGGAGCAAAGAAAATTAAATGTGTATTTCTCAGAGCTGCATAAGCTGCCAAACATCAACTGAATTTAAAACTTAGGAGATGTTTGCTGACTGTACACATATGTCCAAACAAGAGTGGGAATAGGCCTGTCAACTTTAACGCAAGGATTTCCTGAACCTCATTCAGATACAAGGGCAACTGCACGTTATATAAATGCTAGTCTTTTTTTATGAGAAGTAAAGATTATTTGTCAACATGAATTCTGAAGGGGAAGGTCCTGGATGACCTTCCTGACAACCCAAGTAGACTGTGGAAGCCTTAAGGTGTTGCATCTAGACTTCTAAAAGGCTATTAGTTAACCTCCAAACTGTGGGGATTCAAGGTAAATTTTGGGACTGGATATGAAATTAGCTGAAGGGAGAAAACAGTCAGTACTCGGAGGACTAATATTGGGGTGGTGGGAGTACTGAGTGAGAAGTCCCAAGGCTCAGTGTTGGGACCACTACTGTTTCTAATTTACATCAATGAATTGGGTTCAGAAACTCAATGAAAATTTGTCAAATTTTCATATGATACCAAACTGGGGGGTGGGCAGTGGAATTGGAAGAGGCAGCTCAGAAATTACAGAAAGATTTGGACAAAATATGTAAGTGGGCAGAATAATAGCAGATAAAATGAAAAGCAGACACGGGCAAAGTACTACACATAGGAACGAAAATTAAGCAACACACACTCCTCAAATGGTGTTGAAATAGTTATGTATGATGTTGAAAGAGATCTAGAGATCGTCACAAACTCTACGCTCAATATGTCCACTCACTGTCGTGCAGTAACCAACAGAATCAAAACAGTAGAGTCCAAATCAGAGGAAGTTATGCTCAAATTGTCTAGTGCTCTAGTCAGATCACACCCTGAGCACTATGTCCAGCTCTGTTCACCAAGTCACAGGGGAAACATTCAAGCACTGGAGAAAGTACAGAGAAGAGCCACAAAGCTGATCCCTTTCGTTGGAGGTGTTAGTTATGAGGAAAGACTGGAGAAACTTGGGAGGCATCTCAGAGGTGATCTTATAGAATTATAGAAATTGGTAAACAATGTGGAAAACTTCAGTCCAGAAATTCAAACTGAATTGCAAGGATGGGGCAAGGGGCCACAGGATCAAACGAATAAAAGAAAGAAATTGCATTTATATAGTGCCATTTGTGTGTTCAGGACATCCCAAAGAGCTTCACAACCAATGAATTACTTTTGAAGTGTAGTTACTGTTGTTATATAGACAAATGTGGCAACCAATTTGTGCACAGCAAGGTTTCACAAAGAGCAAATGAGCTGAATGGCCAGTTAATATGTTTTGGTGGTATTGGTCAATGAATGATTGCTGACCAACACACAACTTGTTGGCCAGAACACAAAAGGCAAATTCAGGACAGATAGTTAGTTGTTCTTCACAGAAGAGGGTAGTTCTTGACTTTGTGCGATAGTGTAAAATGGGTGATAGCGAGTCGGCAGCCCGTTCTACATCTCTCCCCACTTTTATTTCCATCTAACCCAAAGAGTGATCAAGACATCAAAAGGACTTCTGGGTAGAGAAGTGGAGGCAAAAGCCCTGGAATTAAGACACAACTAGTTGCGACAATGAGGGAACGGTAGGATGGATGAACAAAGATGGACCAAATGGCATATTGTGATCTTGCGAATAATACCTTTGAAGTGACCTTTTCTACACCGGACAGTGATGTATATCCTCTGCAGCCTGGGGAAAGCAAGCTAGCTGTAACCAAAATTAAAGTGACCAGCCATATCGCAAAGATAGATATTAAAAATATGTAAGCTTTCTTATGACATGAATTATGCCAAATTTCCATTTGTTAAATTGATGGTGACAGAGAGTTAAAAATGAAAGGAATTACAAAGAGGAAGTGAAAATGTAAATTGGAAGTTTAGAGAGGAACGGAGGGAAGAGAATACTAAACCCGGAATTCAAAGGAAATTTTTTTTGCAGTAAAGAAGAGATTGAAGACTAAGGGCGAATTAGGAATAATTTATACAGCGGCTACAAAGATGTAAAGAAATCCTGAATAGGTATGGAAGATGATAATATAGAGAGACATTTAACATATAGCACCCAATTGCTTAGCCAGTAGATGACACTGCCCAGTGTGTTTGAGCTATAGAAACCTGAAGATCACAGGTTTAATCCAAAGTCTGGACCAAGTTAGTTGATCTTAGCCGAGGTAACACAAAGCCTGGGAATACCTGGACTGGTTCGCCCTTCTACACTCCATCCAGTGACCCATACTATAGACTTCAGACGTGGACAGGATTGGGGTTGGGCTGAGTTTCCCCCCACAGTCAAATAGGCTGCCTGCACTCACTGCCTGGGTTAACACAGAAATAATGGCCGCTTGGGTGAGTTACTATGGAACCATACCCAGCTTGAGTTTGAGCCTTCAGGAAAGAAGAGGAGAACATTGGAGGAAGTGCAAGTAAAAGTAACATTGAAGTCTTAGCAAGCGAGGATCTGTTCAAATCCAATGAGCTAATTCACAATCAGCAATTCAAGGCAGTTCTGAAATAATCCCAAAGTGTGACAGATTGTTGGTTTAGTCTGAGTGGGAAGAACAGTGTTTTATTCGAGTCTGTTAATTAGCTGACCTGTAAGGTTAAGTTAATTATCCATATCACAGTAATAGATGAGTTGGCCAAAAGCTGAGTGTTTGAATCTCTCACATGGTCACTGGAACATGGGGGCTGCCAACCAAAGGCAAATGTGGATAAGGTAATGTGACCAGATACAACTAAACACTCATCTAAAAAATGCACAACTGAGCTCCTTACATCCTAGTAATCTAATAATATGGTTGGAATTTTTTTTGAATAGCTAATAGATGTTACTAAGAATACAACATGATACTATGATTCACAGAAAATACCAGGAGTTGGCAACCCTGAATAAAAACCATTTATATCCAAGACTAAATAATTAATGCTACCAGAGATTTATCAGTCGTACTGGACCCACTAGGATTTGAATGGGCGGCTGAAATTTTCATAATATCTTGAACTGTAAGAAAATACCCAACAGTGCAGACATAAATTTGGGTTGAGTCTGGAAGGGGTATCTTGAGCTATGCAGTATTAGGATGAAGGGTATATTGAGGGGTACAAGTGCTGGGAGCAATTTGAGGTGATGAATTAAGAGCATCATGCAGGAAGTGTATCACATCTCAAAATGTATTGGCTTAAGTACAATCTGCCTTTAGTGTATTGTTATCAATGTACTGAATACGCCAAGTGACATCTCGCTGGGGGGACCATTTCCACAGGGTTCTCCCGATCTCCTGCTGTAATTTCAGTGCAACCGCCCCCTGGCTAAATGGGCGTTTTTTATTTAGCTGCTTCTGGTGTTTCTCCAGGGATTACGGTGATCTTCCGCCGATGTTATGGTGTGAGATCGGGAGAACCCCCGTGGAAATTCCAGGTGATAGTGTTTGAACTTGGAGGGGAAATCAGAGGGCTTTTTAAGTAGATGTATCCTGCTTCTTCCCTGCAGGCGCTGATTCCTGGCTCTGGCTGCAGCATGGTTCCTCCGTGACTTCTAATGCCTCACCCAAATGGCCATTCGGCCTCCATCAGCTCACATGGTGTTAATAGGCCATTCCATCGTGGGGGGTATCACAGCTGAGCCCAATCTTGTCCTTACCAGTTATCTAAACATCTGTACACTTTCCAGTACCTTCAAAGTGTTACAATATGGAAAATATTCCCATAGTTCCCAGACATAGGCATGACATAAAACCGGAGAGTAAGAACGGCAGTAGAAAAAACGGACATAACAGGATAGAGGCAGAGTCCATATGGATTGAAATAAAAGAACATAACAACATAAGAAATAGGAACAGGAGTAGGCCATACAGCCCCTCGAGCCTGCTCCACCATTCAATAAGATCATGGCTGATCTTCAATCTCAACTCCACTTTCCCGCCCGATCCCCATATCCCTTGATTCCCTAGAGTCCAAAAATCTATCTATCTCAGCCTCGAATATACTCAACGACTCAGCATCCACAGCCCTCTGGGGAAGAGAATTCCAAACACTCACAACCCTCTGAGTGAAGAAATTCCTCTTCATCTCAGTCTTAAATGGCCGACCGCTTATCCTGAGACTATGTCCCGAGTCCTAGACTCTCCAGCAAGGGGAAAGACCCTCTCAGTACCTGCCCCATCAAGCCCCCTCTTAATCTTATATGTTTCAATAAGATCACCTCTCATTCTTCTAAACTCCAGAGAGTATAGGCCCATTCTACTCAATTTCTTCCCATAGGACAACCCTCTCATCCCGGGTATCAATCTAGTGAACCTTCGTTGCACTGCCTCTAAAAGCAAGTATATCCTTCCTTAAATAAGGAGACCAAAACTGTACACAGTAGTCCAGGTGTGGTCTCACTTTTTGTGTTTCTTGTACTAGGACAACTAAATCTCTCTGAACACCAACATTTAACAGTTTCTCACCATTTAAAAAATATTCTGTTTTCCTATTCTTCCTACCAAAGTGAATAACCTCACATTTCCCCACATTATACTCCATCTGCCACCTTCTTGCCCATTCACTTAACCTGTCTATATCCTTTTGCAGACTCTTTGTATCCTCCTCACAGCTTACTTTCCCACCTAGCTTTGTATCATCAGCAAACTCGGATACATTACACTCGGCCCCTTCATCTAAGTCATTAATATAGATTGTAAATAGCTGAGGCCCAAGCACTGATCTTTGCGGTACCCCACAAGTTACAGCCTGAAAATGACCCATTTATCCCTACTCTCTGTTTTCTGTCCGTTAACCAATCCTCTATCCATGCTAATATATTACCTCCAACCCCATGAGCCCTTATCTTGCGTAACAACCTTTTATGTGGCACCTTATCGAATGCCTTTTGAAAATCCAAATATACTACATCCACTGGTTCCCCTTTATCTACTCTGCTTGTTACATCCTCAATAAACTCTAATAAATTTGTCAAACATGATTTCCCTTTCAAAAAACCATGTTGACTCTGCCTAATCATATTATGATTTTCTAAGTGCCCTGTTACCACTTCCTTAATAATGGATTCCAGCATTTCCCCGACAACTGATGTCAGGTTAACTGGCCTGTAGTTCCCTGTTTGCTCTCTCCCTCCTTTCTTGAATAACGGGATTATATTTGTTACCTTCCAATCATAGAGTCATAGAGTCATAGAGTTATACAGCACGGATAGAGGCCCTTCGGCCCATCGTGTCCGTGCCGGCCATCAGCCCTGTCTACTCTAATCCCATATTCCAGCATTTGGTCCGTAGCCTTGTATGCTATGGCATTTCAAGTGCTCATCCAAATGCTTCTTGAATGTTGTGAGGGTTCCTGCCTCCACAACCCTTTCAGGCAGTGAGTTCCAGACTCCAACCACCCTCTGGGTGAAAAAGTTCTTTCTCAAATCCCCTCTAAACCTCCCGCCTTTGGGACCGTTCTAGAATCTAGGGAATTTTGCAGCCTCCTCTTTTAGAACCCTCTAATGTAGGCCATCAGGTCCAGGGGATTTATCAGCTTTTAGTCCCATTAATTTCTTCAGTATTTTTTCTCTACTGATATTAATTACTTTAAGTTCCTCAATCTCATTAGCCCCTTGGTTCCTCACTATTTCTGGTATGCTTTTTGTGTCTTCTACTCTGAAGACAGATTCAAAATATTTGTTTAAAATCTCTGCCATTTCCTTATTTCCCATTATAATTTCTCCTCTCTCAGTCTCTAAGGGACCCATGTTTACTTTTGCTACTCTCTCTTTACATATAAAAACTCTTACAATCCATTTTTATATTTCTTGATAGTTTACTTTCATATTCTATTTTCTCCCTTTTTATCAATTTTTTTAGTCATCCTTTGCTGGTTTCTAAAACTCTCCCAGCCCTTAGGCTTACTACTCTTCTTGGCAGCATTATAGGCCTCTTTTTTTAATCTAATACTATCCTTAACTTATTTAGTTAGCCACGGATGAATCACTCTTCCCGTGAAGATTTTATTTCTCAATGGAATGTATATTCATTGAGAATATTGAAATATTTCTTTAAATGTTTGCCATTGCTTATCTACCATCATACCCTTTAATCTAATTTCTCGATCTACCTTAGCCAACTCACCCCTCATTAGCTTTATTTAAGTTTAAGACTCTAGTTTCTGACTTAAATACGTCACTCTCAAACTCAGTGTGAAACATATTTTGATCACTCTTCCCCAGAGGATCCTTTACTGTGAGATTACTAATTAACCCTGTCTCATTACACAATACAAGATCTAAAATAGCCTGTTCCCTGGTTGGTTCCATGATTTATTGTTCTAGGGAACTGTCTCGAATGCATTTCATGAACTCGTCCTCCAGACTACCTTTGCAAATTTGATTTGTCCAGTCTATATGAAGATTAAAATCCCCCACAATTATTGCATTACCTATGTTTCAAGCTCCTATTATTTCTTGATTAATATTCTGTCCAATGATATAGCCACTATTAGGGGGTCTATAATCTACTCCCACCAGTGTTTTCTGCCCCTTGTTATTTCTAATTTCCACCCATACTGATTCTACTTCCTGATCTTCCGAGCCAAGATCCCTACTCACCACTGTCCTTATGTCATTCTTTATCAGGGAAGTACCTCCTCCTTTTCCATTCTGCCCATCTTTTTGAAACGTCAAGTACCCTGGAATATTTAGTTCCCAACCTTGGTTACCTTGCAACCATGTCTCTGTAATGGCTATTATCTCTATTTGTGCCTCTAATTCATCGACTTTGTTACAAATGCTCCATGCATTCAGATAAAGAGCCTTTAATTTTAACTTTTTACCATTTTTCCCTGTAGATAGGGCTTTAAACTAAAAAGGAGGTGGGGGGGAGGGTTCAGGTGAGGGGAAATTTTGAAATCTAATGAGAAAAGTCAACACAACAGAGCAGTAAAGATAAGCAGAGTGTGACAGGAAGGGACAGAGAGTTTAACGGTAATAGTGCATCAGCAAATAAGGTCAAAAGATAGGGGACCTTAATAGGGATATACTACAGACCACCTAATAGTGGAAAGGAGGTGGAGGAAGAAATATGTAAACAAATATATGAAATAAGTAAAGGACATAGAATAATAATCATGGGAGATTTTAACTATCCCTAAATAAACTGGCAAGAAGAGGTAGGTAAAGGGGTATGGGAAATGGAGCTTTTACAATGTGTGCAGGATTCCTTTCTTATCCAGTATATAAAAAGCCCAACAAGAGCAGAAGCACTGCTGGATCTAATAATGGGAAATGAACCAGAACTCTGAGTGAGGGAGCATGGAGTAGCAGCTATCGACGGAGTCTGATTTCAACAGAGTCTATAATTAGGAATTTGGTGAGTGAGGGGATTCGGTGCAGTAAAGGGTGAGGTGCATTTGTTTAGTCAGCAGAATGGAGAGGGGCGCGCCGAGAATGGAGAGGGGCGCGCGGAGAGGGGAGAGGGGCGCGCGGAGAGGGGCGCTCCGAGAGCGGAGAGGGGCGCACGGAGAGGGGCGTACGGAGAGCGGAGAGGGGCGCACCGAGAGCGGAGAGGGGCGTGCGGAGAGGGGCGTACGGAGAGCGGAGAGGGGCGCACCGAGAGCAGAGAGGGGCGTGCGGAGAGGAGCGTACGGAGAGCGGAGAGGGGCGCACCGAGAGTGGAGAGGGGCGTGCGGAGAGGGGCGTACGGAGAGCGGAGAGGGGCGCACCGAGAGCGGAGAGGGGCGTGCGGAGAGGAGCGTACGGAGAGCGGAGAGGGGCGCACTGAGAGTGGAGAGGGGCGTGCGGAGAGGGGCGTACGGAGAGCGGAGAGGGGCGCACCGAGAGCGGAGAGGGACGTGCGGAGAGGGGCGTACGGAGAGCGGAGAGGGGAGTACCAAGAGCGGGTCACAGCAACAACAAAACAAAACTGCAGTGTGACGTCACAGGTAAGGCAGGTAGGTGGTTGGCGGTCAGTATCTCTTCTGTTTTTTTCTTTCTTAGGACTGTGGGCTGAGTAACTTATAGCATAAAACTATTTTATTAATAAACAAAACTTAATTTAGTTATAGCAAGTAGCGTTTTTTAGTGAATCAAGGTCCCTGGTGAAGTTATTAACATTCTCTAAATTGAGTAATTTAAAGGAGTAAACTCCTTAAAGGGAGTAACTAACGAGCTTAATCTAAGGAAAGTCATGGCAGCAGAGCTCACCCCCGTGATATGCTCCCTCTGCACTATGTGGGAAGTCATGGACACTACCAGTGTCCCTGGTGACCATGTGTGCAGGAAGTGTGTCCAGCTGCAGCTACTGGCTAACCGCATTTCGGAGCTGGAGCTGCGGGTGGATTCACTGTGGAGCATCCGCGATGCTGAGATTATCGTGGATAGCACGTTCAGTGAGGTGGTCACACCGCAGGTAAAGATTACGCAGGCAGAAAGGAAATGGGTGACCGCCAGGCAGAGTAAAAGGACTAGGCAGGTAGAGCAGGAGTCCCCTGGGGCCATCTCCCTCTCAAACAGATATTCCGCTTTGGATATTGTTGGGGGAGATGGCTTATCAGGGGAAAGCAGCAAGAGCCAAGACCGTGGCACCACGAGTGACTCAGCTGCACAGGAGGGGAGGAAAAAGAATGGGAGAGCAATAGTGATAGGGGATTCCATCATAAGGGGAACAGATAGGCGTTTCTGCGGCAGCAGACGTGACTCCAGGATGGTATGTTGCCTCCCTGGTGCTAGGGTCAAGGATGTCACGGAGCGGCTGCAGGACATTCTGAAGGGGGAGGGTGAACAGTCAGAGGTCGTGGTCCATATCGGTACCAACAACCTGCAAAAAAAGGGATGAGGTCCTGTAAGCAGAATATAGGGAGTTAGGAAATAAATTAAAAAGCAGGACCTCTAAGGTAGTAATCTCAGGATTACTACCAGTGCCACATGCTAGCGAGAGCAGAAATAGGAGAATAGACCAGATGAATGTGTGGCTTGAGAGATGGTGTAGGAGGGAGGGGTTTCAATTCTGTGGCATTGGGACCGATTCTGGGAAAGGCGGGACCTGTACAAGCGGGACGGGTTGCACCCAAGCAGAATCGGGACCAATATCCTCGCGGGGGCATTTGCTAGTTCTGTTGGGGAGGGTTTAAACTAGTGTGGCAGGGGGCTGGGAACCAAAGGGCAGGTACAGATAGGAGAAATTTAGACCAGGAAACGGGAAGCAGAAAAGCAGTTTGTGACGTAGTTAGCGACTCAGAAAGGCAAAAGAAGCAAAGGTTAAATAGTGTTCAGCACAGGAATTTGACAGGGTTAAAGGGTATATAGAATCATAGAATCATAGAAGTTACAACATGGAAACAGGCCCTTCGGCCCAACATGTCCATGTCGCCCAGTTTATACCACTAAGCTAGTCCCAATTGCCTGCACTTGGCCCATATCCCTCTATACCCATCTTACCCATGTAACTGTCCAAATGCTTTTTAAAAGACAAAATTGTACCCGCCTCTACTACTGCCTCTGGCAGCTCGTTCCAGACACTCACCACCCTTTGAGTGAAAAAATTGCCCCTCTGGACCCTTTTGTATCTCTCCCCTCTCACCTTAAATCTATGTCCCCTCGTTATAGACTCCCCTACCTTTGGGAAAAGATTTTGACTATCTACTTTATCTATGCCCCTCATTATTTTATAGACTTCTATAAGATCACCCCTTAACCTCCTGCTCTCCAGGGAAAAAAGTCCCAGTCTGTCTAACCTCTCCCTGTAAGTCAAACCATCAAGTCCCGGTAGCATCCTAGTAAATCTTTTCTGCACTCTTTCTAGTTTAATAATATCCTTTCTATAATAGGGTGACCAGAACTGTACACAGTATTCCAAGTGTGGCCTTACTAATGTCCTGTACAACTTCAACAAGACATCCCAACTCCTGTATTCAATGTTCTGACCAATGAAACCAAGCATGCCGAATGCCTTCTTCACCACCCTATCCATCTGTGACTCCACTTTCAAGGAGCTATGAACCTGTACTCCTAGATCTCTTTGTTCTATAACTCTCCCCAACGCCCTACCATTAACGGAGTAGGTCCTGGCTCGATTCGATCTACCAAAATGCATCACCTCACATTTATCTAAATTAAACTCCATCTGCCATTCATCGGCCCACTGGCCCAATTTATCAAGGTCCCGTTGCAATCCTAGATAACCTTCTTCACTGTCCACAATGCCACCTATCTTGGTGTCATCTGCAAACTTACTAACCATGCCTCCTAAATTCTCATCCAAATCATTAATATAAATAACAAATAACAGCGGACCCAGCACCGATCCCTGAGGCACACCGCTGGACACAGGCCTCCAGTTTGAAAAACAACCCTCTACAACCACCCTCTGTCTTCTGTCGTCAAGCCAATTTTGTATCCAATTGGCTACCTCACCTTGAATCCCATGAGATTTAACCTTATGTAACAACCTACCATGCGGTACCTTGTCAAAGGCTTTGCTGAAGTCCATGTAGACCACGTCTACTGCACAGCCCTCATCTATCTTCTTGGTTACCCCTTCAAAAAACTCAATCAAATTCATGAGAGATGATTTTCCTCTCACAAAACCATGCTGACAGTTCCTAATCAGTCACTGCCTCTCCAAATGCCTGTAGATCCTGTCCCTCAGAATACCCTCTAACAACTTACCCACTACAGATGTCAGGCTCACCGGTCTGTAGTTCCCAGGCTTTTCCCTGCCGCCCTTCTTAAACAAAGGCACAACATTTGCTACCCTCCAATCTTCAGGCACCTCACCTGTAGCTGTCGATGATTCAGATATCTCTGCTAGGGGACCTGCAATTTCCTCCCTAACCTCCCATAACGTCCTGGGATACATTTCATCAGGTCCCGGAGATTTATCTACCTTAATGCGCGTTAAGACTTCCAGCACCTCCCTCTCTGTAATATGTACACTTCTCAAGACATCACTATTTATTTCCCCAAGTTCCCTAACATCCATGGCTTTCTCAACCGTAAATACCGATGTGAAATATTCATTCAGGATCTCACCCATCTCTTGTGGTTCCGCACATAGATGACCTTGTTGATCCTTAAGAGGCCCTACTCTCTCCCTAGTTACTCTTTTGCCCTTTATGTACTTGTAGAAGCTCTTTGGATTCTCCTTTGCCTTATCTGCCAAAGCAATCTCATGTCCCCTTTTTGCCCTCCTGATTTCTCTCTTAACTCTACTCCGGCAATCTCTATACTCTTCAAGGGATCCACTTGATCCCAGCTGCCTATGCATGTCATATGCCTCCTTCTTCTTTTTGACTAGGGCCTCAATCTCCCGAGTCATCCAAGGTTCCCTACTTCTACCAGCCTTGCCCTTCACTTTATAAGGAATGTGCTTACCCTGAACCCTGGTTAACACACTTTTGAAAGCCTCCCACTTACCAGACGTCCCTTTGCCTGCCAACAGACTCTCCCAATCAACTTCTGAAAGTTCCTGTCTAATACCATCAAAATTGGCCTTTCCCCAATTTAGAATTTTAACTTTTGGGCCAGACCTATCATTCTCCATAGCTATCTTAAAACTAATGGAATTATGATCACTGGTCCCAAAGTGATCCCTCACTAACACTTCTGTCACCTGCCCTTCCTTATTTCCCAAGAGGAGGTCAAGTTTTACCCCCTCTCTAGTCGGGCCATCCACATACTGAATGAGAAATTCCTCCTGAATACACTCAACAAATTTCTTTCCATCCAAGCCCTTAATGCTATGGCTGTCCCAGTCAATGTTGGGAAAGTTAAAGTCCCCTACTATTACCACCCTATTTTTCTTGCAGCTGTCTGTAATCTCCTTACATATTTGCTCCTCAATTTCCCGTTGACTATTTGGGGGTCTGTAGTACAATCCTATCAAAGTGATCTCTCCCTTCTTATTTTTCAGTTCTACCCATATAGACTCAGTGGGCGAACCCTCGGATATATCCCCTTTCACTACTGCCGTGATGTTCTCCCTAATCAAGAACGCAACTCCTCCTCCTCTCTTACCTCCTGCTCTATCTTTCCTATAGCATCTGTACCCTGGAACATTGAGCTGCCAGTCCTGCCCCTCCCTTAGCCATGTTTCAGTAATAGCTATAACATCCCAGTCCCATGTACCCATCCATGCCCTGAGTTCATCTGCCTTGCCCATCAGACTTCTTGCATTGAAATAAATGCAGTTTAATCTAGACTTCTCTTGGTCTTTGCCCTGCTTTCTCAGACCATCTGTCCGGTCATGTTCTGTACACTCTCCCTTACTGCCTTTTGTTTCTGTCACCACTTTACTTCCCACTGACTTCCTGCATCGGTTCCCATCCCCCTGCCACATTAGTTTAAACCCTCCCCAACAGCACTAGCAAACACTCCCCCTAGGACATTGGTTCCAGTCCTGCCCAGATGCAGACCGTCCAATTTGTACTGGTCCCACCTCTCCCAGAACCGGTTCCAATGGCCCAGGAATTTGAATCCCTCCCTCTTGCACCATCTCTCAAGCCACGTATTCATCCTAGCTATCCTGTCATTCCTACTCTGACTAGCCCGTGGCACTGGTAGCAATCCTGAGATTACTACCTTTGAGGTCCTACTCTTTAGTTTAACTCCTAACTCCCTAAATTCAGCTTGTAGGACCTCATCCTGTTTTTTACCTATATCGTTGGTGCCTATATGCACCACGACAACTGGCTGTTGTCGTGGTGCATATAGCCATCAAGCGGTCAAACAGTAGCTGCAGCTGGACACACTTCCCGCAGGTGAAGGAATCAGGGACACAGGAAGGATCCCTGAATTCCCACATCCCACAAGAGGAACATGACACGGCCCTGGGATCTCCTGCCATGACTAAACCCTTAAGTTAGCTTAACAACAACTACAATGTCAAGAGAATAAAAAAGGAAAGAAAAACTACTTACCACTCCCTTTAAGGAGTTTACTCCTTTAAATTATTCTTAATTTAGAGAATGTTAACGACACTAGGGACCTTGATTCGCTAAAAAAAAACGCTACTTGCTATCAGACCTGCAGACCTTACCTTTCTTTTTATTTTAGTTGCTGTATAAAAGTAGAAATACTCACCTGAACCTACTCACCAATCAGGTTCCTCCCCTGTGTCGCGTCCCTTTCTGATTCCTGACGTCACTTCGAACTCCGTCGCAGCTCCCTCTGAAATCCCGCCTTTTTATGGGACGCTCCCTCTGCTCCGATCCGCTCCTCTCAGCTGTTCTCAAGGAGTATTACAAACAAAGCAGATAAGCTAAGGGCACAGATAGACACATGGCAGTATGATATCATTGCTATAATGGAAACCTGGCTTAAAGAGGGGATAATTGGCAGCTCAATATCCCTGGATATAGAGTTTTCAGGCAGGATAGAGTGGGTGATAAAAAAGGAGGGAGGGTAGCATTATTGGTTAAAGAATCAATTACAGTTGTGAGAAGGGATGATATGCTAAATGGATCATCAATCAAGGCCATTTGGGTTGAGCTAAGAAATAAAAAAGGGACAGTCACACTACTAGGAGTGTACTATAGACCCCCGAATAGTGAAAGGGAGATAGAAGAACAAATACGTAGGCAAATTTCTGAGTGCAAAAATAAGAGGGCAACAATAGTAGGGGACTTCAACTACCCGAACATCAACTGGGATTCAAACAGTGCAAAATTCTTGATCGGTGTCCAGGAGAACTTTTTTAGCCAGTACGTGACAAGCCCAACAAGAGGGGATGTAATTCTAGATTTAGTCCTGGGAAATGAAGATGGGCAAGTGGGTGAAGTGACAGTGGGTGACCATAGTGGGGATAGTGACCACAATTCAGTTAGTTTTAGCATTATTATGGAAAAGGACAGAGTTAACTCAGGAGTAAACGTTTTAAATTGGGGGAAGGCAAATTTTACAGAACTAAAGAGGTGATTTGGCAGAAGTGAACTGAACACTACTACTTGAGGAGAAATCAGTGGCAAGCCAGTGGGAGGCACTAAAAAGTGAAATTCTACGGGTACAATGCAGACACGGCCCCTTAAAGAAAAAGGGTGGCACTGCCAAATTTAGAGCCCCCTGGTTGTTTAGAAGTATATGGGGCAAGATAAAGCAGAAAAAGAAAGTTTGTGACTGTCACAGAAAACTAACTACTGCAGAAAGCCTAGAGGAGTATAGAAAGTACAGGGATGATGTAAGAAAAGAAATAAGGAAAGCAAAGAGAGGGCATGAAAAAATATTAGCTAGTAAGATTAAAGAAAACCCAAAGATGTTTTATCAGTACATTAAGAACAAGAGGATAGCTAAGGAAAAGGTGGGACCTATCAGGGATGATAAGGGTAACTTGTGTGTAGAAGCAGAGGATGTGGGTAGGGTTTTAAATTAATATTTTGTCTCCGTATTCACAAAGGAAAGGGATGATCCGGACATAGTAGTTAAAGAGGAGAGGTGTGAAATATTGGATAAGGTAAACATAACGAGAGAGGAAGTACTAGAGGGACTGGAATCCTTGAAAGTTGATAAGTCACCAGGGCCGGATGGATTGTTTCCCAGGCTATTGAAGGAAGCCAGGGAGGAAATAGCGGATGCTCTGAGGATCATTTTCCAATCCTCACTAGATACAGGGGAGGTACTGGAGGACTGGAAGACTGCAAACATAGTACCATTGTTTAAAAAGGGTACGAGGGAAAAGCCGAACAATTATAGGCCGGTCAGTCTTACCTCGGTAGTGGGCAAACTATTAAAATCAACATGGAGACATAGGATTAACTGTCACTTGGAAAGGCATGGTTTAATCAGGGATAGTCAGCATGGATTTGTTCAGGGAAGGTCATGCCTTACAAATCTGATTGAATTCTTTGAGGAAGTGACAAGGAGGATTGATGTTGTCTACATGGATTTTAGTAAGGCATCTGACAAGCTCCCACATGGCAGACTGGTCAGAAAGGTAAAAGCCCATGGGATACAGGGAAATGTGGCGAATTGGATCCAAAATTGGCTCAGTAACAGGAAACAAAGGGTAAAAGTCAATGGATGTCTTTGCGAATGGAAATCCGTTTCCAGTGGTGTGCCACAGGGCTCAGTGTTGGGTCCCTTGCTGTTTGTGGTATATATTAATAATTTGGACTTGAATATAGGGGGCATGATTGGCAAATTTGCAGATGACACAAAAATTGGCCGTATAGTTGATAGTGAAAAGGATAGCTGTAGACTCCAAGTAGTTACCAGTGGGTTGGTGGAGTGGGCAGAAAAGTGACAAATGGAGTTCAACCCGGAGAAGTGTGAGGTAATGCACTTAGGGAGGGCAAACAGTAAAAGGGAATACGCAGTAAACAGGAATATATTGAGAGGGGTAGAGGAAGTGAGAGACCTTGGAGTGCATGTGGACAGGTCCCTGAAGGTGGCAGTGCAGGTAGATAAGATTGTGAAGAAGGCATATGGAATGCTCTCCGTTATTAGCTGAGGTATAGAATACAAAAGCAGGGATGTAATGATGGAACTGTATAAAACACTGGTAAGGCCACAGCTGGAGTATTGTGCACAGTTCTGGTCACCACATTACAGGAAGGATGTAATTGTTCTGGAGAGAGTGCAGAGAAGATTTACAAGATTGTTGCCAGGGCTTGAAAATTGCAGCTACGAGGAGAGATTGGATAGGCTGGGGTTGTTTTCCTTGGAGCAGAGGAGGCTGAGGGGAGACTTGATTGAGGTGTACAAAATTATGAGGGACCCAGATAGAGTAGACAGGAAGTACCTGTTTCCCCTAGTGGAGAGTTCGAGAACAAGAGGACATAGATTTAAGCCGATTGGTGGAAGGATTAGAGGGGACATGAGGAAAAACTTTTTTACCCAGAGGGTGGTGGGTGTATGGAATTCGCTGCCCGAATTGGTGGTAGAGGCAGGGACCCTCAACTCTTTTAAAAAGTACCTTGACCTGCACCTAAAGTGCTGTAAGCTGCAGGGCTACGGACCGGGTGCTGGAAGGTGGGATTAGAAAGGGCATCTGGTTGTTCTTCGAGCCGGCGTGGACACGATGGGCCGAATGGTGTATCTTTTCCATGGTTCTATGGTTCTAACAGATAAGAGAAGTAAGCAAATGGGAACATCTAGGCAATACTGATCACAACATAATAAGGTTTATGATAAAGATTAAGAAGGACATAACTAAGACAAAGACCAAAGTAATAAAATTGGGAAAAAAGCTGATTTTCAGGGGATGAGAATGGAACAAATGAAAATAAACTGGAAAAATTTACTGGCAAAGAATTAGTCTGGCAGTGGGAAACATTTAAAATGGTGATCAATAGAGTCCAGGAGAAGTATATCCCACTAAAAAGCAAAAGCCAGTAATGGACACTATGGACGAATAAAGAAATAAAGGCAAAATTAAAATTAAAGAAAAAGACGTACACTAAGTACATAGACAACAAGGGAGGGATGACAAAAGGGAATACAAAAAGGTTAGGAAAGAAGTTTAAAAAACAATTAGGAAGGCAAAGAGAAACTACGAAATTAAATTATCAAGGAATATAAAAGAGAACAGTAAAGTATTCTACAGACACATAAATAACAAAAGAAAAATCAGGATCGGGATAGGGCCACTAAGGAATGCACAAAATAAACTCACAGGTAATGACAGCGAAATGGCAGAAATATTAAATAATTATTTTGCCTCAGAATTTACCAGGGAGACTAACAAGGTGGGCATGACATGAGAAGACGAGATCAAAAAAGATATAAAGACACTTAAGATAGAAAGGGGGGAGATAATTGATAAACTAATCAAACTGAGAGAGGATAAAACCCCTGGTCTGGATGGATTGCATCCGGGCATATTAAAAGAAGTTAGGGAAGAGATAGCAGAGGCACTATTACATATATATCAAAATTCATTAGAAAAGGGAATAGTGCCAGAGGACTGGCGGACAGTTAATGTGATTCCTATATTTAAAAAGGGAGATAGAACAAGTCCAGGGAACTATAGACCAATTAGCTTAACGTCAGTGGTAGGAAAGATAATGGAATCTTTACTCAAAGATGTAATAGAAAAACATCTAGAAACTGAAAATATAATAAAGAATAGTCAGCACGGATTTCAAAAGGGAAGGCCATGCTTGACCAAACTTATTGAATTCTTTGAAGAAGTAACAGAAAGGGTAGACAGTAATGATGTAGATGTAATATATTCGAATTTTCAAAAGGCCTTCGATAAGGTATCACATAATAGACTCATGACTAAGGTCAGAGCATGTGGAGTCAGGGGACAAGTAGCAGAATGGATAGCAAGCTGGCTACAAAACAGAAAACAGAGAATAGGGGTTAAAAGTAGTTTCTCAGAATAGGAAAAGGTGGGAAGTGGTGTTCCACAAGGATCTGTATTGGGACCACTGTTGTTCACCATTTACATAAATGATTTGGACTCAGGAATCAGAAGCACAATTTCAAAATTTGCAGTCAACACCAAATTGGGGGGTATAGTTAATACTGAGGAGGACTGTGACAAAATACAAGAAGGTATTAATAAATTTGCAGAATGGGTGTGTAATTGACAAATGAATTTTAATATAGATAAGTGTGAGGTATTACATTTAGGTAGGAAGAATAAGGGGGCCACATACTGCTTGGACATTAAGGGCCCGATGTTAGCAGGCCTGCGGGTTCCCGGCGGGGGGGCTATTGGGCGCGTGGATAACGCGGCCGGTGAATTGAGTGCGTCCCCCACGCGATCACAGGATAATTTAAGTCATTTACCTGTGGTTACGGGTTTTCCGCCGCTCAGCTGCGCGCCGACGGCCTGCGCATGCGCAGTGACATCTGAGTGATGGTGGAGCTCTATTTAAAGGGGCAGTCCATCAATGCTCCTCCTGCTGCAAACAAGAAGTAGCACACCATGGAGCACCCCAGGGGTAAGGCTGCCCCATGATTTTCTGACCACTCACTCCAGCTGCTGCTGGACGGGGTAAGGAGGAGGAGGGAGACGTTGTTCCCCAGCGACGGAGGGAAGTGCCCTGGCTCCGCCACCAGGAAGGCATGGGCGGAGGTGGCCGCGGAGGTTAGCAGCAGGGGCAACACCACAAGAACATGGATGCAGGGTCGGAAGAGATTCAACGATCTCACTAGGTCCGGCGAAGTGAGTACACTAACGCACTCTCCCACACTCCGTCTTCCACATCACCTCAAAGACCTCACAACCCCTTCTGCACTGCCACCACAGCGCTCCCGCATCAATCCTCACAGCCACTCAACTATCATCCTCACCGTGCCTGCACGTACCCACCGTCCCTGTCCCCATTCGAACACTACCACACACCCCAATCCACATACAATGGGATGGCCATGTGGCACACGCATCCTCCCATCCATCTGCCACACGCTCAACTCACCCACACCAATGCTTGAAGCATCTCACAATGCAATCATCACTCAATCACGCATCTGTGTTTTGCCTTGACAGGAGAAGAGATGCAAGAACGCCCGGGAAAGGGCACGCACCGGAGGGGGCCCGCCACACCAGGCAGTTCTAACGGCCGCAGAGCTGGACGCCTTGGAGATCAGCCACATGCTACATTGCTTGTCCGTGACGGATGGCGAGGCTGGGGCTGCAGAAACGTCCGGTAACGGAAAGCTGACACTCAGCACTCATGATCGCGAATGATCTTAGCATCACTTGGCATCTGCCGCACCTCAACATTTGTCCACATGCCTGATATTGCCCAAACAGGGGACTCTCGGGGGGGAGGAGCTAAATACGATTAAAATCACTCAGGAGATGGTACTCAGTAAAATAATGGGACTCAAGGCGGATAAATCCCCTGGACCTGATGGCTTCCATCCTAGGGTCTTGAGGGAAGTGGCAGTAGGGATTGTGGATGCTTTGGTGATAGTTTTCCAAAATTGCCTGGACTCAGGAGAGGTCCCGGCAGATTGGAAAACTGCTAATGTAACACCGTTATTTAAAAAGGGTAGTAGGCAGAAGGCTGGAAATTATAGGCCAGTTAGCTTAACATCTGTGGTGGGTAAAATTTTGGAGTCTATTATTAAGGAGACAGTAACGGAACATTTAGATAAGCATAATTTAATAGGACAAAGTCAGCATGGCTTTATGAAGGGGAAGTCATGTCTGACAAATTTGCTTGAGTTCTTCGAGGATATAACGTATAGGGTGGATAAAGGGGAACCAGTGGACATAGTGTATTTAGACTTCCAGAAGGCATTCGACAAGGTGCCACATAAAAGATTATTACTTAAGATAAAAAATCACGGGATTGGGGGTAATATTCTGGCATGGGTGGAGGATTGGTTATCGAACAGGAAGCAGAGAGTTGGGATAAATGGTTCATTTTCGGACTGGCAACCAGTAACCAGTGGTGTTCCACAGGGGTCGGTGCTGGGTCCCCAACTCTTTACAATCTATATTAACGATTTGGAGGAGGGGACCGAGTGCAACATATCAAAATTTGCAGATGATACAAAGATGGGAGGGAAAGTAGAGAGTGAGGAGGACATAAAAAACCTGCAAGGGGATATAGACAGGCTGGGTGAGTGGGCGGAGATTTGGCGGATGCAATATAATATTGGAAAATGTGAGGTTATGCACTTTGGCAGGAAAAATCAGAGAGCAAGTTATTTTCTTAATGGCGAGAGACTGGAAAGTACTGCAGTACAAAGGGATCTGGGGGTCCTAGTGCAAGAAAATCAAAAAGTTGGTATGCAGGTGCAGCAGGTGATCAAGAAAGCCAACGGAATGTTGGCTTTTATTGCTAGGGGGATAGAATATAAAAACAAGGAGGTATTGCTGCAGTTATATAAGGTATTGGTGAGACCGCACCTGGAATACTGCATACAGTTTTGGTCTCCATACTTAAGAAAAGACATACTTGCTCTCGAGGCAGTACAAAGAAGGTTCACTCGGTTAATCCCGGGGATGAGGGGGCGGACATATGAGGAGAGGTTGAGTAGATTGGGACTCTACTCATTGGAGTTCAGAAGAATGAGAGGCGATCTTATTGAAACATATAAGATTGTGAAGGGTCTTGATCGGGTGGATGCAGTAAGGATGTTCCCAAAGATGGGTGAAACTAGAACTAGGGGGCATAATCTTAGAATAAGGGGCTGCTCTTTCAAAACTGAGATGAGGAGAAACTTCTTCACTCAGAGGGTGGTAGGTCTGTGGAATTTGCTGCCCCAGGAAGCTGTGGAAGCTACATCATTAGATAAATTTAAAACAGAAATAGACAGTTTCCTAGAAGTAAAGGGAATTAGGGGTTATGGGGAGCGGGCAGGAAATTGGACATGAAGCTGAGTTCGGATCGGTCAATGCCCTGTGGGTGGCGGAGAGGGCCCAGGGGCTATGTGGCCGGGTCCTGCTCCAACTTCTTGTGTTCTTTAGATTTGTGGTTGGGATCAGATCAGCCATGATCTTATTGAATGGCGGAGCAGGCTCGAGGGGCCGATTGGCCTACTCCTGCTCCAATTTCTTATGTTCTTATGTTCTTTGTTCTCTTGCAGGGCCGTCTGCGAGTGCCGTGTCTGTGGAGGGCGATTCCTCAGAGGACATGCCGGTCTCTGAGGGTCCATTGTCACATATGAGCCAAGCATCCACCAGCGCAGATACACACACGTCGGTGGGTCCCCCTCCTCAATTAGTTGGGATTGCACATGGTGAGTCACCGCGCACATGTGAGCATGAGCAGACCCTGGTGGCAGGGGCAGCCGCGGAGGGTCCGCGTGGGTGGGAGCACCCTTCTCCAGGCTCTGCTCAGCCGGACCCAGATGCTGAACCCAGGGGGCCACCAGTCAAAGGAGAGTCGTCGAGGGCCACCAGCACATTGCCGAGGTACTGGAAGAGGTGCCGCGCGCACTCTCCACAATCGCGCAGGTGATGGAGGAGTCCAACTCCTGCATGCGGGCAATGGTGGCACAAGTGCAGGAGGGTACCGGCGACACAGTGTCGCGGGTAGGTGCGGGAACGTCTGCGGTGGAGGAAAGGCTAGCCTCCCTCGAGCGTCACGCACAGCTCAACATTGAGTCCATCCAGGCCCTGACAACGGCTGTTCGGATTCAGGGTGAGCAACATTCTGCCGCCATAAACAGGCTGTCAGATACATTAGAGGTGGCCTTGTAAGGTCTCACACAGGTCATCCAAACTGCCGTCCAGCAGGGTGGAAGGAGTGATGTGGGCCTAGGCCATGAGAGGGAAGATGGTGAACGGGGACATGGAAGTGGGGACGCTACTCAAAGTGCCCCCACCTCTCACCCGTTGCCCCCCTCTCAACCAGTACCCGCAATGGTGCCTCCTCTCCAGGTGGCCGAGTCTGCCCCTGCACAGGTGCAGGAGGAGCAGTCTGTGGAGGTGCCCTCACGGGCACCGAAACCCAGGGGGCGTCGGCCCAAAGCATCTACCCGGTCAGGGCACGAACAAGAGCAACCTGCCACTACCTCTGCTGGAGCCACAGGAGTAGCACCACGTAGGAGTTCCCGCAAACGTAAGGCTAGGGTGTTATGAACACAAAGGGAATGCACCAGGGTGTATGACAATTTGTTATGTTTTTATTTATAGTCGTTTATTGCACATACACAATAAACACAATTGTTCTCACCACTACTGCCACCTCTTGTCCATTCTTGAGCGGCTTGTGCAATAGGTCCCTTTCGTGGGGCTCATCATGACGACGAACACCTGGTCCCACCCATTGGGTCACACTACAGTGGGTGCAGGAGTAATGGCACCACTCTTCTGTGGAGGGGGCTGGTATGGCCCCTCGTCTGTGCACGTGATGAGGTCTGGACACCTCAGACAGTCTGATGTTAGGAGAACCGTTGACATATGAGTGCCTCCCTGGCCTGACGAGCATCCAGGTGAGCCGGTGTTCGGCCCATGGGTCCTTCCTCCTCCTCTTGCTCCTCCCCCTCCTCCTCCTCCTCCTCCTCCTCCTCAATATGGGTGGCGGATGTGCATGGGGCCTCCTCCAGCGGCACCCCTCTCTGTTGTGCCATGTTGTGCAGGGCACAGCAGACAACTATAATTCGTCCCACTCTGAGTGGCGTGTATTGGAGCGCTCCCCCAGAACGATCAAGGCACCTGAAGCGCATCTTGAGCAGCCTATAGCCTGCTCAATTGTAGACCTGGTAGCAATGTGGCTGTCATTATATCGATCCTGCGGCTCGGTGATGGGGTTCCTCAGAGGTGTCTTAAGCCACGTGTGCAGGGGATATCCCTTGTCGCCAAGGAGCCAGCCGTTGCCGGCGTTGGGTGCCTGGAGGATGGGCGGGACGGTGGACTCCCTGAGGATGAAAGCATCGTGGCAGCTGCCAGGGTATCTGGCGCACACGTGTAGGAATCTCTGGCGGTGGTCACAGATGAGCTGGGCGTTCATGGAGTGATACCCCTTCCTGTTGATGAACAGTCCTGGCTCATGTGGAGGTGCCCGTATTGTTATGTGGGTGCAATCGATTACACCCTGCACCCGTGGGAAGCCAGCCACAGCATGGAATCCAACCGCCCTCTCCATCTGGCTGCGCTCGTCCATGGCGAAGTTGATGTAGTGCGAGGCCCTGTGGAACAACCCATCGGTAACCTGCCTTATGCACTTGTGTGCAGAGGACTGACAGACCCCGGTGATGTCCCCGGTGGCACCCTGGAAGGATCTGGAGGTGAAGAAGTTGAGGGCAGTGGTGACTTTGACGGCGACGGGTAAGGAGATGCTGCTTGGTCCATCCGGGAGCAGCTCGTCATTAAGGAGGCTGCAGATGTCGGCGACTACCTGGCGAGTGACTCTGAGCCTCCGTATGCACTGCTGCTCAGAGAGGTCCATGAAGCTGAGCCTCGCTCTGTAGACCCTGTGCGGAGGGTAGTGCCTCCTGCGACGCATCTCTCTCTGCGGTTGACCTCCCTCCTGCTGTGCAGGTGGATGTGCCACAGCACCGTGTTGGGGGGCTCCACGTGTCTGAGGCGGACGGCGTGGCCTGTGAGGCTGCTGAGGCTGGTGATGCTGTTCATCCTCCGAGGAGGTCAAGGCGGCCCCCATCTGGAAGGTGTAGTTCTGAGGGGTTGTGCACGGTAGGTGAGTGTGTCCTCGCACCGGGGTTGCGGTTCCACGTCGGTGAATCTTCTTGCTAGGAGGAGGGTGGTGGAGGGCAAGCGTTGCCCAATGTGACGGAGTGGCCTCCTGCGTTGGTGAAGGGTCCCCCCCAGACCTGTGGAATGCACCTTGCCAGCTGCCACAGGCTGCTGGCTGCAACACGTCCGTTTGAAGTGAGAGTGTTTCCCCCAGTATGGGAAACAGTCTCAGTTCAAGGTAAAATCCCACCCTTCCTAATAAAACAGCTCAATCAGGCCAGTTAATGACCTGAAATAGCTAAATAAATACTCTCAAGTGGCATCCCGCTGGCTTTAATTGCCTGTGGGATTCCCACCAGCGGGGGTGCGCGCGCACGCCGGCGCGTCCGTGGGGAACCCGGAAGTGGGCGGGATCGAGGCGGGCTCCGGTCCCGTGCCGGGATTCCCCGATTTTCGGGGCCCCCCCACCGAGAAAGCACCCGATAGCGGGTGGTAAAATCGAGCCCTAAGAGTCTAAATGGGGTAGAGGAGCAGATGGATCTGGAGGTACAGATGCACAAATCACTAAAAGTAGCAACGCAGGTTAATAAGGCCATAAAAAAAGCATCCAAGCACTGGGTTTCATCTCTAGAAGGATAGAATTGAAAAGCAGAGAAGTTATTTTAAACTAGTATAGAACCTTGGTTAGACCACACTTAGTGTACTGTGCACAGTTCTGGTCTCCATCTGATAAAAAAGATATAGAAGCACTGGAGAAAGTGCAAAAAAGATTTACTAGGATGATACCAGAACTGAGAGGATATACTTATCAGGAAAGATTGAGTGGGCTGGGGCTCGTTTCTTTAGAAAAGTGAAGACTGAGGGGTGACCTGATAGAGGTTTTTAAGCTTATGAAAGGGTTTGATAGGGTAGACGTAGAGAAGATGTTTCCACTTGCAGGGGAGACCAGAACTAGGGGCCATAAATATAAGATAGTCACTAATAAATCCACTAAGGAACTCAGGAGAAACTTCTTTACCCAGAGAGTGGTTAGAATGTGGATCTCCCTACCTCAAGGAGTAGTTGAGGCGAATAGCATCGATGCATTTATGGGGAAGCTAGGTAAATACACGAGGCAGAAGGAATAGAAGGATATGCTGATAGGGTTAGATGAAGTAGGGAGAGAGGAGGCTCATGTGGAGCATAAACACCGGCATGAACCTGTTGGGCCGAATGGCCTGTTTCTGTGCTGTACATTCTATGTAATTCAATAAGGCTGGAATTTGCCTGGTGCTATAAATAGCATGAACGGTTTTAATCTTGTAATATGCTCCCATTCTGTTGTGTAGTCTGCCAGTTGAGACTCCTGTGTAGCTCTGGGTGTTTAAGGCCCTGTGTAAAGTGGGAAGTGGGAGGTAAACCACTGAATAAAATCAGATGATTTATCTGTTTGCCCCGGATGACAGTACAAATCTGAGTTGTGCAGAAAAAGCCAAACCCGCTGTATGTTCTGAATTCCCTAAGTACAGAGTTCCCACCAGTTGAAAGGCTGCTGTGCTTCACACTTGAGTGGTAGGCAATGCATTGACATGGGCACTGCCAGTATGCCTGCCACTCTTACCGTCTGTCCAGTCCGCCTTTTTAGGAGTTTAAGTCAGGCTTTCCTGCAGTCTCTTCATACTGTTCAAAAATGGAGCTGAGAGAGGTGTCACTGTGCTGGCTACATGATTCCCGCTCCTGTTAGTACATTCTCTTCATGGTATCAATCTCCCAAACCCACGATCTCCACCACCTAGAAGGACAAGGGTAGCAGGTGCAGGAGTACACTATCACCTCCCAAGTTCCCCTCCAAGTCACACACCATTAATGCTGGCCTTGCTAGTGATGCCCAAATCCCGAGATACTTCACCAACAGCGGTAAGTGCTTTTAAGTGTGACTGTGAGTATAAGAGAGGTTTGGCCAACTGCTGTCTGTATAAAGGAGTTTCTGTCTTACTGAAGGCAATGTTATGCCATTGGTACAGACTTCAAATATTTACAGCTAAAACCTGGGGTTGGGGATTTATGGGACGCCACTTTCTGATGTTTGGTGGTAATGAGGTTTACGTTGCTGGTTTCTTGCCATCAAGCAATAATTTTTTTTATACTCATTCTCGGGATGTAGGCATCAATGGCAACCAACATTTATTGAACATCCCTAGTTGCCCTGATTCGAATACATCTGAGAGGCTCGCTAGGCCACTTTGAAGGGCAGTTCAGAATCAACCATGTTTGTGTGGGACTGGAGTCAGATTTAGTAAGGATGGCAGGTTTCCTTCCCTAAAGGACATTAATAAACCAATATTTTTTTTTAAAACAATCCAACAGCTTCACGGTCACTTTTACTGAAACCAGCTTTTTTTTAATTTCCAGGCCTGTTTTTAACCTGAATTCAAATTCTCAAACGGCCATGGTGGGATTTGAATTCCTGTTAATCCAGGCCTCTGGATTATGAGTCCAGTAACATAGCTACCACACTACCTTACCCCTATAATCCATTTGGGGGCCCAATGTTTCATGTGATTGTAGCCTGTAGCACTGTTATTTCTGACTCAACAACAGTAAGAAGTCAAAGAATGTAAACTCTCCCCCCTCTCCACACCACATCGTTTCCCTCCAATTTCCTGTCCTCCGCTTTGGAAGGTGCTGACTCTCATTGAGTCAGAGTTCAGCAGGCACTGGTGACCTTCCAGTCCAGCTGGCTGGTCTCGGCATGCAGGGTCTAGACAGTAAGTGTTGGCAGGCCCCTCAGCCTTGGAGGTTGAATGGAAGGATTTCTCTGTCACAGCTGAGTTTGTTCCTGTCCTCACAGGAAACCTTGCAGCAGGAGTCACTGAATATTGATCAGGAGCAGGGAACCTTGGCCAGATTTTCATTTTCTCTCTCAGTTCTAGCTCAGTGGCGTGAAGACCAATTACTGATACCTGACTGATGCCAGAGCTGAGCCCAGTGAACCAAACACAAGCTGGGGGGATCAATCCTCGCCCCTTCCGCTCTGTGTATCTCAGTGCTACACCCGGCTCTGCGTTTGCTCATTATGCCATCATGAAGATTACCTTCACTTTCTGAATGCAGGGACTTTTGATCTTTTGGAGAAACAGAAGTGTGTGGCTGTTTACATCATAGAGAAAAAATTAAAAAGATTGTTTGTGTTTTAAAAAAAAGTGAACGGAGCAGATTTTAGACACAAAAATGCTCACTCTCTGATTTTTAGAGCGAATTGAGAAAAAAAGCATAAATCGGCCTTTAATGCCCATGCTGCTGGGTAAATCCCTTTCCATTCTAGTGATCAAGGATTTTACTCGGATTATGTACTTTCCGGCTTCAATTCCTCATTGTCTTTGCTCAGTATAAGCTTTCTTTTATTACAGTGCATAAGATTGATTTGTTATAGAACCTTTGATTCTCTTTGGCTCAGTTTTTGCCTGTAGGTTATAATAGAAAGGCAAATCTCAAGAATACATTAGATTTTCCATTCGTTGAGTATGATGTAAGGAGCACAGTATTGAGATTGAGGAAAGTTAGAGGAGGGAACTGCATGACGGGTCTTTATTTAAATGTTGCAATGATACAGTGAGGAAGAGGATTGTGTAGCAATGCGCATTTGGATCTTAGCAGGGACAACAGAAGAAAATTCAGTGAAGTATAGTGGAACAGAGCTCAGGATGACTAATCTAGATTGATTAAAATAGAGAGACAGGAAAGGAGGAGAGAGAAAAACAAGGCATAAGAGACTTGAGGTGAGAGAAGGATTAGTTATCAGATAATAAGCTTTTTCTCATATCCTATCTGGGAGTATGAGAGAGGCGTTGGAATAGTCACCTCAAATATGGGAGGAATATTCAAAGTTTTGTATGGACTGAGGCTTTATGGAGAGTTAAGAGTTGTTGAGGGGAAAAATATGTTTGGCACAAAAAGGGAAACTCAGCTTTGTGAAGGCAACTCTATTAATAGAGGAGGTGTGGATGTCCCAGTAGAGATCAGAGAAGAGAATGGAACAATCAATGGTCGAACCTGTTAGAAACATGAATGGACTGTGTCTTTGAATGATTAGAAGGTAGGATGGACATCGAGGAACTGGAATGGTGCCAATCCCCATTTAGTTCAGTGCTACTCAGTGGATGTTTTTGAGTGGATTTTTCCAGTTAGCTAACCAAAATGATGGGAGTCCACAAGTTGCTTTCCAATCTGCACGAACACAAATAACTCGTCTCCAAGAAGAGATTCCATCAACAATCTTATTGACAACTTTGTGGGACGAATTGGAACTACTTCCTCCAACCCTTCTCCCCTCCCTGTCCTTTAGTACCAGTATCCTTCACTTTGAGTACAAAAACTCACCAAAAGGGAATTTTTCAATAGAATTGTAGCAAAGTGGAAAATAAAATCTTGTTGATTACTAGAAAAATAAATCGCAGACTTGAATACTGCCTGGAAACCAGTTAAATGATCAGACCTGGGGAAGGGGGGGGTTGAAGGTTATTAACATTGACTAGTAGAAAGAGAACATTGAATCTGAGAGATGCGTATTTTAAACGTTTGAAGTGCTTTTCAGGAAAGTAAAACTGACGTACTTTAAATAATGCATTTCAGTGCACAGAGCTAGCAAACAGATTTGGGTCTCGATGGTTAAGTCCCACAGATGGGTTGGATTAAATGTGTTTTTCTATTTGCCATTTAATAATGACTGCAGTTAATCAAAATTACAAAGTAACACGTGTGCATCTAAATGGCACCAAAAGGTATAGCTTTCAGCTCTGATTGATTTTCACAAAGGGTAGTATTCATGAAATGTAAAAGCAATTTTTCATTGGTTCGATGCTGACGTGAGTGATAAATTATGCAGCATTTATCAAAAGGAATATTGGCAGATGACATTATGTTCACCAATTATCAGAATGCCAAACAGCTTTTTAGAAATCACTAAACGACAGATTTTTTTTCCCCGATAAATCATTGAGCTCAGTGTTTGCATTTGAGAAGCACCATGCATTTCAGCCTCCTTAAACCTCAGTGGAAGGTTTAGACAAGGCACTGAATAACCGTTGGGAACTATCACGCAAGTTTCTTTTCCCTAAAATGATTGTTCCTGCCTATTTTTAATTCTTAATAGTTTCCTGAAGAGCATATGTTGTAGGTGTCTAAAGTGGTTTAGTAGTGTAGTGGTTATGTTATTGGACTAATAATCCAGAGAACGTGATTTCAAATCCCATTATGCCAGTTTGAAAATTTGAATTCAATTTAAAAAGTCTGGAAATAAAAAGCTGGTATCAATAAAAGTGACTCTGAAGGTGTCAGATTGTCATAAAAAACCAATTAGTTCAACCAGTTGGTCTAGATGTGATTTCAGTCCCACACTAACGTGCCCTCTAAAGTGGCCTATCAAGACACTCAGTTACCGCAACCAGGGATGGGCAATAAATGCCAGCTTTGCCAGACACACCCACAACTCAAGAATGAATTTTTAAAAAAGTTTTCTTTTTAAAAAAAATTCCTGTGTTTGAATTTTTGTGTTCATTAGAGTGAGGAATGTCAGTTCCTAATGGGTATAGGTCATCAGTACAACAGAGGAGGACATTTATCTTAGTGCGCTATGCAGTGAGAACAGGAGAACATAAGAAATAGGAGCAGGAGTAGGCCATACGGCCCCTCGAGCCTGACTGATCATGGCTGATCTTCGATCTCAACTCCACTTTCACGCCCGATCCACATATCCTATGATTCCCCTAGAGTCCAAAAATCTATCGATCTCAGCCTTGAACATATTCAATGACTCAGCATCCACAGCCCTCTCTGGGGTAGAGAATTCCAAAGATTCACAACCCTCTGTGTGAAGAAATTCCTCCTCATCTCAGTCTTAAATGGCCGACCCCTTATCCTGAGACTATGCCCCCTAGTTCTAGATTCTCCAGCCATGGGAAACAACATCTCAGTACCTACCCTGTCAAGCTCCTCAGAATCTTGTATATTTCAACGAGAACACCTCTCATTCTTCTAATCTCCAGAGAGTATAGGTCCATTCTACTCAACCTCTCCTCAAAGGACAACCCTCTTATCCCAGGAATCAATCTAGTGAACCTTTGTTGCACTGCCTCTAAGGCAAGTATATCCTTCCTTTGATAAAGAGACCAAAACTGTATGCAGTACTCCAGGTGAGGTCTCACTAAGGCCCTGTAAAACTGTAGTAAGACTTCCTTACTCTTGTACACTGACCCCCTTGCAATAAAGGCCAACATGCCATTTGCTTTCCTAATTGCCTGCAGTACCTGCATACTAACCTGTTGTGTTTCTTGTACGAGGACACCTAAATCTCTCTGAACACCAACATTTAATAGTTTCTCACCATTTAAAAAATATTCTGTTCTTCTATTCTTCCTACCAAAGTGAATAACTTCACATTTCCCCATATTATACTCCATCTGCCACCTTCTTGCCCAATCACCTAACCTGTCCATATCCCTTTGCAGACTCTTTGTGTCCTCCTCACAGCTTACTTTCCCAGCAAGCTTTGTATAGTCAGAAAACTTGGATACATTACACTCAGTCCCATCATCTAAGTCATTGATATAGATTGTAAATAGCTGAGACCCAAGAACTGGTCCTTGCAGCACCCCACCTGAAAATTACCCATTTATTCCTACTCTCTGTTTTCTATCCATTAACCAATCCTCTATCCATGCTAATATATTACCCCATGAGCCCTTATCTTGCATAACAACCTATTATATGGCACCTTATTGAATGCCTTTTGAAAATCCAAATATCCAATACATCCATTGGTTCCCCTTTATCTACCCTGCTAGTTACATCCTCAAAAAACTCTAATAAATTTGTCAAACATGATTTCCCTTTCAGTAAACCATGTTGACTCTGCCTAATCATATTATGATTTTCTAAGTGTTATCACTTCCTTAATAATGGATTCCAGCATTTTCCCGATGATTGATGTCAGGATAACTGGCCTGTAGTTCCCTGTTTTCTCTCTCCCTACTTTCTTGAATAGTAGGGTTACATTTGCTACCTTCCAATCTGTTGGGACCGAATGAGGTGACCGGTATCAATTTTATACACTCTCAGGGCAGGCACAGTGGGGGTTAAATGCAGAATAAAACCTCTTCCACTCTGCTTCAACAATTTGCTTTAATCGTAGCCGCTGAAAAGGACTCTGCATGACACCAGCGTGACATTCCTATCTCTGACACCTATTATCCTTGAGGCCTTTGTGAGTGATGTTGCCAGTTGTAATGCTGAATGAAGGGCGTGCTGTGCTGTGGGCCTGAATCCACCAGGAACTGTGCTCAAACTGTCCAAACTCACTCCGCAGAGAACCCCTGCTCTGAGCCTGTCCTGGGAGTGACACTGGATGCAAAAATTGGGAAGTCTGGCATTCCCTAGCATGATAAACCCCATCTCGAACCTGATAAAACAATGTTCAATGGAACCCCCAATATCCATATATCAGTTGTCCAGCAGAAATTTGTCGAGACTAAGTTTTGCATGACACATCACCTCGTTGCACAGCCCACTGAACCAATCTCCTCAGGCATGACTTTAGCATGGCAGGGGGAAGTCAGCAGGTGGATGGATTTGCATGTGGGGAACCCGTAGGCAAAGTGAGCGCATTTAAATCTGTTTTTGTATCTTGATTGTAGGCAATTTTCTTTGTTTCCGGGTTTTGCATCTCCAAGCTGCGCAGCGGGCCTACTGCGCACCCGAATGACGCAATTTAAAGCCCACTATTTAAAGGGCCAGTCCAAGAATGGATTTTTTAGGAGAAATGGAGTCCAGGAAAGCAAAGGCTGCCCCTAGATTTAATGGTGCCTGCCTGGATGTGCTGCTGGGTGCAGTGAGAGCCAGAAGGGTGGTAATGCTTCCAATGGATGGCAGGACGAAACCTGGCTCTGTAACCAAAAATACTTGGCTGGAGGTGACAGAGGAGGTGAATGCAGGAAATGTTTGAATGACCTAACCAGGTCAGGAAAAGTAAGTACATTTGCTGATTCACCCACGTCCTGTGAAATGCAACAGTCCCCCCCCTCACTCTGCGATGCCAAACCTACTCCATCACATCACTCCTCACACCCACTTACATTTTAGCATCAATTTACCTTCACTTTCTGAACACTTCGTCACCTACCCATTTGTGAACCCAGCACTGCCTCTCATCCCAATCCTGATGCAATGTGATGCATCTCTCTGATGGGCACCCTCTGATGAATCTGTTTCATTGTCAGCCTCACCCAAAGCAATGCATCCATCGGGTGAATACGTCACCTTCACTCACTCACAGGTCTGTTCTTTCTCCCCTTGTAGAAGGGAGCACAAAATGCAAGGGAGAGGAGTAGAACTGGAGGTGGACCACCACAAATAGTGCAGCTCACAGATGCAGAGGAGGAGGCGATGGAGATCAGTCGCAGCGTTAAATCTATCCGTCAGCGATGGAGAGAATGGCAGCCTCCATTGAGCTTCAAGTATGGCTCTCAAATGAGTCCATTCAGGCCATGACAACGGCCGTGCTGAATCTGGATGCCAACATGTTTGCTGCCTTAAACAGGCAGACAGAGGACATGGCCTTAGAACGCAGCACATCTGCTCATCAGCCTGCTGGCCAGCAGAGTATTGGAGTGATGTTGTGCTGGCGCGGGAGAGGGATGATGGTGAAAGTCGACATGGAACATCTCACCTGTTGCCTCCCCCCCCACCCCAACCAATACCCGACATGCCGCCTCCTCTCCCGATGGCCGAGTCTGCCCTTGCAAAGGTGCAGGTGGAGCAGTCTTTGGTGGGACCCTCACGGGCTCCAAAGCCCAGAGGCCGTAGGCCAAGAGCGTATCAGAAGTCAGGGCAGAGATTTGAGCAACCTGCCACTACCTCTGCTGAAGCCACAGGGGATGCACCATGTAGAAGCGGTAGAAGGAAGAGGAAGGCTAAGCGTTTGTAATTCACAGAGGGTACGCACAAGGGTGTTTGACGAGCTGTCATGTTAATTTATATATGTTTTTGTCTGGCACATTAAATATAATGATTATCACCATCACTGTCACATCTTGGCCATTATTGAGTCCCTTTTGTGAATTTGCCCTTTCATGTGCTTCATCATGAATGCCAAGACACGATGACACCCATTGGGCGCGTGTGCAATGGGTGTATGTGTGGTTGAAGGAGTGTTTGATGCAAAGGGAAAGGGGTGGGGGAGTTGGCGGTGGTGGTTGTTCCAGGCGGCCTGAGTATTTGCACATCTCATTATGAGAACCCGTTAGAGATGAGGGCATCCCTGGCATCACAGGTAGTAATGAGTACCGCTGCTCTAGTGATGGGTTCACCATCTTCATTTTCCTCCTCCTCAGATGTACTGTGGAATAGATCCATTGCGCCCTTCATCCTGATCTTGTCGAGGTAAATTTGTCTGAACACAAGAATTCTCAGACTCAACAAAGAAATCTCAGTCTAAACACAAAGAAGTCCCAGCCGAAGGTTTGTCTGAGAGAACTGAGTGCCCTGCTACATTACCTCACCTTTTATTGAGATGTGTCAAATCACTAGTCTAATGGGCCAAATGAACTTCAGCTGCAACTCGCCTCCGTTTCAAAGTTCAGGAGTAGTTAAATCCATTTCTGTTGCAGTATCTAAAGTATCTAAAGTGTTTCAACTACCTGAATTGGCCCTTTAACTATCGGCCCGCCGGCTTTAAGTGGGGACAGGACTTCCAGGTTTCTATTGTGCGCTCGCATCCTAACGCGCCTGGTTAAACCCAGATATGGGCGGGTTGGAGCTGGGATGTGGTCCCGCACCAAAAAGCTGCTCCTTTAACCTCCCACCCACCCCCAACCCACTCGCTCTTGGGGGTTAAAATTATCCCCCTCCTGTGAATCAATCTCTCAGCCCAAGAAAGACAGCATTCAATTTATGTTTGCACTGTACTTCACTGCCATGTCTAGAGCATTGTTGAATTATATGTATAAGAGCAACATTTAGATTCTGCTGGATTATCTGCCAATTTCTATTACCCACCGGGGGGGGGGGGGGAGAGGTCTCTCTCTGTCTGATGGATAATGGAGGCCCCACTGTCCTGTGATCGCAGTACAGTAAACATGGCCAGAGAATGACACCCAGCGACTTGCTATTCCAGCTCTATAACTGTAAATGTTTGTTTGTGTCCTTTTTGAGATACTAGCCCAGATTTTCCAATCAGGGCTATCCATTTTACCAGTGTAAATCGGGCGGTCTGGATCAGAAAATGGACCACAGTTCCGTTCCCACTGGAACTCCGTCCACGTGACCTCCCGCCCACGTTGAGCTCACCGCCTCAATTTCCAGTTGCTGGGGAAGTGCTGGCCCATTTTTTGGTGGGTGTACGCTGATGATGTGGTGTCATCTGCCCCACTTTCCATCATTTTCGTGCCATTTGTGCTAGTTCATGTACCCGGCTGCATAAAACAGAGGGTTACAAGAAACTGCAGAAAAGGCAGAATCAAATGAAAGTGCCCAGCAGCTATAGTTGTAGGATTTGCAGAAACTTTGGGACGAATTTGAACTCCCCTCACTGATGGAAGCCCACCTCCCCGGTGGTTAAAATGGAGGTGGAGATCCTGCTCAAAGCTGGCGACACCCTTGGTTAAATATGCAAATCAGGTCCTGATGATGTCAGGAACCATCCTGCAACTATCACAGAAACATTTTTAAGAATTTGCTTGGGCACTGGAAAAATGGTAATGAAGATGATGATGATAATAGTGATGAAGATGCCTGGCCCCTTAAGCACTGTAGGCCTTTTGCCCATAATGCAGCCTAATTTGGTAATCTCACTCTAAGAGGACACAAGGATGACTGGTGTTAAAAGTGTAAGTGGGCATCTCTTCTGGAGCTGGGTTGAATGACTGGTTAGGGTGGTGTAAAGGGAGCTTTACTCTTCTTCAAGGCACTGTCCTCAGTCCCACCATCTTCAGCTTCATCAATAACCTACCCTCCATCATACAGTCAGGAGTGGAGCTGTTTGCTGGCTATTCCACAGTGTTCAGCTCTATCCACAATTCCTCTGACAATGAAGCAGCCCATGCCAGCCTACAGTGGACTTGAATAACATCCAGGCTTGGGCTGATAAATGGCAGATAACATTCATATCACATACGTTCCAGGTAATGACCATCTCCTACAAGAGAAAGCCCAACCACACTCACCCAACTTCCAACAGCACCAACATGGCCAAGTCCCCTGCCGTCAACATCTTGGGAATCACCACACAACAGAAGCCCAACTAGACCAGCCATATCAACATCATGGCTACAAGAACAGTGCAGAAGCTGTGTACTCTGCAACGAGCCACTCACCTCCTGACCGTTAAAAGCTTCACCACCTTCTACAAGGCTCAAGTCAGGACTGTACTGGAATAGTCACCACTCACCTAGATGGATGCAGCTACAACCACACTTGAGAAGCTCGACATCATCCAGGGCAAAACAGTCCGCTTAATCAGCACCCTTCCATCACTGGAACGCAGTATGTACTATCTACATGATGCAGTGCAACAACTCACCACGGTTACTTCAACAGCATCTCCCAGCCCTGTGACCTCTGCCACCAAGTAGGACAAGAGTATCAACATCAAGGAAACACCATCACCCGTAAGTTCCTCTCCAAGTCATAAACCATGCTGACTTGGACATATATTTGCTGTTCCTTCATCGTCACTGGGTCAGTATCCTGGAATTCCCTACGAAACACTATAGTGGAAGCACCATCACCACAGGGAATGCAGTGGTTCAAG
This sequence comes from Heptranchias perlo, assembly GCF_035084215.1. Lineage (NCBI taxonomy): Eukaryota > Metazoa > Chordata > Chondrichthyes > Hexanchiformes > Hexanchidae > Heptranchias > Heptranchias perlo. The sequence goes on from NC_090351.1 coordinate 9,162,026, forward strand.
GAGAAGGCCCACCTGCTTCTCAGGGCAACTAAGGATGGCCATTAAATGTAATCTTGCAAGCTTCAGCACATCCCAAGATCAAATAGTTAAAAAAGAAGAGAATGATAGTCTGAGCGCTGATCTTAGCAAATCCCCAGGTCAATTAATCAGCTTCTAATTGATCTGAGCCAAAGTAGAGCAAATACATCTCGTTGCCTTAAAGGGTCTCACCAAGTTGTGTACAACTACTTTTTAGCACCAGAATGATACATTGCGCACCACATGATCTCATGATTCTGATCTTAAGAAATGGCACCTTGGCAGATTTGCAGGCATTTGAAAATAAATAGGAAAATTAAAGCAAACAGGGCTAAGTTTTAAGCCATGGACTCAGTGCAATGGAAACTTTGCCGAATCTGTGGGAAGAAGCCTGAGAGACTAGAAATCAAAATCCCATCCATCAGCCCATGGCCTTTGATGAGCTTGAGGGTTTGCATAATGAATGAAAAGGAAATAAAATCAAATTCCCCTAATGAAACTGGTCAAAACGATTTCAGTGAGCCAAGCGGCTGAAATGAGATTAACTGACTAATTGATTGAAAAACTCGAAACGGCTGTCAATTGGGATTGATTGATTGACATGCTGGCTACACAAGTTCCCAAGTGTGTTCCATATTCATTATTTTTCTGCATGCATGAATGTCAAATTACTTTCTTTCCTCTTTGACTAATTTTTGCAATTGTCAAGACTGAGGGACGTTAGGACCGGGAAATGGAACACCTCTATTTCAGACTCCCAGTGTTGGCATCGAGCACTCCCATGTCAGATATATCATCCGTCAGATGCAGAGTAGAGTTCCCTCTGTCCCAACAATGGGGACTGTTCCCTCTGCGTGCTAGCCTTAGCAAAATTGTAAACTTGTTTAGCAAGTGATTTACGATTTCATTACATCTAATGCATAAAGGAACATTTTCCCTAATGTGTCCTCATTATAGTGTCAGAAAAGCACCACTATCGCACTAGTGTAACACTTTCACTTCCCACACTCGCTAACCTTGTGGCTCCGGTGAGATTGGGAATAAGCGCCATATTGGGGGTGGTTTTGTACTATGAATGCACACCCTCAAGAAATGGATTGGGACTATAAAGTACCTGGACCTGCACCTGAAGTGCTGTAAGCTGCAGGGCTACGGACCAGGTGCTGGAGGGTGGGATTAGAATGGGCACCTGGTTGTTCTTTGAGCCGGCGTGGACACGATGGGCCGAATGGCCCCTTTCTGTGCTGTATGTTTTCTATGGTTCTATGGTTCTAACCTGTGTGTCAATTAAAGGTAGAGATCGAGAAACTGTGCTTACAGTTTACTAAATAACAAAGAAATACAACAGTCTTAACCAGGCACAACTTGGGGACCTCATTAATCAATAAGCGATGGACCCCATCCATTGGCAACTGATTATTTGCTGATACTTGGTTATATCCTCAGGCAAATCCATAGAAACTTCTTGTTCTGTTTTGCATACAATGGGAGAAAATTTGCATGTGTGTGTGTGTGTCTCTGTGTGTATGTGTCTCTGTGTGTGTGTGTGTGTGTGTGTATGTGTGTGTGTGTCTCTGTGTGTGTGTCTCTGTGTGTGTCTCTGTGTGTGTGTGTATGTGTGTGTGTGTGTGTGTGTGTGTCTCTGTGTGTGTGTGTATGTGTGTGTGTGTGTGTGTCTCTGTGTGTGTGTGTGTTTCTGTGTGTGTCTCTGTGTGTGTGTGTGTGTCTCTGTGTGTGTCTGTGTGTGTGTGTGTGTGTCTGTGTGTGTGTGTGTGTGTCTCTGCGTGTATGTGTGTGTGTCTCTGTGTGTGTGTGTGTGTCTCTCTCTCTGTGTATGTGTGTGTGTGTGTGTCTCTGTGTGTCTGTGTATGTGTGTGTGTGTGTGTGTCTCTGTGTGTCTGTGTGTGTGTGTGTCTCTGTGTGTGTGTCTGTGATAAATGTGCTTGTAAATAAGACGTTTGTAGTTTCACTCACAAAAGCACAGAGGAAATATCCCATGTCCCCATCCCCCTCATCTGCACTTTATTCCAAATCTTGCTCACAGTATCGATTTGACCTCCAATGACCCTTCCTGTCACAAGGAGGAAGTGTCTGATAAAACAACTTGCCCCAATCCCGCTCTCTTCTGCCAGACTCAGAAAAATACACATTTCTGTGAGTTTCAATTACTCGGGCTGTAGCAATCTCATTTCATTAAGATGAGAGGACGGTTTGGGAGCGCGCACAACTAATTAATCTCAAATCCCAAGTAATTTAGATTTAATTCTTAAAAGCTCAAATGTTATCACTTTACTTGATTTCAGTGATTAAGTTTGAGATTGGAGACAGACTGAACCAGATTAAATCATCAGACTGCGTTGATGCTGTCTTGCCATCTATACTGCGTCAATGCTTGTCTTTTCGTACTTTAGTTCTGCCAGAAAGACACATTTGTATCTTGAGCAGCCTGAGTTCTGAGCTGTTCTAGAACTCTAGTCTGTGCTGAGTCAGCTGATCTCATTTGTTGGGGGAGAGCTGGCATTACAATTGACTGCATTGTTCCTGTGCCAGGATCCTGGATCGCCATCCCGCCTCTTGAACGGGAAAGTGCATGTGCGGATATCAGGTGAGGATGAGTGATCATTAGTTTGCCCCCCATGGCTGAAGAGTTTGGTTTGCTGATACTCAACGCCGAGAATGTCCTCCCGACCGGCCGTCGAGACCTCGGGAGTAGATTGGCAGGAATCCCAGATACGGTTTTACTAAAGGCGTTACATAAATGCAAGTTGTTGTTATTTTAAACGCCGGCCGATTGGGAGAACGGCCGAGGAAATTCCGAGAGTCACTCTCCGGACTAATGAATGATGAATTACCACTTAGCTGAGGCGGTAGAGGTGGATGTGGCACCTGTGGAACTGTGCCGCAGGCCAGAGTCAACGCCTCCAGTGCAGGAAGGAAGAAAGTTGAAGGGGCGGAGAAGCAAGTGCTGTTCAAGGCTGATTCATCCACAACACCCAAATTTTAAACTTGTGTCCCTCTCCTGCTTTCAGATTAGAAATATCATCAGTACTGGCCCATCATCTAGAGCGTGCTTCGCCTAGATTGTGTCATTACAATCTCAAGTAGGTTTTTAAAATAATTTTCTAAAGGATTTACCTAAACAAGTGGTCAAGCTTTATTTAAAATAAAGCCCCCTTTATTCTCCCAAACTCCCACTTGCCAGCAATGTGCTAACATAACGGTGACAATTGTAAACAATTTTACAACACCAAGTTATAGTCCAGCAATTTTATTTTAAATTCACGAGCTTTCGGAGGCTACCTCCTTCCTCAGGTGAACGATGTGGAAATGAAGTCCTCAAAATGAAGTCGCATTTATAATTCACAGAACAATGCTTGGTGATAACAGACAGTTTTTTCAACTGCCCGTTGCCAAGGCAATCAGTGTGCAGACAGACAGGTGTTACCTGCCAGGTCTCAGAATATACAAATCACCAAAAAAAAACAACAAACAAAAAAAAAACAGAGATAGAGAGGTAGAAACATAGAAAAGACAGCAACTGACCCGTTATATTAAAAACAGATAACATTTGTTCGCTGGTGGGGTAACGTGTAGCGTGACATGAACCCAAGATCCCGGTTGAGGCCGTCCTCATGGGTGCGGAACTTGGCTATCAATTTCTGCTCGACGATTTTGCGTTGTCGTGTGTCTCGAAGGCCGCCTTGGAGTACGCTTACCCGAAGGTCGGTGGCTGAATGTCCTTGACTGCTGAAGTGTTCCCCGACTGGGAGGGAACCCTCCTGTTTGGCGATTGTTGCGCGGTGTCCGTTCATCCGTTGTCGCAGTGTCTGCATGGTCTCGCCAATGTACCATGCTCTGGGGCATCCTTTCCTGCAACGTATGAGGTAGACAACGTTGGCCGAGTCACAGGAGTATGAACCATGCACCTGGTGGGTGGTGTCCTCTCGTGTGATGGTGGTATCTGTGTCGATGATCTGGCATGTCTTGCAGAGGTTACCGCGGCAGGGTTGTGTGGTGTCGTGGACGCTGTTCTCTTGAAAGCTAGGTAATTTGCTGCGAACGATGGTCTGTTTGAGGTTGGGTGGCTGTTTAAAGGCAAGTAGTGGAGGTGTGGGGATGGCCATAGCGAGGTGTTCGTCGTCATTGATGACAGGTTGAAGGCTGCGGAGAACATGGCATAGTTTCTCCGCTCCGGGGAAGTACTTCGTCGTCCAGTACTTCCCCGGAGCGGAGAAACTACGCCATGTTCTCCGCAGCCTTCAACATGTCATCAAAGACGACGAACACCTCGCTATGGCCATCCCCACACCTCCACTACTTGCCTTTAAACAGCCACCCAACCTCAAACAGACCATCGTTCGCAGCAAATTACCTAGCTTTCAAGAGAACAGCGTCCACGACACCACACAACCCTGCCGCGGTAACCTCTGCAAGACATGCCAGATCATCGACACAGATACCACCATCACACGAGAGGACACCACCCACCAGGTGCATGGTTCATACTCCTGTGACTCGGCCAACGTTGTCTACCTCATACGTTGCAGGAAAGGATGCCCCAGAGCATGGTACATTGGCGAGACCATGCAGACACTGCGACAACGGATGAACGGACACCGCGCAACAATCGCCAAACAGGAGGGTTCCCTCCCAGTCGGGGAACACTTCAGCAGTCAAGGACATTCAGCCACCGACCTTCGGGTAAGCGTACTCCAAGGCGGCCTTCGAGACACACGACAACGCAAAATCGTCGAGCAGAAATTGATAGCCAAGTTCCGCACCCATGAGGACGGCCTCAACCGGGATCTTGGGTTCATGTCACGCTACACGTTACCCCACCAGCGAACAAATGTTATCTGTTTTTAATATAACGGGTCAGTTGCTGTCTTTTCTATGTTTCTACCTCTCTATCTCTGTTTTTTTTTTGTTTGTTGTTTTTTTTTGGTGATTTGTATATTCTGAGACCTGGCAGGTAACACCTGTCTGTCTGCACACTGATTGCCTTGGCAACGGGCAGTTGAAAAAACTGTCTGTTATCACCAAGCATTGTTCTGTGAATTATAAATGCGATTTCATTTCGAGGACTTCATTTCCACATCGTTCACCTGAGGAAGGAGGTAGCCTCCGAAAGCTTGTGAATTTAAAATAAAATTGCTGGACTATAACTTGGTGTTGTAAAATTGTTTACAATTGTCAACCCCAGTCCATCACCGGCATCTCCACATCATAACGGTGACAGACAGCAACAAATTGCATTTATGTAAGCCCTGAAGGTAGGAAAATATCCCAAGGTGCTTCGCAGAGACGTAATCAAAAAATAAGGGACGCCAAGCCAAAGAAGAGATATTACGAGGGGTGACCAAAAGCTTGGTCGTAGAGATGGGTTTTAAGGGGGCTCTTAAATGAGGAGGGGGTAGTGGGGAGATGGAAGGGTTTAGGGAGGGATTTCCAGAGCGTGGGGCCTAGGTGGCTGAAGGCACGGCCGCCAATGCTGGGGCAAAGGGAGAGGGACATACACAGAGTCAGAGGAACAGAGAGTTCAGAGGAGGAAGAGTTGCAGGGCTGGAGGAGGTAGGGATGAGGTGCCTTGAAGGGATATAAACACAAGGATGATGAGGCATGATGATGAGGGGACTAGGAGCCAATGTAGGTCAGTGAGAACAGGGGCGATGAGTGAGCAGGACTTGGCGTGGGACAGGATACAGGCAGCGGAGTTTTAGATGAGCTGAAGTTTGCAGAGGATGGAGGTTGGGAGGCCGGCCAGGAGAGCTTTGGAATAGTCAAGTCTGGAGGTGACAAAAGCATAGATGAGGGTTTCAGCAGGAGGTGGGCTGAGGCAGGGCCGGAGACGGGCGATATTACGGAGGTGGAAGCTGGCGGTCTTGGTGATGGAGACGATATGGGGTCGGAAGCTCAGCTCGAGGTTGAATGGGACGTCGAGATTGCAAACAGTCCTAAAAAATCTCCTTGTGATTGAACTCCTCTACGAGCCTGTGCACGGAAATTACAGGATGTTTTAAGATCCAAGCACACCGCTGAATCATAATATATGGCCTGGGAGTGCTCGATGTTGATATAAGAGTTTAAAACGTGGAAAAGTGTTTCATTCCCTAGAAATGGTGCTCTCCATTTTGGCAAATCGATCATAAAAGAAAGCAGTGCAGGAATAACAATCACCCAGACTTCCAGCTCCATGGCCCAAGCCTCTGGAATCAGAACTGTTGGACTTGATCCCCCAAGCGAAGGAAAAGAGAGCTGGTTAAAGCTGTACCTGATGTCTTCCAGAACATTTTGTCTGAAGCCAGAACTCAGTCCCAGTCCACCAATCAATTTACCTGAGCAGCCATAACAATAATTTGTTCTCCACCGCCCCCCCACCCAACCACCATGCTGCTCAGAAGTTCCATCACCACGGCAACAGCGGAAGGTGGACATTTCCAAAGTGAACAGAACAGCACACAGCAGCTAACCCAACAGCCACTGACCTGCAAACCTCTTCCTCTTGTTTCCACACTACTTTTTAACCGAGCCATTAGGCAAGCAGGGAAAATGTCATTTTTTTTAACTTCACTTTTTGGGATGTGGGCGTCTCTGGCAAGGCCGGCATTTATTGCCCATCCTTAGCTGCCCTTGAGAAGGTGGTGGTGAGCCTTCATCTTGAACCGCTGCAGTCCGTGTGGTGAAGGTTCTCCCACAGTGCTGTTAGGGAGGGAGTTCCAGGATTTGACCCAGCGACAATGAAGGAACGGTGTTCACTTGGGACGATGTGTGACTTGGAGGGGAACGTACAGGTGGTGTTGTTCCCATGCACCTGCTGCCCTTGTCCTTCTAGATGGTGGAGGTCACGGGTTTGGGAGGTGCTAAAGAATCCTTGGCGAGTTGCTGCAGTGCATCCTGTAAATAGTACACACTGCAGCCATGGTGCGCTGGTGGTGGAGAGAATGGATGTTTAAGGTGGTGAATGAGCAGCTGATCAAGCGGGCTGCTTTGTCCTGGATGGTGTCGAGCTTCTTGAGTGTTGCTGCAGTTGCACCCATCTGGGCAAGTGGAAAGTATTCCATCACACTCCTGACTTGTACCTTTGTAGGTGTGAATATGTATTACACGGCAGGCAAATTATTCTATCGATGTTCACACATGGAGATATATGTCCAAGTCGGGATGGTGTGCGACTTGGAGGGGAACTTGGAGGTGATGGTGTTCCCATGTGCCTGCTGCCCTTGACCTTCTCGGTGGTGGAGATCTGTGCACAACATGATCCTTTACGAACACGCTTACAATTTTGCTACCCCTCCTGCAGGGGAAATCCTCCTGGCGAGTATGTTCTCTTCCTCGGGGCAATATTTCAGTGCTTTTGATAACGTTCAACATTGTGAAATATTTATTCTTGTGCTGTGTAAAGCATTAGAATTACAAGAAATGTAGAATAAAAAAATAACGTGCATTTATGAACCCAGTTTCTAATAAAATGCAACACGTTTTATTAACTATGGTCTCGTCCACAGTCCCAAAATGTCAAATAATAAATAATTTTGATTTCACCAGAATTTTGTGATTAAAATAAGGACTTGTGCTAACTATAATTGAACTTGCAGACCTGCATGTATTAAAGAGAAAGAAAGTCTCGCATTTACACAGCATCTTTTACGACCCCAGGGTGTCCCAAAGCACTTTACAACCAATGAAGTACCTTTAAAATGTAATCACTGTTGTAATTTAGGGAAATGCAGCAGCCAATTTGTGCACAGCAAGGTCCCACAAACAGCAATGTGATAATGACCAGATCATCTGTTTTAGTGATGTTGGTTGAGGGATAAATATTGGCCAGGACATCGGGGAGAACTCCCCTGCTCTTCTTCGAATAGTGCCATGGGATCTTTTACGTTCACCTGAGGGGGCAGATGGGGCCTCAGTTTAATGTCTCACCCCCACGGCACCTCTGAGTGCAGCACTCCCTCAGTACTGCACTGGAGACTCAGCAGTCCTTGTCAGGCATCAAAGTGATCAGTGGCCTGGCAGACCCCAATAAATGCTTTCTTTCTCATCTGTTGGCTAATTGTGTAGTAGGAATAAATGCCCCCGCAGGCCGTGAGCTACTAAAATAATATTTGCTGAATAATTTATAATGATTCTGAAATGTGAGCCATTCATCAATCATTCACGATGTGATGCTGCGAAGCTTTTTTAGCAGCGTTTAAACAAAAATCTATCTATCTATATATATATATATATATATATATATACATATAGCAATTACAGCAAATGTTTGAGGCGTGTGTGATAGACCAAAACTTAAGGAATAATTTTAGTCTTATTATACATATGTAAATTGAGGTCAATCAAAGGTTACAGCACATTCTTTATAGTAAAGGGGTGGTTACAGCATGTAAAAGGTTCCATTTTTGATGTTGGGGATAGTGCACTGGTCAATAGCCGATATCTACACATTCAATTGTCATAAATGATATTTATATGATGCAATTAATACTTGGTCTCTGTTCTGGAACAAGGATCAGGGAATGCACAAAGAATCATGTGTATGCATGTTTGTATTTATTTATCATCCTAGCATGTTGTCAAAATGTCTCAGAGCACACCTTACAATGAATTGATTTTGGAGTGCTTCAACTGTTGGTACATGTTATTCTGGACCAGCTGTGTCCCTCACGCTGCAAAGGGATGAATGACCAGTTAATCTGAAAAAAGAAAGACTTGCATTTATGTAGCACCTTTCATGACCTAAGAGCGTCCCAAAGCGCTTTACAGCCAATGAAGTTCTTTTGAAGTTTAGTCAATGTTGTAACGTAAGAAATGCGGTAACCAATTTGCACACAGCAAGGCCCCACAAACAGCAATGTGATAATGACCAGATAATCTGTTTTTAGTGATGTTGGTTGAGGGATAAATATTGGCCAGGACACTGGGGAGAGCTCAGCTGCTTATAGTGCCATGGGATCTTTTACATTCACCTGAGTGGGCAGATGGGGCCTCGGTTTAACATCTCACCAAAAATACAGCAACTCCAACAGTGCAGCATTCCCTCAGTACTGTACATTCAAGTCTCTGGAGTGGGACTTGAACCTACAACCTTCTGATTGCAGAGGCAAGAGTGCCACCACTGAGCCACAGCTGTGCACGGTACTGTTTGTAAAAGGGATGTTGACCAGGATGCCGAGGAGAAATCCCTGCTTACGTAGTGCCATGGGATCTTTAACGTCCACCTGAACAGGCTGACTGCACCTTGGTTTAACATTTCATCCAAAGACTGATACTATTAGCAATGAAACACTCCTTTCTCACTGCACTGTGGTCTGCAATTTATATACTCATGTCCTGGTGTGGGGCAGAAAGGCACATCCTTGAGAGAAGAGTGATACCAACTGAGCCAAACTGACGGGATTTGTCAGCTTTCTTCACTAATACACTGCAAATGCAAAGAGTTCTTTAAACTGTTGGTTGATGAGAGGGTTAAGTTTATGAATGTTGTATTCAGAAGCATTGAAACCTTGATTTTGAAAGAAATGCTCACATGTAGTACTAGAATACTCTAAAATTGAACGTGAGGGACGGTCACTGATGGCTAGTGTTGTACTCTTTTGACTTGAAGTTTGAATCAAGCCCAGACTGATGGCATAAAAGTCTCCTTCCTCCCCAGCCTGTTAAGGATAAACAACAACATCTACATGCATTTACAAAGCATCTTTCCCAACATGGAATTTTGGGGACGTACGAGGCTTAAAAACAGATGTTACATGGCCCAGTTTCTAGGCCATCTTCCTTTGGTTACCCCTCCATGGCTCAGCGTCCAAGGTATTTATCAATTCCTAATCAATTCCTTCCTCCCCGCTCTGCAAATTTTAGTTGGGATGTTTCCTACATTGTAAGGACAAACAAGAGGCGTCCTTTATCCATGCCTGAAGCAGGCGTTAGGCCCTTTGCATATTCAATTAAGGGGCCTTCTTGACGTCCCCGCTGCAAAATTGGTTTGCCCTGAGGCAGCCATTGCCATCACAGGTGGGAGGCGGCCATTTTGAGCGTCTATTACAAGGATCCTCAGCTGCAGTCAGGGAAATTTGGAAGCAAGTTTCGGACACTTTGTTTTTTGCAGTCCTTTATGGGTTTTGACGTTTAAAGGCTTCCATAATTAATGTCCTTGCTGCTGTAGGTTCTGCAAAAATTTTGCCTGCTTTTCATAATTGGTGCTCCCTTTCCCTCTCAATGCTGCCACCCCTCCCCTTTAAGCTGCTGCTGCAGGCCCTTCAAAATCGGACACCCTTCCATATTCCCCGCCCCCAAATCGGTGAACTGCCCATCGGGAGTGGGTTTTGCACTGGCAGCTCGCTAAATTAATGTAAATGAGGCTCGGTGACGAAAATGGCATGGGCTGATTCCTTCAGGTGGGCACAGGGCCAACCCTGTCCACTGCCCGCCCGATATCTGCTCTACACCAATATAGTCCTCATAGAACCTAGAGGTGAAAGAGATACTGGTTTCAGTGATGGAGGGGCTGAGGTGGGGGCGAAAGTGAGCAATGAGTGTTGGTAATGGATAGAATGTGGGGTTTGGCTCAGCTCAGGGCTGAACAGGACGCTGGAGCTTAACATGATCTATTAAAATCAGCTGGGCCTCCAAGGCCCCTGGACTCCCTGGGTTCGCCACCTGCTTCAGGACTCACGCGCACCGTGCCTGCTCCCCCTTTAAAATAGGAGCCATTAACTCATCTCGCTATTGACTGAGCTGCTGAGGGTTTCCAGCATTTTCTGTTTGTGTTTCAGTTCCTTCCACTGCACAAGATTACACAATTGGGGTTGTATTCTCTGGAGTTTCGAAGGTTAAGGGGTGATCTGATCGAAGTTTATAAGATATTAAGGGGAACAGATAGGGTGGCTAGAGAGAAACTATTTCCGCTGGTTGGGGATTTTAGGAGTAGGGGCCACAGTCTAAAAATTAGAGCCAGACCTTTCAGGAGCGAGATTAGAAAACATTTCTACATGCAAAGGGTGGTAGGAGTTTGGAACTCTCTTCTGCAAACGGCAATTGATACTAGCTCAATTGCTAAATTTAAATGTGAGATAGATAGCTTTTTGGCAATCAAAGGTATTAAGGGATATGAGCCAAAGGCGGTTATATGGAGTTAGATCACAGATCAGCCATGATCTTATCAAATGGCGGAGCAGGTACGAGGGGCTGAATAGCCTACTCCTGTTCCTATGTTCCTATGTTCCTATTTAGTATTTCTATAACTCTAATTTGCCCTTCTCCGAGATGTCGGTCCAGCTCCCTCTTAAAGCTCCCTATTAAAGTTAAACCCTGACTCAACCACCTTCCTCTGGAAATCTGTTCCACGTGTCCGCTATCCTGTGGGAAAATTTCATGGGAAACGATTTACCTCACAGGAAAAGCCTGATCGTGATATGGAGATTATGGACATGGCTGCCTTTCTCAACTGTGTGTGTTTTTGTCCAAAGGATGTAATGAGGACAGAGTACAGTCGGGGAAAGAGAGGGGAGAGGAAATCTATTGAATCTAAGGAATGTTGGCAAACTGGAAGAATCCAAGCACAGTCAGCAACGAGCTAGAGAGAAAATCCTGAGACAGCACACGGGACCCGAGCCAGTACAGGTCGCTCTCTCTTTGCTCAATGGAGAGACTGCTAGATTCTTTATAGCTGCAGCGGAAACATTTTCTCATGGTATTCTCAGATCAGAGCAGCATGAATACACTTTCTAATGCAAATTCCTTCCCATTATATGGATTTTGGCTGCACAATTAGTTGGCATAAAAAGTCTTTCAGTACAAAGCACTGCAGTGAGGGAGTGATCACTAAATGCATTGAAGTTTTTTTTCAATATGTATTGTCTCAGAATTGAATTCTAAAACCTATTACCTAATAGCCTGAAACCGTGAAAACCACAACTAAGGGATGTGTTACCGGAGTAATTTTTAAAATGTTAAGTATTACAGTGTTCAGATGGAGCCCAGCTGTCCATAGTTAGTGTATTTAATGTCTCGTTAGGTGCCAACTATGTTTGAAAGTTGAATGTCGTCAGATACAATGATGCCACCTCAATGAACCAATTCCCATAATTTATGAATGTGATCACATTGTTACTCCAATCATTTCTTGCTTTTGAAGAGAATGTTAACCTCTTCAAACTGTTTCAAGATGTGGCTGCACAGGCCATGTGTGTGCTGTCTTCAGCTGTACTGGAATCAAATCACAAAAGCTGCTTCTACATTGGCTTAAGAGGGATGCTTACATCGCTGGTTTCCGACGCTCAGGTCTCATGCATGCTCGGCACCAAACATTGCCAAAAGCGTTAAGATCGGCCACTGGGAAGACCCGGTAAAGCAGATCTTCCCAGCTTCAAGTCTCAATGAATCTGGTAGATTTACATTGCCCTACAACCCTACAACTCTGCGTTCCTCCAATTCTGGCCGCTTGTGTATCTCCGATTTACTTCGCTCCACCATTGGCGACTGTGCCTTCAGCCGTCTAGGCCCAAAACTCTGGAATTCCCTCCCTAAACCTCTCCACCTCTCCACCTCTCTCTCCTCCTTTAAAACGCTCCTTAAAACCTACCTCTTTGACCAAGCTTTTGATCACCTGTCCTAAGGTCTCCTTCTTTGGCTCGGTGTTAATTTTTGTCTGATTATGCTCCTGTGAAGCACCTTGGGACGTTCTACTATATTAAAGGTGCTATATAAATGCAAGCCTTCTGCTCACACTCACACACCCGACACCTGCTACAGCCCCCAAAACTGGCACAACTAACATTCTGCTTTTATTTGTTTGGAGATGGATAAATTTCCCTATTTCTGTTAATTTCTTTGATACTTCACGCTCTATACACTTTCTCTCAGCCAACGACGTCTCCCACTTGCACACGCTCGCTGCCTCTTCCTCTCACTCTCACACTATGCTAAGCTGCCTCGCACATCTTCACACCCCTTTCACACACTAATCAACTCTCACACTTTTTGGAAGGCACAACAAATGGGAGACTGCTAGAACCGAACCACGCTGCAAACTCTCATTCTAACTGAGGACACAAACATCAACGTTACTGGCAGAGGGAGAACACATAGCATTGGTGTATTCTCCCATAACCAGCCCTTACTGATCGACCCTCGCTCCTCCTCTCTTTATACTCACTCACCACTTCCTCCTCCTGGCCTTTTCTTACATTACACATAACCGATTTAAAATCCTCACCATCACGAGATAGCCCTGCAGACGTCACTCAGCCCCCTGTTTATTGTCAAGTCAAGTTTTAACCATTACTTGGTGAAGATCTGGGAGAGGTGGGGTGGGAGGGGGAAGGGGGTGAGGGGTGAGGGTGGGGGTGAAGAGGGGGGGGGGGGGGCGGTGGAGATAGCACAATTTCCACCACGACCGATCACTATGAGACTGGAAAATGGAGATCCATGTATTGTGGATAGTGCACACTGAACTCATTTCTCCCTGACTGACATCACTTCAACATGTCTGCTGCATGCAGGACAGCCCTATCAGTGAAGGGGTCTTAAATTGAAACCTATTTAAAGAAGAATTGATGCAGAGGAACTTTAAAATGAGCAACTGGAAGGTTATCTTCTCTAATTTAGGGGGCCCTGCTTGGATTCAGTTACGGTTCCAATTGCTCACAGCAGCCACTGCGTTGATCGCACTGTGAGTTGGAGCACCAATGTGTGATTCAATTCCCCGTGTCTATTGAATCCAATCATGCTATTACAGGGAGATATTTGGCTTCGGTTCAGTATCACTTCAGGAGAAGTCAGGGGAATAAATGAAAGGCATCCCTGGGCCCATAAGATACAGACGCTCACAGATGAAAAATAACGTTTAATTCTGGTCACTGCTTACATACTGACCTTTCACCCCTGGGATCCAGGTTCAAATCCAGCCTATCCTAATGAATCAAAGGCCTCCTATGTGTGCAGAGTGTAAGAAAGAAAGAAAGAACTTGCATTTATGTAGCGCCTTTCATGACCTCAGGACCTCCTAAAACTTTTTACAGCCAATGAAGTACTTTGTCACTGTAGTAATGTAGGAAATCTTATATGAAATGAGTTTGGCCCATCTCAGTCCAGCCCACACCAATGGGACGAAAGATGAGGTTTGGGATCTAGGCGCATCATTGAAGGAGCGAGAGAGAGACAAGGGAGAGTTATCTGTGCTATACCTGATCTAGGAGTGTTTGATGTTGACACTGGTTATCCATTCCCCAGCACCAATATCCCTCATTTTAAAGGTACAAAATGCATGATTTTTTAATTTAAAAATTGAGTTACTAGTGTTTCACCCTAATGACTTCTTGGGCCTGAGGTGCACAATCTATCACCTCTAAACTGTGGCACCAAATCAGATAAATAACGCCCCCGCGATTGGGAGTGCCAAGAATTCTACAGCAGAATTTTTTTTTACTGAATAAGATATGTGAAGTGACCCCTGGACAGACAGTGAATTCAAGAATGTGATAATGAGCACTTTAGTGCACAAAACAGATTCTCTTCGCTGTCAGGAAACCAGCTACACAAAAATAACACCACCTGACCCGTTCTGACACTTCACCTTATGGCGACAGGAGGACTCTAAATGACATATTCCGAAGTGACTCTCCGCAGACTTGGAGGGCCTGCCTTATCTTCCGTTTAATTGGAATCCTTCAGGAGAGACAATAAGAGGCGACGTACTCTTCTGAAATCATGATTAATATGTAGGAAGCGAAAAAAAATCTGTCACTCAACCATGTTAAAAATATGCGACTGACAGATTGATTTTAATTCTGCATAGCAACTCACTCAGCTGCCAGTGATGACAAGAGGCCAGACCAATGCCACTCAGCTTGTAAAATGACTGTTAAAAGCCCTGGTTGAACGTTGTACTGAAACCAAGTCATTATTTTAGCTTTAGTAGAGCTTTTTAGATCCCGATAATCACAGTGCAGTTACAGCACAATCTTTGTTAGCTTTCTACAAGTTGTATGGATGGTTTTCATGTAATGCCATGCTGGAAGAAATCATTTTGAATTCCTACTTACCAATCCTTTATTATAGGGTAGTGGGTGATAGAGGACTTAGAATGCTGAGGAACAACAGATTAACGGACAACTAATCATCTGCATTAGAATTCTTTTCGGGTAAGGATTGACTGCGCAGTGTACTTTTTCCACAAAAATAAACAGTTATGGATTTGTGGTGCATTTGGCAGTGATTAACTCTAAGAACTGTTTTTTTGAGTGGATTCACTGAAGGAGACACAAGAGAAAGGGTACATTAATTTCAGATTAGCTGTTCCATTTTTATGGAGATTCCCTAAACCCTCAGTTGACCACATTGCAACACTGGAGCTCATTTTGACTCAAACTTCAGTTTCGGTTGCCTCTAAGCACCCATTAGAGAACTGGTGAGTTAGAACACATTTAAAACAACACAGATTTATTTATTTGGGTTTCTTAACTTTTCAGTTTCTCCTTACATTATTATTTTTGTTTACTTTCTTAAACTATTCAAGCGACTGTGAGAGCACACAGCTCCCAGGCCTTGAAGAGTGCAATTCCGAATCAGCTTGTAAAAGTAGCCCAGGGACAACTCTCCCTCCATTCTTTCCTTCAGTCTTCCACAGACAGGAGAGGTGAGGAGTGGGAGTGAAGGGAGCTGAAAGGGGAGGGGAGAAGGAATGAAGCTCTTATGTAGGACGCATAGTCTGTTAAAAATGGCTGTCTAAACATTTTCGATGGAAACTCCCATGTTAAGATGTCTGTTCTTAGCTATTACTTTTTACAGTTCCCTCTAATGCCACCAGGGGACATTCCAATACATTCACCAAATAGTGGTTTTAGGACATACCTGTCACGGCTCAATTGTAACTGCACCATGTGGTGCTTAGGGCCCTGGAGATTCCTGCCAAAGCTTCTGTATAGCTGCTTCTGTCGCAGCCTTTTTGACATATGCCTTTTTAAATTCAAAAAATGTTTAAATTTGAAAGTAAATTTGTTTTTAAAACCATTTTCAACTTTCTCAGGTTTTCCCCGATCTCCCACTGTGACCGCTGGCCTGTGCCTCCAATTGGGAGATAGCTACTGTTATTAATGTTATGCCAATCAATCTCCCATGGCATTGCACATGGGGAGGGAGGACCAAGTGTAAAAGTGGTTAGAGGGCGGGGCATAATTGGACCAGCGTGTTAATGCCAACCCCATTTTAAAGTCATAAATTCCGTCTTTATTTTTATATAATACTTTTGACAACACTTACGGTAATTTGGAAAGCAGAGTTGGTTGGAGTACAAGAGTTTCTCTGCAGGGCAGGCTGAGGAGCTGGGAGACACCAAACTGGGGTGTTGTGGCACCACCATTGACTGGAAGGAGGGTGTAATCACAGTGTAACAAGTTTACATAGACAGTTTCCATTATAAATGTGAATGTAGGCATTTTGTGCTCAAGTCTCTGGAATGGGGCTTGAACCCACAACCTTCTGACTCAGCGAGTGCTACCAGTGAGCCACGGCTGATATCGTTATATATACACAGCTCAAATAACTTGAGACGATTTAAAATATGTTAAAGCTTGTTTTTAACTTCTAACTTTTCCTTCTGCGTTTTTAAGATGCTTTCTATCTAAGTGATCGGACCCCGACTTGGTTCTGCCTGAATCAGTCGACTGGCTCAGCCTTGGCTCAGTTGGTATCACTCTCGCCTCTGAGTCAGAAGGTCATGAGTTCATAGTTCCACTCCAGAGATTTGAGCACATAATTAAGGCTGACACTCCAGTGCAGTATTGAGGGAGTGCTGCACTGTCAGAGGTGCCATCTTTCGAATGAGAACATAAGAAATAGGAGCAGGAGTAGGCCATATGGGCCCTCAAGCCTGTTCCACCATTCAATAAGATCATGGCTGATCTTCGACCTCAACTCCACTTTCCTGCCCAATCCCCATATACCTTGATTCCCCTAGATTCCAAAAATCTATCTCAGCATTGAATATGTTCAATGACTCAACATTCACAGCCCTGTGGGATAAGGAATTCCAAAGATTCACAACCCTCTGCGTGAAGAAATCCCCCCTCACCTCAGTCTTAAATGCCCTTATTCTGAGATTATGCCCCCTAGTTCTAGAATCTCCAGCTAAGGGGAACAACCTCTCAGCATCTACCTTATCAAGCCCTCTCAGAATCTTGTATGTTTCAATGAGATCACCTCTCATTCTTCTAAACTCCAGAGTGTATAGGCCCATTCTACTCAATCTCTCCTCATAGGACAACCTCTCATCCCAGGAATCAATGTAGTGAACCTTCGTTGCACTGCCTGTAAGGCAAGTATATCCTTCCTTAGATAAGGAGACCAAAACTGTACGCAGGTGAGGTCTCACCAAAGCCCTGCACAATTGTAGTGAGACTTCCTTACTCTTGTACTCCAACACCCTTGCAATAAAGGCCAACATACCATTTGCCTTCCTAATTGCTTGCTGTACCTGCATGCTAACTTTTTGTGTTTCTTGTACAAGGACACCCAAATCTCTCTGAAAACCAACATTTAACAGTTTCTCACCATTTAAAAAATATTCTATTTTTCTATTCTTGCTACCAAAGTGAATAACCTCACATTTCCCCACATTGTCCTCCATCTGCCGCCTTCTTGCCCGCTCATCTAATGTGTCTATATCCCTTTGCAGATTCTTATTTTCCCACCTAGTTTTGTATCCTCAGCAAACTTGGATACATTACACTCGGTCCCCTCATCTAAGTCACTAATATAGATTGTTAATAGCTGGGTCCCAAGCACTGATCCTTGCGGCACCCCACTAGTTACAGCCTGCCAACCTGAAAATGACCCATTTATCCCTACTCTCTGTTTTCTGTCCGTTAACCAATCCTCTATCCATGCTAATATATTACCACCAACCCCATGAGCCCTTACCTTGCATAACAACCTTTTATGTGGCACCTTATCAAATGCCTTTTGAAAATCTAAATATACTACATCCATTGGTTCCCCTTTATCTACCCTGCTAGTTACATCCTCAAAAAACTCTAATAAATTTGTCAAATGTGATTTCCCTTTCAAAAAACCATTTTGACTCTGACTAATCATATTATGATTTTCTAAGTGCCTTCTTACCACTTCCTTAATAATGGATTCCAGCATTTTCCTGCCGACTGATGTCAGGCTAATTGGCCTGTAATTCCCTGTTTTGTCTCTCCCTCCTTTCTTGAATAGCGGGGTTACATTTGCTACCTTCCAATCTGCTGGGACCGTTCTAGAATCTAGGGAATTTTGGAAGATCATAGCCAATGCATCCACTGTCGCTGCAGCCACCTCTTTTAGAACCCTAGGATGTAGGCAATAAGGTCCAGGGGATTTAATGGCTTTTAGTCCCATTAGTTTCTCAAGTACTTTTTCTCTACTGATAATAATTACTTCGAGTTCCTCACACTCATTAGCCCCTCGATTCCCCAATATTTCTGGCATGCTTTTTGTGTCTTCTAATGTGAAGACAATTACAAAATATTTGTTTAATGTCTCTGCCATTTCTTTATTCCCCATTATAATTTCTCCTGTCTCAACCTCTCAAGGACCAATGTTTACTTTTGCTACTCTCTTCCTTTTTACAAACTTGTAGAAGCTCTTACAATCCCTTTTTATATTTCTTGCTAGTTTACTTTCATATTCTATTTTCTCCCTTTTTATCAATTTTTTGGCCATCCTTTGCTGGTTTCTAAAACTCTCCAAATCCTCAGGCTTACTACTCTTCTTCACAATGTTATAGGACTCTTCTTTTAATCTAATACTACCCTTTACTTCTTTAGTTAGCCACGGATGAATCACTTTTTCTATGGAGTTTTTATTTCTGAATGGAATGTATATTCGTTCAGAATATTGAAATATTTCTTTAAATGTTTGCCATTGCTTATCTACTGTCATACCCTTTAATTTGGTTTCCCAATCTACCTTAGCCAACTCTCCCCTCATACCTGTGTAATTGGCTTTACTTAAGTTTAAGACTCTAGTTTCGGTCTTAATTACGTCGCTCTGAAATTCAATGTGAAATTCTATCATATTATGATCACCCTGATATTATGATCACTCAATGAGATATTAAACCGAGGTCCCGTCTGCCCTCTCAGGTGGATGTAAAAGATCCCATGGCACTATTTTGAAAAAGAGCAGAGGAGTTCTCCTGGTATCCTGGTCAATATTTATCCCTCAACCACTAAAACAAATTATCTGGTCATTTATTATGTTGCTGTTTGTGGGCGAATTGGCTGCTGCGTTTCCTACATTACAACAGTGACTACACTTCTCTTGTACTTCATTGGCTGGAAAGCGTTTTGGGACTCCCTGAGGTTGTGAAAGGAGCTATATAAATGCAAGTTCTTTCTTTCTTTTTTTCTTTTATTACTAATCTATAGATCGTTATTGCCCTTATCTAGGGTTAGCCACTGGAGATCCAGAAACATTGATCACCATGACGATCCTCCAGTTCCATGAGCCTGACAGAGGAGACAGAAAGTCTTCATCTCCCAATGGTGCTAAACGCAACAGGACACGTTGAACCTTTGCCATTTGACTCGCACGAGGTTTAAGAGACGTGGACACTACTGATCGCCGTGATTGCTGCAAAATAGGAACACCAAAAATCTTCTTTGCCCTACAAATGTTATTTTGTTTCTGGTGATCTGCCTGTTTCAGTTTTTGTGTTTGTTTGAAAAGGTCCTGGCTCATGAAATCTCTGGAATGCTGCATGGCAACCGGGAAAGAAACCAGGACAGGAAAACCATTCCAGGTGGGATCCTTCATCAGTATTGATCAAAGGTTTTGATCTGGGGGACTTTAATCTTCATATAGACTAGGCAAATCAAATTGGCAAAGGCAGTTTGGAGGACAAATTCACAGAATGTATTCGAGACAGTTTCCTAGAGCAATAAGTCATGGAACCAACCAGGGAACAGATTATTTTAGACCTTGTATAATGTAATGAGACAGGGTTAATTAGTAAAATCACAGTAAGAGTTTGTCTGGGGAAGAGTGATCATAATATGATAGAATTTCACATCGAGTTTGAGAGTAACGTACTTAAGTCAGAAAATAGAGCCTCAAACTTAAATAAAGCCAATTACATAGGTATGAGGGGCGAGTTGGCTAAGGCAGATTGGGAAACAAAATTAAAGGGTATGATGGTTGAAAAGCAATGGTGAACATTTAAAGAAATATTTCAATATTCTCAACAAATATACATTCCATTGAGAAATAAAAAATTCCCAGGAAAAGTGATCCACCTGTGGCTAACTAAAGAAGTTAAGAATAGTATTAGATTAAAAGAAGAGGCCTAGAAGAGTAGTAAGCCTGAGGATTGGGAGAGTTTTAGAAACCAGAAAAGGATGACCAAAAAATTGATAAAAAGAGAGAAAATAGAATATGAAAATAATCTAGGAAGAAATATAAAAATGAATTGTAAGAGCTTCTACAAGTAAAAAGGAAGAGAGTAGCAAAAGTAAAGGGTGGTCCTTTAGAAAAATTATAATGGGGAATAAGGAAATGGCAGATGCGTCAAACAAATATTTTGTATCTGTCTTCACAGTAGAAGACACAAAAAACATACCAGAAATAATGAGGAACCAAGGGGCTAATGAGAGTGAGGAACTTAAAGTAATTAATATCAGTAGAGAAAAAGTACTTGAGAAACTAATGGGACTAAAAGCTGATAAATCCCCTGGACCTGATGGCCTACATCCGAGGGTTCTTAAAGAGGAGGCTGCAGAGATAGTGGATGCATTGTTATGATCTTCCAAAATTCCCTAGATTCTAGAACGGTCCCAGTTCATTGGAAGGTAGCAAATGTAACCCTGCTATTCAAGAATGGAGGGAGAAAGAAAACAGGGAACTATAGGCCAATTAGCCTGACATCAGTCATCGGGAAAATGCTGGAATCCATTATTAAGGAAGTGGTAACAATAATCATAATCATAATATGATTAGGCAGAGTCAACATGGTTTTATGAAAGGGAAATCGTGTTTGACAAACCTATTAGAATTTTTTGAGGATGTAACTAGCAGGGTAGATAAAGGGGAACCAATGGATGTAATATATTTGTATTTTCAAAAGGCATTCGATAAGGTGCCACATAAAAGGTTGTTACATAAGATAAGAGCTCATGGGGTTGGGGGCAACATATTAACATGAATAGAGAATTGGTTAATGGACAGGTTGGCAGGTTGTAACTAGTGGAGTGCCGCAAGGATCAGTGCTTGGGCCTCAGCTATTAACAATCTATATTAATGACTGAGATGAAAGGACCGAGTGTGATGTATTCAAGTTTTCTGACGATACAAAACTAGGTGGGAAAGTAAGCTGTGAGGAGGACTCAAAGGGGGTGATTTTAAACCCCAAGAACGGGTGGTTTGGGGGTGGGTGGGAGTAGAAAATAGTTTGTTTTTTTAGGTCACAATTGCAAAATTTTCGGACTTTGCGTTCCCAGTGGGAAGCCTGTACTTTTCTGCGCCGACGTTAAACCCAGAAATAAAGCCGGGTTACGGTCGCGACCCAAAAAATAACTATTTTCAACTCCCACCCGCCCCCAACCCACCCGTTCTTGGGGTTTAAAATCACCCCCAAAGAGTCTGCAAAGGGATATAGATAGTGAGTGGGCAAGAAGTTGGCAGATGGAGTATAATGTGGGGAAATATGAGGTTATTCACTTTGGAAGGAAGAATGGAAAAACAGACTATTTTTTAAATGGTGAGAAACTATTAAATGTTGATGTTCAGAGAGATTTGGGTGTCCACGTATAAGAAATACAGAAGGTTAGCATGCAGGTACAGCAGGCAAATGGAATTTTGGCCTTTATTGCAAGGGGGTTGGAGTACAAAAGTAAAGAAGTCTTACTATAAATGTACAGGCCTTTGGAAGGATATACTTGCCTTAGAGGCAGTGCAGCAAATTAATTCCTAGGATGAGACAGCTGTCCTATGAGGTGAGGTTGAGTAGAACGGACCTATACTCTCTGGAGTTTAGAAGAATGAGAGGTGATCTAGTTGAAACGTATAAGATTATGAGACGGCTTGACAGGGTTGATGCTGAGTGATTGTTTCCCCTGGTTGGAGAGTCTAGAACTAGGGGACATAGTCGCAGGATAAGGGGTCAGCCATTTAAGACTGAGATGAGGAGGAATTTCTTCACTCAGAGGTTTTTGAATCTTTGGAATTCTCTACCCCAGAGGGCTGTGGATGCTGAGTCGTTGAATATATTCAAGGCTGAGATAGACAGATTTCTGGACCCTAGGGGAATCAAGGGATATGGGGATCGGGCAGGAAAGTGGAGTTGAGGTCGAAGATCAGTCATGATCTGATTGAATGACAGAGCAGGCTCGAGGGGCCATGTGACCTACTCCTGCTCCTATTTCTTATGTTCTTATGTTCTGAAAAGGAAACCAGTCTTTCTGTTTCAAATGCTGTGAATTTCAAACACATTCTACTTTTATTTCAAACACGTTCTGCTTTTGTTTCTCACTCGCAGCTTTTCCTTTTTATCTCAGGACTTACAACAAAATGGAAAACTTCTGCCAGTTGAAACCCTTCTCCCACACTGGCCCTTTCCTCGATGGGAAATGGCAATCACTGGGGCAAACTGGCAATTATTGAGATGTGATCCAGTTCACAGACTTGTAAGGTTAAAATAATTGATTGCTGCAATAAACAGTTCTTTGTGAATGAGAGCAGATCACGAGCTTAGACTGAGCACAACAATGCGTTGCATTTATATAGGGCCTTTAACAAAGTAAAATGTCCCAAGGAATATATTCTCAAAGTCCCTAAATGTTGCAGGACTCAGTCCTATTTCTACCACCCTTCCTCGTTGATTTATACAAGAAATAAATACATTCCATATTGAGCACAGACAGATTTTTATGCTGCCTATCAGGTGATATGTAACAGAGGTGGCTGGGTTAAAAACAGCGGGACTGTGAGGCACTGTAAAACGTCCCATCCATGAAAAGATGCAGTTTCTCGTGCTGGCTGGTGCCCTGTTATGATGTGTTCTTATTTGTCTCCACCTGTGAGCACGTCACTGTCAAATCAGGAACAAGAGATCGGCAGGTGTTAGAGGGCACAAAGAAGTTGGGGAGAGAGAGAGAGACAGCAGACAGGCACTCAGAGAAATAGGAGGAAATAAAGTCTGATGGAAAGGTAAGAGAGAGAGGGAAATAAAGAACATTTAAAAGAAAGGATTGAGAAATAGAAAATCTGAGGAACAGGCAGGGAAAAATAGAGAAAATTACACAGAAAATGTATGTTTTTAAGAGCATGATGATTTGGGGACTGATAACTCATCATTTGCTTCTGGTAATGCTGACAATTAGAGAAGCTCCTTGATTTGGGTACGGTACTGTCGTGGTTATGCTGGTGGATTAATAATCCAGAGAACGTGAGTTCAAATATAAATGTAAGTTAGAGATGTTCCCTTAGCAGTCAATTTATCAAGCAGACAAGTGGTTTGATGCCGATTGCACCAGCAGAAGTTTATACACAGAGGTGAGCTGTTGTATGTAAGATGTGTTAACCCTTAATACTTATTCCTTTTCTCATCCATCCTTGGATTACAATTAACTGTAAAACAAGTTCAAATCTGAATTTAGCATTGTTGATCTTGGCTTAAGAATACTTTGGGATTGCTGCACCTGTCTCGCTATTGTATGGCTCCTCTACGGGGTAATTTCCCAATAAGTGCTGGGGAAGAGAACCTCGCACGTCACCAGCACATATTGGAAAGTCACATGGTTCCAATCTAAGCCGGTAGTGGATAAGGTTCCCCAATGCCAAAGCATACTTGGAAAATGACCCCTTATGGGTTTTATTTAAATACGTAACAGATAGAATGGGTTTGAGCCAATTGTACAGGGCCACAACCAGAGAGAATGGGGTCAAACCCACGTACAGGGCCACAACCAGAGAGAATGGGGTCAAACCCACTTATAGGACAATAACCAGAGAGAATGGGGTCAAGCCCATGTACAGGGCCACAACCAGAGAGAATGGGGTCAAACCCATGTACAGGGCCGTACGTAACCAGAGAGAATGGGGTCAAACCCACGTACAGGGTTGGCAAAGAATAAAAAGTCCAACCTTCACAACTTGCAGCCTCTGTGTAGTTTCTTTATTAACTTATCTCAGTAGAGGATATACACGTAGATACTTTACATGTGCCATAAAAAATGCCAAGTTTTTATTTTATTGCAATTTTAATTTTAATTTGGCTTATTGCAAGCAAGCAGGATATTATGTCCTTTGACTTTTATCCCTCAATAAAAAATTGCAAGGCCCATTGTTATGGAACCAGTTGAACTTTCAGGTCCATGACATTTCAGGTCTCAATGTATTACAATATTTTTCCTCAGCTAACGGTATCAAAATATATTTATTATGCCAATTAATCATTGAGATAGAAACCTAGGCTGAAAATCAGTCAAATTCTTCAATCTACCATTTTCCTGAGGATTGACTGAGGTAATTATAGGGCTAAAGTACAGCACAGGAAAGTAGTCACAGATACTACACCGGGAATGTGGAAACTCATGAATCACCAAAAACAGTCTGGATGAGTGGTTTGAAATTGAAATAAAAACATAACGATAGCAGGGAAATGTTACACAAAGTAGGAATCCATAATCCCAAAGATACATAAAACAATCGTTTATTGTCAGCAAGGAAATTAATACCAAAAGTGCAATCTCTGCAGCTGATTGGCCCCAGGTCTGATCTGGGAAGTTAGTTGGCCACACTTGTGGAGTTTCCCAGGACAGGGTCCCAGCCTGGAGAATTCCAAGAACTCTATTAAATAACATCCTGGTGAGAATGCCTATGTGGTAAGCTTCCAGTAGAATAGTGAAATACCTCCATGGCAAAGTAACAGTGCGGTTAAGCAAGGGTTATTTAGTAGCCTGCTTGCTAGCTAGAATTAGCACAATGGGCCTCTCTTCAGCCACCTGTCTGCATGATCAGTTCTTTATGCGTAAAGCCTGCTTTGTGTTCGTCATGGGAGGAGACCTGATAAAGTTGGGATCTGGTGTGGGGGCCTCTATGCAGCTGTGTAATGAATAGCAATACTATGCTGGGCAAGGCCGAAAAACATTCCAAGCTAGAAGATAAGGATGCCTCCCTTTCCCTGTTGAAACCGCGATGTAAGCACGTACTTGTATTACCTGTGAGTGGCCTGCCATTATGTCACTCAGCATGGCCTGCCCAGGCTCGGCTTATGATTGGTGTTAACCCCTTGTTAATCATGTCCCTCCCTTCTCTGTAATTGTATAACTGTATGAACTTCTGTATGTAATCTCGCTTGCTCTATGAGAATCGACAAGACTCTGTCAAGAGTTGAAATCGATACTGTAGACTAAGTCCGCTGCAGCTAATAAAATTGTGTTGAACTTTAAAGGTGTTTTCGACTCAGTGTTTGCTGAACCAGACTGAGGGTAAAAGAATCCAGTTTAACACAGGTCTATGGGGGTAATGGGGCTGGGAGTTGTGGGCATTCTGGTGGGGGAAGACCTCCCACTGACCACACCTCCTATGACATCCTGAACTGCAGTTGGGGTGATGAAAGTTGCACATGTCCCTGAACCCGGTGGATAGCAACAGCGGCTGCTCTTCTGAGTGGAGACCACATGTTCCCAGGTCCCATCTGATTTTCCTCCCTCTCCGCTGCGCTCCTAGCCGATTGTGCCTCAGACCCTGTGGAAATTCAGAGCCTTTTTTTTGTATTTATATTTCTAAACATTTTTTATGGCTGTTGCACTAGACTAACACCAGCTGTCAGCAGCTCTATTCTTGTGCCTCCAGTTCCTCCCCCTGTTAGGAATGTATTTTTGTTTCAGTATATAGACAAAGGCTCCAGTCCTGTGCCTGTATTAATAATAAGTTCAAACACAAACTCAAAAACGTTTGCAAGTTTATTAAAGACTAGATGCTACACATACACACGGCTAACACCGAGGTTACATAGGAGGCCGCTGTAGAAGAATAGCCCGTTACAGCCAGCTGAGCTCAACTTACTCCTTCCAGATGCTTCCCTTTCACCTTCCCAACCTATGGCTTTGATTTTCCCCCATTTATATTCCACTACTCCATAGCAAACTGCATTCCATAACCCCTTACCCACTTTTGGTACCAGTTGCTGCCAAGGAGTCCCTAGGCCCACTAAGTATTATGATCCCAAAGTTGCATGGAAAGCATCGATGTTTGGGTTAGCAAGGCATAAAAAGAGAACTGAGTCTCCAGTTGGGATGATAAAGCAAATCTAAATGTAAACAATGCGCGACCTGGCCCAGAAATAGACTGAACACGACCTCTGTGCAGAGACATTTTCAGCCTTTTTGCAGTCTTTCAATTTCAGGTTTTTTAACTACAGAGATAATCTAAAATGGAATATAATATAAGAATATGAGTGATTATTTCATGTAAAATGGTTTCCTTTATCATTTCTCAATCTCAGGGGCTTAAATTTGGGTGCGCCCACTTTCGGGTGCCACCCCCGTGCACAAATGGTGAGGTCCGAGGAGCCCCGTATTTTGGGCCTTGGACCTCATCATGATGAAGATGGTGGTGCGGTGGGAGGCCGGACAGGTAAGTGCTCCAAGATGGCACTGACTGGCTCAGGGCAAACCAAGGTTGCAGCAGGGACCTGAAGCAGGCGTTAGGCCACTTATTTGCATATGCAAATGGTCTAACACCTGCTTCAGGGCTGGGTACAGGACACCTCTTGTTTGTCCTTACCCAATACGGCAGGCGGTGTGCTTCCAGTCGGAAATGTGCACGTGTTTTATGCCTGCCATTTTGAGGCCTTAGGAGGGCACATAGCGCCTGAGAAACGGGCGCTAGGCTGCCCAATTTAACCTCCCTAATCTCTAACAGCCCTCCTGTTTTGATGGTGCTGACTCATGTCGGAGTATAAGCTCCTATCTGTATTTATTGTTCTATGGGTGCTTTGCCCAAGTGCCTGTTCTTCTTGTAGACGGTGAGGGAGCAAAATCTTTTCGGCCCTGCTCCATTAGTGAACATGGGGTGGAGCAGGTGCCGGTGACCTCTGCTCCTGACCCTGGTCAGGGCACAGCCACATAATCAGCATAGGTTGGATGTATGGAACATAGAAACAGGCTCCTCGATCCTTTTCTGCCATTCAATTAGATCATGGCTGATCTGCATCTTAACTCCATTTACCTGCCTTGGTTCCGTAACCCTTAATTCCCTTGCCTAACAAAAATCTATCCATCTCAGTTTTGAAATTTTCAATTGACCCCCAGCCTCAACAGCCTTTTGGGGGAAAGAGTTCCAGATTCCCACTACCCTCTGTGTGAAGAAGTGCTTCCTGACATCACCCCTCAATGGCCTATCTCTAATTTTAAGGTTACGGCCCCTTATCTGGACTCCCCCACCCCTATCTACTCTTTCAAATTCTTTAATCATCTTAAACACCTCAATTAGATCACCGCTTAATCTTCCATACTCAAGGGAATACAAGCCTAGTCTACGCAATCTTTCCTCATAATTTAACCCTTTCAGCCCCAGTGTCATTCTCGTGAATCTGCGCTGCACCCCCTCCAAGGCCAATATATCCTTCCTGAGGTGCAGTGCCCAGAACTGAATGTAGTGCTCTAAATGGGGTCTAACCAAAGCTCTGTACAACTGTAACATAACTTCCACTCCTTTGTATTCCAGCCCTGAGGTAAAGGCCAACACTCCATTAGCCTCTATTATCGTGGGCACTCACCAAAGGCTGTGGGCTGTGGGCTGGGAGCCATGGGCTGGGGGCCGTGGGCTGTGGGCTGGGGGCCGTGGGCTGGTGGCTGTGGACTGTGGGCTGTGGGATGGGCGCTGGGGGCTGGGGGTTGTGGGCTGGCCAACTGTTTGTTCCACAGCCCACACCAGGAGCTAAGAAAATATTTGGGGGTCGACATGAATCATGGAGTCGGGATTTTGATGGGAGCCTCAAGGTGGCCTGCTGGGTTGACCTGTTCACCAGGTCGATCTAATGAGTCTGGAGCCGAGGAAATTCCAGGTGTTGGAATCCCCACCCCGACATCAGGGGCCATGTTTGGGGCAGACAGACATTTTGTCCACCTCAGGGCCCTGTGCAGATTGGTGGAACTTCCATCCACCCCATACATGGCTGAGGGTTTTCAGTCCCAGTAGACTGTCATCAGCTGACGTTTCACACACATCCTCCAGGAGGGGGGGTCACGGAGTAAAGGTTCGGACTGAGATCCCTGACTGATTTTCTTTTCTCTGTTTTTTCCCTCTCCCTAGTCCAAGGGCACTGAGGGCAATTGCAGTGACCCCATTGCTGTCCCAGTGGAAATCAGCTAATGCAGCAGAGACCAGGGATTAAACCTGGACCATTTCTGATCTGCATGACTCAGTATTCCATCGCAGGCATCAAAAGTTTATCTACATACACAGCAGAATTGGTGCCAAATTGCACTTTATATTTTTGCCCACTAGGAACTTGTCGCAACTTCTCAAACTCAGTGGCGCCTCTGAGTCAAATGGTTGTGTGTTCAGGCCTCACTCCAGAGACTTGAGCATATAATCCAGGCTGACTCTCCAGGCCAGCACTGAGTGAGTGCTGCACCGTCGATGGTGCCGTCTTTCGGATGAGGCGTTAAACCAAGGCCTAATCTGCTCTCTCAGGCGGACATAAAAGATAAAAGATATTTGAAGAGCGGGGCAGTTCTCCCCGGTGTCCTGGCCAATATTTATCCCTCAACCAACACCTAAAACAGATTACCTGGTCATTATCACATTGCTGTTTGTGAGACCTTGCTGTGTGCAAATTGGCTGTCGCGTTTCCTACATTATAACAGTGACTACTTTTCAAATACACTTCATTGGCTGTAAAGTGCTTTGAGATGTTCTGAGGTTGTGAAAAGCACGATATAAATGCAAGTTTTTCTTTTCCTTTCTGGTTAGCTTAAAATTGTGTGGTAATTTCACAAAAGCTGTGATAAAATTGTTAATCTTTTATTTAGTTCCTGACATGTTGTACTGACTGTAATTCTGCGTAATTGATTAACCTCCTACGTAGGAAACAGCCTCACTGATGCATGAACGGCTCTGAGTAGCCCACATGTCAGATTATCCCACGGTTTTTAATAACTGGGGAATTATAAAGGATCAAGTATCATTAAAGCGTGGTTGGAAATCAATAAATTGATGCTGCACTTTGTATGCAATTGTAGAGCTGAATCTTTATATTACACATCAGAACCCATCACCAACAATCTTCAACCGTGGTGCGACGATGTCTTCCTGCCCACGGCCAAATCACGCTGAGGGTAACGGCAATTGACGACTTCTGCTCTCCACAACTAACCGCTTCCTCGAACCTTCTCTGCATCGTCACCCTCACTGCGGGGAGTTCGTGGATTCCTTAGTCTCTAAGATTGAGACCCATCAGCCACTATCTGCCTGGGCTCAGACCACTTCCGACCCCTCATTCACCAAAGCCCAGATCCAACTTGCATTTTGTCCCATCTCCATCCACCTTCTCCAAGTTTATCTCATTTGTGAGATTTACCTCATACTTCCTCAAATCCCCTCCCCTTCCCACTCAACTCCTGGCCATTTAAATTCCTTCCCTGGCCCCTATGCTCACTGATATTATTATTTCCTGAGACACTGCCCCTCTCTCCTTCAAATCCGCTGTCATCGCCCTAGTGTCACGACAACTAGAGCCCAATCTCGAACCTCCCTTTCTTTTAATCTGTTGCTTCCTCCCATCTGTATGCCCACCAATCCCACCGACAACTCCCTAATCGGATCTCTTCAGGCTGCTTTTTGCCCTGCTCACAGCACCGAGATCAAGCTGGTCAAAGTCACTAACATTTGTGTGACTGTGGCTTGTTATCCCACCTTGATGTTTACTCAATGTCGACCACTCCATCCTCCTCTACCACTCCATTGTTCAGTTCTGTGGGACTGGCCGTCTGTGGTTCCAACATAGTCAACACATCTCCGGCAATGGCTTTTCCTCCTGCCCCGGCATAGACATGTCCAGAATCCTTCAAGGATCCATTCTTTGCTCCTTCTTCCTCATCTACATGCTGCCCCTTAATGACACCATCCGTGGGCATGGTGTCAGCTTGCCTATGTATGCTACTATCACCAATCTCTACTTGTCCGCCATTTATCTCCATCCCACAACCACTTTTTGTTTCATTAGTTTGCGGGATGTGGCTGAGTTTATTGCCGATGCCTAGTTGCTCTTGAAACGCTCAAATCCTTGAGGTAATGGTGCTCCCACAATAGAGGCACGTGGGGCATTCCAAGATATTGACCCAATGATGACAAAGGAACAGCGATGTAGGCCCAATTTTTTTCTTTATATTCGTTCATGGGATGTGGGCGTCGCTGGCGAGGCCGGCATTTATTGCCCATCCCTAATTGCCCTTGAGAAGGTGGTGGTGAGCCGCCTTCTTGAACCGCTGCAGTCCGTGTGGTGAAGGTTCTCCCACAGTGCTGTTAGGAAGGGAGTTCCAGGATTTTGACCCAGCGACAATGAAGGAACGGCGATATATTTCCAAGTCGGGATGGTGTGTGACTTGGAGGGGAACGTGCAGGTGGTGTTGTTCCCATGTACCTGCTGCTCTTGTCCTTCTAGGTGGTAGAGGTCGCGGATTTGGGAGGTGCTGTCGAAGAAGCCTTGACGAGTTGCTGCAGTGCATCCTGTGGATGGTACACACTGCAGCCACTGTGCGCCGGTGGTGAAGGGAGTGAATGTTTAGGGTGGTGGATGGGGTGCCAATCAAGCGGGTTGCTTTGTCCTGGATGGTGTCGAGCTTCTTGAGTGTTGTTGGAGCTGCACTCATCCAGGCAAGTGGAGAGTATTCCATCACACTCCTGACTTGTGCCTTGTAGATGGTGGAAAGGCTTTGGGGAGTCAGGAGGTGAGTCACTCGCCGCAGAATACCCTGCCTTTGACCTGCTCTTGCAGCCACAGTATTTATATGGCTTGTCCAGCTACGTTTCTGGTCAATGGTGACCCCCAGGATATTGATGGTGGGGGATTCGGCGATGGTAATGCTGTTGAATGTCAAGGGGAGGTGGTTAGACTCTCTCTTGTTGGAGATGGTCATTGCCTGGCACTTGTCTGGCGTGAATGTTACTTGCCACTTATCAGCCCAAGCTTGGATGTTGTCCAGGTCTTGCTGCATGCGAGCTCAGACTGCTTCATTATCTGAGGGGTTGCGAATGGAACTGAACACTGTGCAATCATCAGCGAACATCCCCATTTCTGACCTTATGATGGAGGGAAGGTCATTGATGAAGCAGCTGAAGATGGTTGGGCCTAGGACACTGCCTTGAGGAACTCCTGCAGCAATGTCCTGGGGCTGAGATGATTGGCCTCCAATAACCACTACCATCTTCCTTTGTGCTATGTATGACTCCAGCCACTGGAGAGTTTTCCCCTTGATTCCCATTGATTTCAATTTTACTAGGGCTCCTTGGTGCCACACTTGGTCAAATGCTGCCTTGATGTCAAGGGCAGTCACTCTCACCTCACCTCTGGAATTCAGCTCTTTTGTCCATGTTTGGACCAAGGCTGTAATGAGGTCTGGAGCCGAGTGGTCCTGGCGGAACCCAAACTGAGCATCGGTGAGCAGGTTATTGGTGAGTAAGTGCTGCTTGATAGCACTGTCGACGACACCTTCCATCACTTTGCTGATGATTGAGAGTAGACTGATGGGGCGGTAATTGGCCGGATTGGATTTGTCCTGCTTTTTGTGGACAGGACATACCTGGACAATTTTACACATTGTCGGGTGGATGCCAGTGTTGTAGCTGTACTGGAACAGCTTGGCTAGAGGCGCAGCTAGTTCTGGAGCACAAGTCTTCAGCACTACAGCCGGGATGTTGTCGGGGCCCATAGCCTTTGCTGTATCCAGTGCACTCAGCCGTTTCTTAATATCATGTGGAGTGAATCGAATTGGCTGAAGACTGGCTTGTGTGATGGTGGGGATAGCGGGAGGAGGCCGAGATGGATCATCCACTTGGCACTTCTGGCTGAAGATGGTTGCAAACGCTTCAGCCTTGTCTTTTGCACTCATGTGCTGGACTCCGCCATCATTGAGGATGGGAATATTTGCAGAGCCTCCTCCTGCCGTTAGTTGTTTAATTGTCCACCACCATTCACGACTGGATGTGGCAGGACTGCAGAGCTTTGATCTGATCCGTTGGTTGTGGAATCGCTTAGCTCTGTCTATAGCATGTTGCTTCCGCTGTTTAGCATGCATTTAGTCCTGAGTTGTAGCTTCATCAGGTTGGCACCTCATTTTTAGGTACGCCTGGTGCTGCTCTTGGCATGCTCTTCTACACTCCCCATTGAACCAGGGTTGATCCCCTGGCTTGTTAGTAATGGTAGAGTGAAGAATATGCCGGGCCATGAGGTTACAGATTGTGCTGGAATACAATTCTGCTGCTGCTGATGGCCCACAGTGCCTCATGGATGCCCAGTTTTGAGCTGCTAGATCTGTTCTGAATATATCCCATTTAGCACGGTGGTAGTGCTGCACAGCACGTTGGATGGTGTCCTCAGTGCAAAGACGGGACTTCATCTCCACAAGGACTGTGCGGTGGTCACTCCTACCAATACTGTCATGGACAGATGCATTTGCGACAGGTAGATTGGTGAGGATGAGGTCAAGTAAGTTTTTCCCTTGTGTTGGTTCACTCACCACCTGCCGCAGGCCCGGTCTAGCAGCTATGTCCTTTAGGAATCGGCCAGCTCGGTCAGTAGTGGTGCTACCGAGCCACTCTTGGTGATGGACATTGAAGTCCCCCACCCAGAGTACATTCTGTGCCCTTGCTACCCTCAGTGCTTCCTCCAAGTGGTGTTCAACATGGAGGAGGACTGATTCATCAGCTGAGGGAGGGTGGTAGTTGCTAATCAGCAGGAGGTTTCCTTGCCTATGTTTGACCTGATGCCATGAGATTTCATGGGGTCCAGAGTCAATGGTGAGACTCCCAGGGCCACTACCTCCTAACTGTATATCACTGTACCGCCACCTCTGGGACAGCTCTCCCAATTTTGGCACAAGTCCGCAGATGTTAGTGAGGAGGACTTTGCAGGTTCGACTGGGCTTGGTTTGCCTTTGCCGTGTCCGGTGCCTAGTGGTCCGATGCCGGGTGGTCCGTCCGGTTTTATTCTTATTGTGACTTTTTTTAGCGAGATTTTACAACTGGGTGGCTTGCTAGCCATTTCAGAGGGCAATTAAGAATCAACCACATTGCTGTAAGTCTGGAGTCACATATAGGTCAGACCGGGTAAGGACGTCAGGTTTCCTTCCCTCAAGGACATTAGTGAAACAGATGGGTTTTTACGACAATCCGGTAGTTTCATGGCCACCATTACTGATACTAGTATTTTAATTTCAGATTTAGACAGGAGCTGAAGGTGACGATCTTCCCAGAGCATTGCTGATCTTGTCCTTCTCAATGGTAGCAGTTACAGGGGAGGCAAGTTCTGTCGAACTAACCTTGCTGAGTCGCTGCAGTGCCTCCTGTCGCTCGTACATACTGCAGCCACAGTGGCAGGAGCATTGATCAAACCATCTACTCCGTCCAGGATGGTGTCCAGCTTCCTAACTGTTGTTGCAGCTGCACCCATCCAGGCAAGACTAGATGGTGAGTATGGATGGACCATGCAACAATGTGTCAGGGCTATGATCAGCTGCTCCAAAGTGCATGAAAGCTTTTCTCAGCACTTTTCCCATAACGGCCCATCTGAGGAATTAACTCATAACGTTACTGATTTATTGAACAATTACGACGCTGTGACTTTGGCCATGATTTTTATTGTACCTTGCCACTTGTTTTTTTTGTACTGTTTCAGCAAGTTAACAAACTTTTTATTGACAACATTATTCAGTAGAGTCACGTATCTTTGTTGGCTCAGTAATCACATTCACACAAAGTAAATTACTGCTTCGCATTTATCCATTATTACGGGTATCTTGACTGCTGTGAACTATGAAATTCAAAAACTCATCTTGTATGCCTTTGTGCTTCTCCATTCCTGCAACTATTATTAATCTGCATAAAATGCCAGTTTTTCATGTCAAGAAAAGATGATGTGTAAATTACAAAGAACATCAAGATGCAAAGAGAATATGAATGCACATTCTTTTATAGTGATTACTGTGTATTGCTACAGTGAAGAGGACTGCTAAAAGTTTACAAAAATACAACATTCATTTATACTGTTGGAATAATCTTTAACAGTTGGAGTGTGGTTTGAAAAATAAAGATTTTAACAGATCCAGATGTCCAGTTAGGCAGTGGGAATGCTATTTGGCTTCGAGGGAATCTGGTTTTACTTGTAACTCCAGCACAGGGAGTTATTTGCTTATTTGAAGTTGCAATTTCCTTGCACACCTCAGAATCTCAAATATGGCAGTTTCTGACCCATATCAGTATTAAACAGGTCATGTCTTAATTGAAAAGTATTGGGAAAAATCTTTGTTCTTTGCCAAACTCGATAGCGTGGTTACACAATTCATGCCACTGTAACACAAAAATGGTGCAGTGTTGTTTGTTTGTGATTTAATTGCAGCAAAAAGTGACACACTGTGACCTTAAGGTTTGCCTGGACTGCAATAAATACAATACCTCTTTCAAGAGAGAGTAGTGTTAGTTATGCACCAATGTCTTGCAAGGCAATTTACTCCATTTAACTGTGTTGTATGCTAATGGCGCCCAGCTCCCTTGACCCAAGAGAACTAAATCCATTGTAATCGCAGTACCAGGGACTGAACACACAATAGGCACTACTGAAACTAGCTCATACCATCCAGCAATGTTCAAGAACATAATAAGCTTTACGTTCATTTAACTGGAGATTACAATATTATTCCATTGCATCGTATTTTAAGACTAGCTCATATTACATTGTTAAGCAAGAGTAATTATCTTAAATGTGTTATGCTTTTCGTACTCAGTTCAATATAAGCATCATGGCTTTCATATCTTCAGTACTGTATTTTAATACATGCTTCTGAATAATAGCAGGTGGTTCACAGGTCTAATGCTGGCTGCTCCCTCAATGTGACATCCTTGGAGTTCAGTGACATCATTTTAAAAATATATTTCTTTCCATTTGTCCAATCCTTCCTCCTCTTTTCCCCTCTCTACCTCTCCTTTCTTCTGTCCCTTCTTCCTTCCCCCCTCCCTACACCCCTCCTCTCTTCCTCCTTCCTCCCTGCCTCCATCCCTCCCTTCTTCCCGCCTTGCTCTTTCCTTCCTCCGTCTCTTCCGATCTCCCTTCCTTCTTTCCTCTTTGGTTCTTATTTAACTTCAATATGCTGGAATGCAACAGAGCAACATTAATAGAGGAACTTCCTTAGATAGCGAGACAACAACGTTCTTACCCCATGAGTGAGAGAAACTGTGGAGACCTTTCTGTTGATTGGAATCAAAACAGCATTCCTAAAGTTACTGACTGAGCATTCTATCTCAACGACTTACTTAATATGCAGTGAAAGCCTTTGGCTGATAGGTCAAAAATCCTACTAGGTAGGTATATAGATGAAAAAGGTGAAGCCCTAAAATATAATAGACTTTTATTGTCACCACAGAACTGGTTAAAACTTTTATTTCCATGACTCAATAGCAGCTCTTTCCTTTATTCTGTGGTGGAGAGCATTTTCTTTTTTCCTCCTTTTCCCCTTGATGGGTTTGCGGTGGAAGATCCTGCTTCTCAGCTTGTGCGAATATCTCTCTTCACCAGCCACGAGCAGGGGCTTAGGATAACTCTCCCTCCCACTTCTCTTGCCCCTGTGCAGGGATGGCTGATCAGGGAGATGAGATCTGAGTCCCATCAACCTGTGCTACACGGCTGTGTTACCAGCTCAATAGGATCTCACTTGTTGAATATTAATGTTATTTAGTGGGCCTAAGTGCATGATATTCTGGTTTTGAGATGACAATCCCGATTAATTTTGTGGTCTTGATTCCCTCCCTATAGATCTTGAGCTCTTTATAACCTGATCACATTATACGGCTGCGCACCTCATGATTTTTGCATTTTTATTTCACTTGCAAGGTTACCTGTACAATGAATGACCGGGAAATCAAGCTGTTCAGTATCAGAGCTTGCCAAGACAGAGTTTTTATAAAATTAGGCAAGAAACATGACAGTTTGCTCTGAGTCACTGTTATGACTGATGGCTTGGAGGACTACATTGAGCAGTACCACAATTATGCTGCACCTTCTTCTGTCCACAAGATGGAAAGCCTTGTGGACATTAATTAGACTTTTTGCCCCTGAATTGAATTGAAGTTTCTGGCCGTAGTGCAGTGCTGTGGGGAGATAGAAGAGGGTTGGTGCAGATGATCCAATTTTTGGAATCTCAACAATCCACCTTCTTGTTCTGTTTCATTAAAAACATTACTACCAATCATGTAGGGAAACTGCTTCTTGATGTTGAACTTGTTCTGTCCACCAGCTTACTTGGTTCCCTCATGCTAACCTGCCAGTTATACTATGCAATATGAATGCATAAGCTGAGAAGCAGGTTCTTCTACTACAGACCCATTAATGTCTGTACCAAGGAGAAAAGGAGGAAAAAAGCAAAATGCTCTCCACCACAGAAAAAAAGGAACGAGCTGCTATTGAGTCATGGAAATAAAAGATTTAACTAGTTCTATGGTGACAATAAAAGTCCATTATATATTTAGCGCTTCACCTTTTTCACTTCTGTGCCTACCTAAAAGGATTTTCAACCTATCATCCTGAGGCCCTCTTTGCTTACAATATTGGGCAAAGTAAAGCATTTTGGCTTCACATTAATGCCAACAGGATAGTACAACTTGAGTGAAGATCGACTTCCAGCAAATGGTGTGAGACCACCTTGAGGTGGCAGTTTAGATCAGCTGCACCTGGTGTCAAGCAAACTTTAAAAAAAACTTTGCAGGTAGTCCATTGGCAAAGATCTGGCTGTCCTGCCAACTCTTTGCTAACTTTAAAACATTTAATCAACATTTGGGCACTGGCGAGAGGAACTTGGTGAATGGCTATTTGCGAGCATGTGGAGAGCTCCATTTTGTTTGGCCAGGGCGAAGCAGAGCGGGCAGTATAACTATAAACAAAGCCGTAAACCAACAACCTGAACTGAATTCTGTCTGAGCGTTTGAGTCTCACATCCACAGCTGTGTGCAAGAGGTTTGAGATGGTAAAGCATCAACGAATGCCTGTAGAGCCAGCTGTACATTGCCCTACACACTGACCCTCTTTCTAACCAAGACATCTGCTACATCAGTTTCCAGTGCACATTTCCCAGGCTGACCATAATTTTATTCATTACAGCCTGCAGACCATCTCTTGCTGCATCTTTGATCCTTGTCTCTTTGGAGCCTAGGGGAGCACTGTGATGGGAGAGGGTTACCATGAAGATGAACAACTTGTTCCTTCATTTTGTGTTTGTAAACAAGTTCGGCATGTTCAAATATCCTACACAAGTTTCTGGCAATTCTTTGTCCCTTGCAGTCCTACTATGCTGCCCCTTTTGGATAAAGGGAAGGGTTAGTCTGTCGAATTGCAAAATAAACCTACATTCAGGGTAACACATACACAAGTACTGGTATCTCTCAGTCCTTTCCTGTTTTTGTACTTGTTGCTTTCAAACTGACATTCAAAGACTATCTGGGAACAGATATATTGGGCATGATTTTAGCACCCGCTATCGGGTGCGTTCCTGGCGGTGGGGCTCTGAAAATCGGAGAATCCCGGCGCGGTACCGGAGCCCGCCCTGAACCTGCGCACTTCCGGGTTCCCCGCTCACGCGTGGGCGTGCGCGCGCAGCCCCCGCTGGTGGGAATCCCGCAGGCAATTAAAGCCAGCGGGGTTCCACTTGAAGGTATTTATTTAGGTATTTCAGGTCATTAACTGACCTGATTAAAGGATTATGTGGGATTTTAGAGCTAACTGGGACTGTTTCCCACACTGGGGGAAACACTCCCAGGTCAAATGGACGTGTTGCAGCTGTCAGCCTGTGGCAGCTGCAAAGGTCCATTTGATAGGTGGAGGGGGGGGGAGACCCTCACCCATTGCAGGAGGCCACTCTGTCACTTGGGACAAAGTTTGGCCTCCACCACCCTCCTCCTGACAGTCAAAGTCACCAACTTACACACTTACCCCAGGGTCCAGACACATGTACCTACCTTGCGGACCCCCTCAGATGTACATCTTGCGGATGGGGGCCGCCGTAGCTGCAGTCATGACCTCCGCGGAGGGCGAACAGCATCACCAGCCTCACCAGCCTCGCCGTCCACCTCTGACACGTGGAGCTCCACAACACAGTGCTGTGACACATCCACCTGCACAGCAGGAGGGAGGGCAACCGCAGAGAGAGATGCGTCGCAGAGGGCACTACCCTCGCCACAGGGTCCACAGACCGAGGCTCAGCTTCCTGGACCTCTCTGAGCAGCAGTGCACACGGAGGCTCAGAGTCACTCGACATGTAGTCGTGGACATCTGCAGCCTCTTTCATGCCGAGCTGCTCCTGGCTGGCCCGAGCACCATCTTCTTACCTGTCACTGTCAAAGTCACCACTGCCCTCCACAACTTCTCCTCCGCATCCTTCCAGGGTGCCACCGGGTGCATCGTCGACGTCTCTCAGTCGTCTGCGCAAAAGAGCCCTGCAAATACACCTACACCCACTCTGCAGTGACACAATGGGTGGCATCAGTGGTGGGTCCTCATAGTGATCCTCAGGAGAGGGCATTATTGCACAAACCAGACAGGATTTGCGATGACATGGCAGTAGTGGTGCCAATATAATATGTAATGTGAGTTGGTCAGAAATTCAATATAAGTAACACCCATAACAAACCCTCATACACCCTTGTGCATCCCCTTCATGCTCATGACACGTTTGCCTTACGCTGCCTACTGCACGTATGTGATGCATGCCCTGTGGCTGCAGCACAGGTAGCGGCAGGTTGAGTGAGGCTGACCGTGAAAGAGATGCATGAGAGGGTGAGTATGGGATAGAGCCATGAGATTGTATGAGGATTGGGTTGCGTGGTAGTGGCGGGGTGAGTACTGGCGAGGTGAGTAAGTGCAGGTAAGATGAGGATGAGGTTTGAGTGGGTATGAGGGATGATGTGACAGAGTAGTGTTGGCAGTGCTGAAGGAGATGTGGGGTGGGGGCAGTGATGTGGCAGACGGAGTGTAGGGGAAAGACTACGTGTACTCACTTTGGCTGACCTACTGAGGTCATTGGAGCGCCTCCTGCACTGTATGCAGGTGGGCGATATGTTGGTTGCGCTGGTGACCTCCTCTGCCACCTCGAGCCAGGCCTTCCTGGTGGCAGAGGCAGGCCGCTTCCTCCCGCCCGCCGGGTGGAAGATCTCTGTCCTCCCCCTCCTCCTCACCCCATGTATTGATACCTGGAGTGAGGCATCATTAAACTGGGAGCAGCCTCCCCCCTGGGCTGTTCCATGCTGTAATTTTTGCTATTTGTTGCAGCATCTGTCAGTGGAGGACTGCCCCTTTAAATAGAGCGCCTCCAGCTGACAGATCTTACTGCGCATGCGCAGCCCGCCCGACGCGCAGATCAGCAGTGCGGAACCCGGAGAGCAGGTAAGTGGATCCAATTAGTGGATTGGATCCTACAATCGCGCGGGAAACTGACTAATTTCACCGGGCACGTTACCCACGCGCCCGATAGCCCCCCCGCCGAGAACCCGCAGCCCTGCTAACATCGGGCCCATTATGTGGAATCTGTTCTCCAGTGATGCAGAATTCCACTGCAGTAACGGCATTAATTGTGTCTCAGGATGTCCCTCAGTGCATCACAGCCAATTAAGTACTTTTTGAAGTGTAATCACTGTTGTAATGTAGGAAAACATGGCAGCTAATTTGTGCACAGCAAGCTCCCACAAACAGCAATGAGATAAATGACCAGTTTGATGGTGTTTATTAAGGGATTAATGATGACCAGGGAACTCCCCTACTCTTCTTCGAATAGTGCCATGGGGCCTTTTACGTCCACCTGGCAGAACAGACAAGGCCTCGGTTTAATGTCTCATCTGAAAGACAGCATTTCTAACAGCACAACCCTCCCTCACTGAAATGTCAGCCTAGATTTTGAGCTCAAGTCTCTGGAGTGGGTCTTGAGCCTACAACCTTATGACTCAGAGTCAAGAGTGCTACCACTAAGTCAAGGCTGACACATGACACTATAAAAATGCACGTTCTTTCTTTCTAACATTGACACAGCACTTACGGAGGGTAAGGGAACATATCTAAATTCTCAAATTTAAATTGATATATCAGTACAAGGATACGGTTTGCCGTTCTATCTGGCTTGGACCACACAATCTGGTTTTTGAGTGGGCTGCCCAGAAATTTAATTGAATTTTCATCACTAGTAAAGCAAACATCAGAACTTGAACAATGATCCAATCTTCTGCCCCACACCTTTCATCCCATCAACTTCGAACTCCACAAAAAAGAGGCAATAAAATGGAGGGAAACAATGTATAAACCCATGGACATGTAGTAATCACAATTCAAATTCAAGTATAATAATTCAAGATAATGAATTACACACAGATTCATTCTTCACTATAAAGTATCTACAAATAAGAAACTAATTTGCAAATCATTTGGAATTGCAGAGTTACTTTATTTAACATGACAGAACTCGACGTTTAAAGAGCAGGAACTTGGTAGGGAGCCATGTGATGTGCCCTGGCCAACAGAGCGATTGACAGTTCCCAAGATTGAAGTTGAGCAGCAGCCAATCAGTAGTAAAGTTGGGCACTGAAACCCCCCTCAGTTGTCTTAAAGATACAATGTATTGAAAGAAAAAATTATTGTCATGTAGTTGAAGCTAGGGGTACGGTGGTTGCAGCTGGACAAGCAAATGGAGCCAGGTGAAAATTTCTAGATTGTCAGGATAAGCTAAATTTCTTAGAATCATCGAATTTTACGGCACAGAAGGGGGCCATTCAACCATGGCATCTGTGCTGACTCTCTGAACTAGCTGTCCACTTGGTCCCATTAACCTGCCCTCTCCCCATAACTTTTTTAATTTTAATTTTTCAAATATTTATCCACTTTCCTTTTAAAACCCATTATGGATTCTGCTTCCACTATTGCTTCTGGCTGGGAATTCCTAACTGTGTGAAAAGCAAATTCCTAATATCCTAATAACTCCCTTCATTCTTTTGGTGATCTTAAATTTATGCCCTCCAGTTACCCATTCACTTACCAGTAGCAAGTTTTTCCCTATTTCCCTTATTAGAATCTCAATCAGATCGCCTCTTAACATCTGTTCTGATGAAAAGAGCCCTAGTTTCTTTAGTCTCTCCTCATAACTAAAGCCTCTCACCCTTGACATGGTCTTAGTGAATCTCTTCTGCACCCTCTGAATGGCCTTGACATCATTCCTAAAGTAGGATGCCCAAAACTGGACACAATATTCTAACTGCGGTCTAACCAGTGAGTTGTATATTTTTATATATAAAAAAATCTAAATGGTCCCATTCCACAGGACATGACACGGGTGAGGGATTTGGGGAGTTACTGGTGGATAGATCGATGAAACCATCAGCACAGTGTGTGGCTGCAGTAAAGAGAACAAATAGGACCTTCGGCTGTAGAGCCAGAGGAATGGAGCACAAACCTCAGCAAGTGATTCTGGTCTTGACCGACCTGGAGTAATGTGCACAGATCCGGTCACCATATGATGGAAAAGGCATTGGGGGCGTGATGAAGGGCAACTAAGTTGCTGGTTGGGATTGGACACCTGAGTTATTGGTAGCGGTTGCAGGAACTGAAAATGTTTACATTGGAGAAGAGCATGTTCGGGGGTGAACTCATGGCAGTACCGAGGATGCTGAAGGGTATAGAGGGGATAAACGGCAATGTTTTTAACATAGTCACAGATTCCACAAAGGGAGCATAGCCTCAAACATGGAAGGCTGAGAGTGAATAGACAGTTTTGATTTAACCACTTCACGCAAAGGGCGGTTAATGTATGCAATAGACTATCACGGGAGACAGGATTATATCAGAAAGTCTAAGAGAGAGTTGGGTAAGTAGCTGATGAAAAGTTTGATAGAGGGGATTGAGAAGTATCGTGGGATATGATATTTTCTACACAATAGGAACAGACAGATGAACTTCAATGATCTTTACCTGTCTTGTACATTCCTATGTTCCTCAACCTGTCTAGTATTGCCAGATGAATTTGACTTAAAGAGAGGCCTCAAAACTGGCTACTACAGAACTCATATTGACAAAAGCAAGAATGATTAATGGAGGAAAATTATGTGTAAACCCATGGATGCGTGGAAATCACAGATGCGAGAAGAAGCCTCACAGATACACCAGTCCCAACATAGCCTTACTGGCATTATATTTCAATCAAGACATCTGCAACTCAAGCAGATCCATGCATTGTCAGTGCATTCAGAGTCAATAAGCTGTACCATTGCCAGAAAGTTTGACCAGAAATACTATTGCATCATTTTATATATTATATAATATGCTATATAATATACTATTATAAGATAGACACAGAAGGTCTTTCTCCTTATTTTCTTGCTTTACTCATGTTTGTGGACTTCTTTTATTCCTGCTGGCTTTTGTTCATTTTGCCAGTGAATTCCTTTTATATTTGTGGTGTTTTTTTCCTGTACTTTTGCAGATCAGCTTCAATTTTGCTTTAATGGAACAGTAATCAACCTTTTGTTGAGGAAAGCAGCATTGGAAATGCTTATTTTGGAGGTGATGGATAAATACAACGGGGCAGAACTTGCACAGAGCGGTGAGGCAATGATCGCTACAGCTCCTGCAAAATAAATTTATGAATGTACTTACTGCGGGCTCTGTGGCGTCAACTCGTGTGACTTTGAACATTTTAAGAATTGTGCGCAATCAATCTAGCCTCTGAACAGGGTAAGTTAATTTGCATGGAAATGTCTGTGAGGTTAGAAGGTACACTCACAAGCAGGCAAACAGACTTCATTCATTTAAAGTTAATATTCTGGAAATCATTATAAACAAATTTTTTTAAATTATAAAATGCCAAAGAAATAATTGAATTAAATTAAAGAGACAGAAGGGAAAAGTAAAAAAAAAAAAAATTTTTAAATTTGTTTGTAATGACCAAAAATTATTAAAATAAGGAGTAATTTTAAAATTTAATTTTTAGTTGTTTGGCAGTCATAAAGAGTTATCGCGCTTTTAAAACTTAGTTTAGACCTGGTATTTTCAAGCGTGACTTTTTGGTGGCGTAATTAGTTACGTTCCAGCTGGGCAGATGAGCAAGTTTGGGATTTTTCAGTGCTTTCTCTGATTGTAGGATGCGATGGCCCTTTAATTCGCAGCTGTCAAATCACTGGCGAATCGATAGGAGCGAGTTCACGACTTCTGCGTTTGACCGCGCGTGAGCAAACGCGGGAACTTGCTCCTTCGATTCATCATTAAAAACGGAGAGCGCTTTTGAGCTCTCTGTTATTTCGGGAGCAAGTGCTGCTCCATGATCTCACTGTTATTGTCTGTGTTAGGTCGCCCTCTTACCCCTAAAGATTTTAGAATGATGGGCAGACACAATTTATGATCAACAGGTTTATGGGTGCGTTTGCTTTAAGATAAGAAATTAGTGACTTCAGCCTGTGGTAACATCTGATTTCGTTTTCTCTTTATACAAAAGAAGAACTCTGGAGCAGTTAATGACCAGTGGGAGGTTTATTGCTGATGCCCAGACAATCAGACCAGTGTCCAATACTGTAACCTGAACGGACTCAAACTTCAACTTTGAATCCTACTGGCTGAACAAGATCATGTGACCAAGTTCACCCCTTAAAAATAAAGACTTGTTCTTCTCTTTTTAAGGTTCCCATGTGCCTTGTATCATTTTCTAACTGAGAGGGAGAACATGTAAGATGCTCCTAGCCCTCGGCCAATGCCATTTAATAACCAGATATTAGGCAATCAATGTTCACTTTCCTTTATGGAGTC
Organism: Heptranchias perlo; assembly: GCF_035084215.1. Lineage (NCBI taxonomy): Eukaryota > Metazoa > Chordata > Chondrichthyes > Hexanchiformes > Hexanchidae > Heptranchias > Heptranchias perlo. Next base: position 9,206,067 of record NC_090351.1, read on the forward strand.
ATTGGGTTTGGGGTCGATGGACCATCGTTTGCTGTAGCAGGGCATCTAACGGCATCTGCTGTTAGTTAGACTTGCTCCTGCACGTTTAGGTTTTTAAATTTTTTTGCGTGGCAAGTTGCTGAAAGTGCGAGCTGATAACGTTGCAGCAGCGACTTTTGGATATCTGCATTTAATCGTGCACCTGCCCCTTGCCTGAAGTTGCTGTACTATTTACACATCAATAATGGTGAGCACCACTAGCCTCACCGTTATTTTGACAGCAAATTCTGGCCCATTATCTGTCCAGCAGCATGGTTGAGATCAGGAACTCACCATGTGAAGAATCCATTCTGTGTTAATCCATGGTACAGCAGTTTAGGGCACCAGTATTTATTTTCTGGTCAGCTGGGTGTCTGAAATGTGTAGAAACTATCACCCTATCATGAATCTCCAAACCAAATCACTAACAAATCTATATTAGTGGAGTTTCTGTTTGCCTTATATGGAGAGTGCACTCTCTCCCCTTAGGGCCATGCCCCACTCACCTAAGCTCAGGGAAATTAGGTATAGATTGTAAACAACCAATGTTAAGGGACACGTAAATGTGTGCAGAGCTACTGATGGAGTTTACACAGCTAAAAGATGCAACATTCAAGTTCAGAGTGCTGGGTAAATGTCTTGCTGCTTGTTCTACCACTGTTGGCTTGAGTCAAGTGGGAAGAATCCAAGCTCCCAATAACAGAAGTTAGGGAAGAGATAGCAGAGGCACTATTACACATATATAAAAATTCATTAGAAAAGGGAATAGTGCCAGAGAACTGGCAGACAGCTAGTGTCATTCCTATATTTAAAAAGGGAGATAGAACAAGTCCAGGGAACTATAGACAAGTTAGCTTAACGTCGGTGGTAGGTAAGATAATGGAATTTTTACTCAAAGATGCAATAGAAAAACATCTAGAGAATGAAAATATAATAAAGAATAGTCAGCACGGATTTCAGAAGGGAAAGTCATGCTTGACCAATCTTATTGAATTTTTTGACAAAGTGATAGAAAGAGTAGACAAGGGTAATGTAGTAGATGTAATATATTTGGATTTTTAAAAGGCCTTCGATAAGGTACCGCATTGTAGACTCAAGACTAAGGTCAGAGCATGTGGAGTCAGGAGACCCGTAGCAGAATGGATAGCAAGCTGGCTACAAAACAGAAAACAGAGAGTAGGGGTTAAAGGTAAGTATTCAGACTGGCAAAAGGTGGGAAATGGTGTTCCACAGGGATTGGTGCTAGGACCACTGTTGTCCACAATTTATATTAACAATTTGAATTTAGGAATCGGAAGTACAACTTCAAAATTTGCGGATGACACCAAATTGGGGGGTGTGGTTAATACAAAGGAAGAATACGTCAAAATTAATAAACTTGCAGGATGGGCATGTAATTGGCAAATGAATTTCCATATAGATAAATGTGAGGTAGTGCATTTTGGTAGGAATAAGGAAGCCACATACTCCTTGGATAATAAATGGATAGAGGAGCAAAGGGATCTAGGGGTACAGAGTCACAAAACACTAAAAGTAGAGACATAGGTTATTAAGACCATAAAAAAAGGCAAATCAAGCACTGGGGTTCATTTCTAGAGGGATAGAATTGGAAAGCAGAGAAGTCATGTTAAACTTGTAAAGAACCTTGGTTAGACCACACTTGGAGTATTGTGCACAGTGCTGGTCTCCATATTATAGAAAGGATATAGATACATTTGAGAGGGTGCAAAGAAGATTCACAAAGATGATACCAGAACTGAGAGCATAAACTTATCAGGAAAGACTGAACAGGCTGGGGGTCTTCTCTCTAGAAAAGAGAAAGCCGAGGGATGACCTGATTGAGGTCTTTAAGATAATTAAAGGGTTTGATAGGGTAGATGTAGAGAAAATGTTTCCATTTTTGGGGGAGTCCAAAGCTAGAGGTCATAAATATAAAATAGTCGCTAATAAATCCAATAGGGAATTCAGGAGAAACATCTTTATCCAAAGAGTAGTAAGAATGTGGAACTCGCTACCACAAGGAGTAGTTGAGACAAATAGCATAGATACAGTTAAGGGGAAACTAGATAAGCAAGTGAGGGAGAAAAGAATAGAAGGGTATGCTGATAGGGTTCGATGAATAGGAGGAGGCTCATGTGGAGCATAAACGCCGACATAGACCAGTTGGGCTGAATGGCCTGTTTCTGTGCTGTACTTTTGATGTAACTCGATGTAACTCGATAACAGGTCTACCTCTCCTGGTCTCATCAGTGAGACAAGCTAGGACTTGTGTGTTTATACTCACCATATACTATCAATGAATACACAGGTTGTTGATGCTGGTGCTTTGTTTCTCCATTGCTTTCGCTGGTTTATGAAGAAATTGTGATGTTTTGGTGAAATTCTGTAATACCACCTTTAGCTAGTGAAAGCTGGAGTTGGCAGGCATATAGCAAGGTGAGAACCTCTGGCAGTCAGCTAATGCCAGGTGCTAGACATCACAGCTTATTTACAAAACTCCGGTATTTACTGAAAACATAGGTGATGTGTCTGGTAAATAAGACATTTATTTTTTTATAATCTGAGAGCTGTATTTGTTTTATTTTCGTGTTCCTTCCCTGATCACCCTGGTCCTTACACTTACTGTGACCGGCAAGGCAGGGCTTCCTCTTGGCTGTTTGGAGACGAGTGCCCATGGCCAGCTAGAGACTTGCCTCCCTGCGGGGAAATGTTTGGCCTCTGCTGCTAGCAATGAGACTGTGTGGAGGAACATGGCCGCACATCCATGTTCCATCCCTGTGACATTGTGCATTGATGCACCCCCCACTCCCCTCACACCATGCCAAAGTCATGAAAGAAAGCAGGTTTGAAGGGGCATCATCTTTGCCAAAAAGATGTTTGGTAAACCTTTTTTTAGCTGTGGCTCAGTTGGTAGCACTCTTGCCTCTGAGTCAGAAGGTTGTGGGTTCAAGTCCTGCTCCAGAGACTTAGAGCACAAAATCCAGGCTAACACATCAATGCAGTACTGAGGGAGTGCTGCACTGTCAGAGGTGCTGTCTTTTGGATGAGATGTTAAACAGAGGCCCCGTCTGCCCTCTCAGTTGGATGTGAACAATTCCATGGCACTATACCCACTGAGCCAAGCTGTCACTATGGCCCCAATATTTACAGGGAGGCGGGGAGGGAACGGGGGAGCTTGTTTGTTGGAGGGAATCCCAGGAATGCAGAAGTCCTGCTGAATTTAACGGCAGGACCACATTATCAATTTTTTATTGCGTTTCCCGCCTGGCAGCTGGCCAGATTGAGAGGGTGGTCTGCTGCTGGGCGGGGAAGCCAGCCGTAGAAGGCCGCAGCCGGGGACCGTTGGGAATGGTCCCCGATAATCGGCAAAGATCAGAGGTTGAGGGGTTGGAGGGGGGATGGGTTCAGAGCCCGGCAATCGGGAGGGAGGGAGGCAAACATTGGGGGTTGGAGTCGGTGGGGGGGAGTCTGTCGGCCGATGGCGGCAATGAGGAGAGGCCACAATTGGCAGAAGGTTCACTTGAGGGGTCAGGGAGACCACTTCTCCTCCTCCTGGACCACGAGCAGTGCTTTAAAAAGCAATTACCTGCTGGATCTGGTTGCTCCAGTCTTCATTTTGCTGCCAGATTTCCTGGGCCCCGGGAAACCCAGCTGGCCAGCGTTAAATTTAAATCAGTCTCCCAACTGCACTGTGAGAGCCTGATTTAAATATTATAATGAGCTGTCTCACCTCTCGAGACACAGTTCACAACCCACCACTGTAAAACTGGCAACGGGCGAGTACATGACGGTTTGGGCACGCGTTTCATGATTTTAATTTTTTAACGCGACCCTCTCCCGCCCGTCGTCGGGGGGGGATTACTATCGACTCCTGTGGCTTCTTTAACAAAAATGAAAGGAATTCTAAATTGTTCCATAGTGGCTGGAGACTGGCAAGAGCTGGGAGCTGACAGGCAGAGAGGAGGCATGGCATAGAAACCTAAAGTGGCAAGAATCTGAAAATAGGGTTGGAGGTGGCAATGGCTGAGAGCTGAGCGGTGGTGAGAACTGGCATGAGGGAGGGAGTGTGGTTTAAGGAGGAGACATTTACACTACAGAGTGGAGAGAAGGCAGGGCTGGAGAGAGGCACAGAGATAAGGAGAAGTGGAGAGTGTGAGAGAAATCAGGCTGTTGAGTGGGTGGATGTCGAGTTTGTTTGTATTAAGCAACAGGGTGGAGAATAGGCACAAAGAGATAGAAATCCCAAATAGGAGAGAATGAGAGAAATCAGGGGCTAAGGATAGGGGGAGAAGAGTAGGCCTTTATGAAGAAAATATTAGGTTTTGATTGGCTGAATAGGGAATCAGAGACAAGGGGTCGGCAATAGGTACGGTGACATAATGTTAATGTTACTGCACCTGTAATCCAGAGGCCTAATAATAACATGAGTTCAAATCCCACCATAGCAACTGGGGAATTTAAATTCAGTTAATTAAAATAAAATCTGGAATAAAGAGCTAACATCAGTTATGGTGACCTTGAAACTACTGGATTGTTGTGAAAACCCACCTGGTTCACTTTAGAGAAGGAAACCTGCGGTCCTTACCCGGTCTGACCTATATATGACCCCAGACCCACAGCAATGTGCTTGATTCTTAACTGCCCTCTGAAATGATTTAGCAAGCCACTCAGTTGTACAATCCTTCTCCAAAAAGACATAATCCACATGGAGTGCAGCGGTTCAAGAAGGCAGCTCACCACAACCTTCTCAAGGGCAATTAGGGATGGGCAATAAATGGCAGCGATGCCTACATCCCATGAATGAATAAAAAGAAATTTAAATTGTGAGATGAGGAGAAATGTCTTTATGCAGAAGGCTGATGGAGCATGAAACACTTTACCACAGAGAATAGTTGATGTAAACATCGTTACATCTTTTACGGGAAAAAAGGGAAAAAATCTGAAGCAAAGTAATTTACAAGGTTACAAGTAGTTAGAGAGCAGGGCAGTGGGATTGTTTTTAGTTGTTCAAGCAAAGAGCCGGCACGGGCACGATGGGCTGAATGGTCTCCTCTTGGCTGTAAATCCCTATGATTCTATTCTTCTAACACTGCCTTGTCCCTGAATTGTGCCGTAATGCAAATTTGAACCACTGTCCTGCGATATTATTTATAAGTAGCTTTCCTGTTCCTACCCTCCCCCACGATATAATTTGTATATTCGGAGACCTTGCAGGTAACACCTGTCTGTCTGCACACTGATTGCCTTGGCAACGGGCAGTTGAAAAAACTGTCTGTAATCACCAAGCATTGTTCTGTGATTTATAAATGCGATTTCATTTCGAGGATTTCATTTCCAACAACGTTCACCTGAGGATGGAGGAAGCCTCCGAAAGCTTGTGAATTTAAAATAAAATTGCTGGACTATAACTTGGTGTTGTAAAATTGTTTACGATATAATACGTTTGATCAGCGCTAATATTACAAACAAAGGTGAATAGCACCCTCTTGTGCATTAAATGGGAAATCAGGAAGCTACATAATTAAATTATATCTATTTTTCGACTATTGAACCTGTTAGATGCCCCTTTTCAAAATAGTTTGCCTATTTAAATTCTTGACCCTACGTGTTGGTCCACCCTTTCTCTCTTTTATGTCTAGTCTCTGAGTTTTCTCTGCTTGACCATGGCAGTTCTGATCAATAGCGTCTCGCTGTTCTCTTGCTGGCTGACTAAACCTGCTGTGTATTTCCAACTTTTGGTTTTGATTTCAGATTTCCAGGATCCAATGGGCTTTTCTTTCCTTTCTTTCAATTTTCTTCTCTTCCAGCGACTGAAAAGTCAAGTTTAATTGTTTTTTTTAAATCGACCTGGAGCCAGGAGGATCAGGAGTAGCCCCTGCGATTGGCCTCCCCACTTCCCATTGTCTTCCCCCCCTTCCCTCAGGGTAGTACCTGAGCGCAGCTGCCAGTGAGGCAGGTGGCTGAAATTCTCTTCTTCATTCGGGCGATCTGCCTGTTGAGGCGCGGCAGGACCCTGCAGCTCACCACGATTATTTAGATGAGGCCCAAGGACCAATTTCTCTCAATCCTCTGGCGCCTCCATCTTCGGGTGCAGGGATCATTCCCCGCATCCATTGGGCATCTGAAAACTGGCCTAAATGAATTTCTAGGCCATCGACTCCTTGATGTGGCACAGATTCATGGTCACCTGTTGACCTCTGGTACCTCTTCCCAAGTAACCACTTTTCATGTTCGACCCTCGTCGGTGAGTATTGGCAGACTATTTTACCGCGGGGTGCATCACAGCACTGTCCAACCGTATCCTTACATAAGCACTTGCGGCGTCAGAATCCAGTGGCGGCCCCCTTGCTGGGTTCGAGCAAGAATCAGGCCTGAACTGTGGTAATAAGGCTTGGGAGTTAAAATGGCCTGGCTCTCAGGCCGGCAGGTCGGAGTCTGCCACTCTCTCCATCGCCCCCGCACCAAACTCTCACTCCGAGTTAAAATTGGGGCTTCAGTGTCAGCAACAAGCATGATCAAGTCAGGTACAGCAGAATAAAAGCAGAATAATACTCCTTCTGCTATATTCCAACCACAGTTAGCCCCAACCTGAGAACAGCAATCCCTACTATGATGGCGTGTCATTTTACACATCTCACACCAAGTACACTTGTGGCCTCTCTTAGTGAGACAAACAATTAGTCAGTTCTTAACTTGTTAGACCAGAATATTTTTTGTGGGAAAATTTAAATAATTTGCACCTGATCACAGAATTTGTTGTTTGATATTAATTTCATCATTACTGAAACATGAGGCGAAACAAATCTCTTTATCTCCTGAGCTGCAAATATTTTGAAAAGATTATTTTTGATTCTCGCTGCCATGGTGACTACAGGCAACAAACAGGATGCAAATCAGGATAGAGTCATCAAACTGAACTAGAAAAGGAAGGGGAGAGGATTAAGGGAGGGAGTGGAGGAGGGAGAGGAAAGGTGAGGTGAGAGAGGAAAGAGAACGTGAATTGAAGGAGGAAGGAGAGAAACTCAGATGTTGGAATCTTGGATAAACTCACATGGTTATTGTAGGCAGATCTGTAAGAGTCAACAGATGGCAGTAAAGTATGAATCATTATTTCAATATCTCAAAATTCAATTATTTTTAAACATTAAACTCAAATGACAGCAAAAATGACTATAAATTAAAGGAGCAAAGGAGTATAAATGAACATTATGGCATCTCTACATTCATAAAGTCATAGAATCATACCGCACAGAAGGTGACCATTCGGCCCATCGTGCCTGTGCTGGCTCTTTGAAAGAGCTATTCAATTAGTTCCACTCGCCTGCTCTTTCCCCATAAGCCCTGCAAACTTTTCCTTTTCAAGTATACATCCGATTCGCTTTTGAGAGTTATTATTAAATTTGCTTCCGCCATCCTTTCAGGCCGTGCATTACAGATCATAACAACGTACATTGTGTCATAGTCTCAAAATAAGGGGTCAGCCATTTAGGGCCGAGGTAAGGAAGAATTTCTTCACTTGGAAGGTTGTGAATCTTTGGAATTCTCTACCCCAGAGGGCTGTGGATACTCAGTCGTTGCGTATATTCAAGACTGAGATCGATGGATATTTGGGCACTAGGGGAATCAAGGGATGTGGCGATAGGACGGGAAAGTGGAGTTGAGGTCGAAGATCAGCCATGATCTTATTGAATGGTGGAGCAGGCTCGAGGGGACGCATGGCCTACTCCTGCTCCTATTTCTTATGTTCTTATTGTGACTAGATTTTTGCATAATTGTTCAAGATGTAGGAAGCCACTTGTAAACAAATATCTAAAGCAAAGAGGTTTAAGACGGATGATGAGAGACCTGGACAAGTGAAACTGGACACCCTACCACAAGCCCCCAATCACAAAGAACATAGGTGCAAAACTTCGACTAGGACTGAATCTGACTTTGATTAACAAAACAAATGCATTTCTGAAAGTGATAGAAGGCCTATGTTGTCACAGTCACATGTGAACCCTGAATTGGATGGGCAGGTTAAATGCGCTGATGGTGTTCTGCTAGAAATATGTTATTACATTGCTATGTAATTAACCATAGGGGAACCCAACTGACTCACTGCTTCCTGTTCACGTCCCTGGTTGCTGGAGCAGTGAGCAGTAGGGGAATGTTCGTGGCTGGTTTTGGAGAGTTCCTGTCTGGGGTGCTCAATCTGCAGAAATATCAGTCCTAATTACCGTTTACAGCAAGGAGCAGGACTGTGTTTGACAAACAGCAGGTTGGGGGAAAATTAAGCCATCTCTAAAAGAGAAAGTTCTTGCTAAAATAAAATAAACCTCTGGGACACAAGGCAAGTGAAGTGCATCTGTTGGTTGGGGACTATAACAGTTTGGGACATCTCTTAAATCTCTATACTCATGTCCACAGTGAATTGCAGTTTCCATAAATAGATCTGCAAAACCTTTGATTTGAAATTTATATTGTCATGCTTGCTATGACTAGGAGTGGCGTATCACAAGATTAACAATTACACTACTTACCAATATATCTTACACTGGAGATTATACACTGGAGATTACAGGCTGCTCACCACATGGAAATTACCGTGCTTCCAACGGTGTGTTCAGGCTAAACGATATCATGCATCAAGGAAGTATTTAAAAGTTGTCTCAAAATGTTTTGGCACTATTCGAAGAAGAACAGGGACGTTTTCCCCGGTGTCCTGGCCAATATTTATCCCTCAACCAGCAGCAAAACAGGTTGTCTGGTCACTATCTCATTGCTGTTTGTGGGACCTTCCTGTGCGTGAATTGGCTGCTGCGTTGCCTATGTTGCAACAGTAACTACACTTCAAAAAGTACTTCATTGGCTGTAAAGTGCTTTGGGATGTCCTGAGGTCATGAAAGGTGCTATATAAATCCAAGAATTTCTTTCTTCCTTTCTTTTTCTCTGCCAAGATTCACTCTCGTTTTTGCCTTCTGAACGTCCTTTTAATGGAAATTGAGTTTTGCCCTCTTTCAAATTATAACATTGTATGTTTTTTCTTTATAACTTTAGTTAACTATAAAGTACTGTGGTTGTTTTAAACTAACCAGTGTTAAGATGAAAGGTAATAAAAACAGAAAATGCTGGAAATACTCTTGACCTGAAATGTTAACTCTGTTTCTTTCTCCACAGATGCTGCCTGACTTGTTGAGTATTTCCAGCATTTTCTGTTTTTATTTCAGATTTCCAGCATCCGCAGTATTTTGTTTTTGATTAAGATGAAAGAGGCCTCCTTTACTGGTCACAAAATATAGCTCTGCAGGACATGGGCCAGGGCAGATCAGATAGGATGCAGAGACATCCAATCAAAGTATCCCCTGGTTTCAGCAGAATCTCATTACAGTAGAAAGTTGAGAGAATTGGACATATACTTGGAAAGGAAAAATTTGCAGGGCTATGTGGAAAGAGCGGGGGAGTGGGACTTTCAAAGAGCTGGCACAGGTACGATGGGCCGAACGGCCTCCTTCTGTGCTGTATGTTTGTACGATTCTACTTGAAGCCTCCTTAATGTGAAACCCTTGATGAGCAGATTACTTTACCACCGGCTTAGTGATGACCAGGACTGAGTGCTGCAACTTGTGAGAGAAAATGAAGGCTGCAAATAATAAATAGATGCAGGTGTTACAAGCAGAGCAATCTGTGAGGAATAAATAAGATTCAATGTTTACAGCACTCAGAACTCTGTGGGTAAATAAAAGCCAGCATGTGGGATAAGGAGTTGTTCTAGATGTGTACAGGACTAATATTTACAGCAGAGACTTGTAATACAAACAATGCAGATGGAAAAGCCTCTCCTGGCCTTGATATGCATTTTCTTCTGTTGTGTCTTGGTGATATCTGTGTTCATCTGCTTAATCCTCCACCCACCCCCCTCTTTCTCTTATTGCTCCATGTGGGAATGACAATTGAAGGAACCAGTTCAGAATATTTCCGAGGTGTTTTCTGCTCTTTTGCCCTTCTTTAACTTTCCACACCTGTTCCCAGGCCTCCAGTAATACTACAATCAAACAACTTACCAGGCGGAGCATGAGAAGAGGCCAGTTTGGCTCTTCCTCCCTCTGAAGAACCCTCTTGGCTCCCACGCTGTATCCCCATAGCAGCATGACTGAGATTGGCACATCGCGTGTGGGGAATCATGCCTGTGTATCCCTGTCTGAACACTGCACCGTGCAACAGGCGGGGGCTCCAGCAATTTACTCCATCGTGTTTCCCAATTCAGAAACCTTCACTGGCAAGGGTTTCTATTCACAACATAGCATCTAATTCATGACTTTTCAGCCTCATATTACAATGCCATGAGACCAAAAGGAAGGACAGAAGGAGTCTCATTTCCCTTCAAGGAACACATATAACCTAACCTATCTTGAATTCTGCAGGTGCAATTAATCTCCTGAGGGTAGGTGTCAGCTGTGGCTCAGTGGTAGCATGCTCACCTCTGAACTAGAAAGTTGTGGGTTCAAGTCCCACTCCAGAGGCTTGAGCACAAAATCTAGGCTGACGCTCCATTGCATTACTGAAGGAGTGCTGTACTGTCGGAGGTGCCGTCTTTCAGAGGAGATGTTAAACCGAGGTCCTGTCCACCCTCTCAGGTGGATGTAAAAGATCCCATGGTACTATTTCAAAGAAGGGCAGGGGAGTTCTCCCCAATGTCCTGGCTAATATTTATCCCTCAATCAACACCTAAAAACAGATGATCGGGTCATTATCACATTGTTGTTTGTGGGACCTTGCTGTGCGCAAATTGGCTGCCCTATTTCCTACAATACAACAGTGACTACACTTCAAAAGTACTTCATTGGCTGTAAGATGCTTTGGGACATTCTGAGGTTGCGCAAGGCGCTACATAAATGCAAGCCTTTCTTTCACTTTAGTTACTCCTTTCACCCCAAAAATAGAACCATAGAACCATAGATAAGATACAGCACAGAAGGGGGCCATTCGGCCCATCGTGTCCACGCCGGCTCGAAGAACAACCAGGTGCCCATTCTAATCCCACCTTCCACCACCCGATCCGTAGCGCTGCAGCTTACAGCACTTTAGGTGCAGGTCCAGGTACTTTTTAAAAGAGTTGAGGGTCCCTGCCTCTACCACCAATTCGGGCAGCGAATTCCATACACCCACCACCCTCTGGGTAAAAAAGTTTCTCCTTATGTCCCCTCTAATCCTTCCGCCAATCAGCTTAAATCTATGTCCTCTAGTTCTTGAACTCTCCGCTAGGGGAAACAGGTACTTCCTGTCTACTCTATCTAGGCCCCTCATAATTTTGTACACCTCCCCTCAGCCTCCTCTGCTCCAAGGAAAACAACCCCAGCCTATCCAATCTCTCCTCATAGCTGCAAAAGTAAATGCGTAAAACTCTAGACTGTTTATCTAACCTTACAACCTGTGTTATTTAGCTTTGACTAGTTACAAATTCCCATTTTATTGCATGGGACTCAGAATTTTGCTGGTGCTTTGAGGATTGTGATTGTGTCTGTTTATAAGTGACTGAATAGGTCAAATTCCATCTTTTATTACATGGGATTAGGGAATTTTCCAGGATGTTTACTTATGTTTGGGGATGGTATTCTGTGATTCTGTCTATTTTTCAATTTAAAGACTGCATATTCGTAACCTTGACCATCATGCTTAATGGAATACTTGGTCAACTCTGCCTACTCTTATGATTGTAGCCATCAATCTTGCTCCTGTCAAATTTTTATTCAACTCCTTTTAAAGGAGTTATTTGAGAGGGCATAGAATTTTTCACAAAGATAGGCCTACAAAAACATAGGCGGAGGATTTGCGCGGTTGATAAAGATTGATGTAGCAGCTATAGAAAGGGTAGATTTATGTGATCTCATTTTCCTTACGTTAAATCTAGTTTGCAGTGTATTAAATTGAGTTACAGTTAAGATAAGATTGGAGACTTCTACATTTTTTTACTCATTCTTGGAATATGGGCGTTGCTGGCAAGGCCGACATTTATTGTCCATCCCTAATTGCCCTTGAGAAGGTGGTGGTGAGCCGCCTTCTTGAACCGCTGCAGTCCGTGTGGTGAAGATGCTCCCACTGTTAGGCCGGGAGTGCTCAGATTTTAACCCAGCGACGATGAAGAAACGGCGATATATTTCCAAGTCAGGATGCTATGTGTCCTGGAGGGGAAACATGCAGGTGATGGTGTTCCCCTGCACCTGCTGCCCTTGTCTTTCTAGATGGTGGAGGTCATGAGTTTGGGAGGTACTGATGAAGAAGTCTTGGCGAGTTGCTGCAGTGCATCCTGTAAATAGTACACACTGCAGCCATAGTGTGCGGTGGTGGGGGGAGTGGATGTTTAAGGTGGTGGATGGGCTGCTGATCAAGCCGACTGCTTTGTTCTGGATGGTGTCGAGCTTCTTGAGTGTTGCTGCAGTTCCACCCATCCAGGCAAGTGGAGAGTAATTTATTATGACTTGTGCTTTGTGGGTGTGAATCTGTATTGCATATCAGGCAAATTATTCTGTTTGATGCTCACATACAAAGTTATTTTACAGTTGGCAAAATGGGCCTCAAAATTACATGCCCATTTCCAGTGCATCCTTGGCACAGTGGTGGTGAGCTTTGGGAACCATAGGTCCAAAGTCACCTGTTCCTCCCAAGCATGTTGCACTTAGCACATGTCATGTCTGAAATTACAGTACTCATATACCGTATCCCAAAAGAAATCTATCTAATTTGCATTTGAATGAATCAATAATAACTGCTTTCTCTGCAGAGAAGTTACGTTAAATTTGTATAGAACCTTGGTTAGACCACACTTGGAGAACTGTGCACAGACCTGGTCTCCATATTATGAAAAAGATATAGAGGCATTGGAGAAGGCGCAAAAAAGATTTACAAGGATGATACCAGAACTGAGAGGATATACGTATTAGCAAATACTGAACAGGCTGGGACTCTTTTCTCTCATCCTGCAGGAACTGTACAACATTGTCCCTTCCTGTGCTGCTGTTCTTACTATAAATGTTCGTTGTTATAGTTAAGTTGTAAGTTTATATTCTTTATCTCATTATAATTTCAATGAAACCACTTTGCTCCTCCTTTCCCTCTTCACCTAATCGTAACCAAATTCCTGTTTCGAAGTACTGTTTTCACCCTGTTCCCACTTCAATCCGTGGTGAGTTCTTGTCATTGCCATTTTGTTTATACTCCTACCAAATTAGGTTACAAACCAGTTTCAATTGCTCTGTCAGACCAACCACACAGTAGACTAATTCATCCTATTCAGCGACTAATGATCTCCAATCAATTCATTAGCAGATGCACAAATTTAAATGTAAATCAAAAGCGAAATTCTGCGGATGCTGGAAATCTGAAATAAAAACAGAAAATGGTGGAAATACTCAGCAAGTCAGGCAGCATCTGTGGAGAGAAAAACAGAGTTAAACGTTTAACTCTGCTTCTTTCTCCACAGATGCTGCCTGACTTGCTGAGTATTTCCAGCATTTTCTGTTTTAATTTAAATGTAAAGTTTAGTTAAACAGGAATAAAAACACACACAAAAACATACACGAACATGTAAGGGATGTCTCTCAGGTGACATCAGATCTGCCCTGTGCACTCTGTTAAAATAGAGGAAGGTTTTTTTTTAAGCAAATCAGCCATGTAAGTGGAGATGCTGATATATTGCAAGCTGAAGAGTTAGAGAGGCTTTGAACCACAGTATAGTGTGAACGAGGCCCTGAACTCCACGTAAGAATAGAGATTAACAATTTTAATTGCAAGATTAATCGCAATTTTTTAAATTGCTTGACAGCCCCACTGATGACATTTTGTACCCTATTGCAGGAGGCCACTATCATCCTACTTTCTCATGTTCCTTTCCTATCTTCCTGATTTATTTCCTGCTGCTTAAATTTTATTAAAGCAGGATTTTTGAACCTAAATATCAGTGTGAAATGTTATTTTAGTAAAGGCCAGAATACGAGAAACCACAAACACAAGAAAACTGTGGAAAGGCAGTGTCTTCATGGAAATGGGTTTGGCAAACCTTTCTCGTTTGTTTGCGAGCTAACAATGCAATGAAGGAAATCACGTTGGATGGTTGTCTTGTTTCCAAATGATTTTTTATGATGGGCCTTCATGATATGTTGGCCCAAGATAACCCTGCAAAATATATAACTTATTGCTCCTTTAATTACCTGCTTGCCCCCTCAGCTGAGGCTATCACATATGGATTTCTTGGCCTTTATCAGATTACAGAGTCTGTAATCAGCCAAGACACTTTCTTTCTTTGTCTCTCCGTGTCTCTCCCCTTCTCTCCCAACCTCTGTGTGTCTCTCTCTCTCACAAACACTCTCCCTCTGTATTGCTTTAAGTTTTTCGCTGTGTCTCACACTCTCTCTGTCTCTTTCTGCTTCTTTTGCCCTCTTTTCTTCTCCTTTTGCTTCTATTTCTGCTTCTCTTTCTCCCTTTCAACTTACTTCCCTCTAGTTATTTCTTTCCTTCCCTTCTTCTCACCTGCTTGTTAAATGGTGAACCCCTAACTTTGCTTGCTGTAAGCCCATGATAAGCTGGATTTATTCACACTGGCCGGACAGAACAATCCACTGTCCAATCTGTATTTTAAAATGGTTACTGGTCTTCTCAGAGAGGAAAATCTTGATTGACTTTTCATGACTTTTCACGAATTCCTGGACTACCTTTCTCCGACAGCCATTTGAAATTGGACAGTGATGTTGGAATCCATAGTGTGGTGTGTCTTTCCACTATTCCACTTTATTTATCCATTGAATATAGGGATTCTAAGATATCCTGGGAAAGTTGTGGGTATTACCTGCCTCTCCACTGCACTATGCTCAAACATAATGTATCCTTCCCTTTATATTTCTGTTTGTCCTTATCTTCCTCTCTTTTTACTGTGATTTTCTTCATTCAACACTATTCCTCTCAAAAATTTGAATTGACAGCCATTTGGAAGGAGATAAGTTAAGTAAGGCAGATCTACTGTCAGTACTATACAGCAAGAATGCTATTCTGAGGTTGACGTTTAGAGAAACCATTGGGGATAAGTGGAGTGAGCTTTACTCTGCTTCCTTTCTGCTTCTTTCTCAACTGGTTCTTCTTCAGAATGTTGCAGTACAGAAGGAGGGCATTCAGCCCATCACTTCTGTGCTGGCTCTCTGAAAGAGATCTCCATACAGCCCCATTACCCATACTCTTTTACATTTTTCTTTTTCAAATACTTATCCACTTCCCTTTAAAAAGCTACAATGGAGTCTGCTTCGACCACTGTCTCTGGTAGGGCATTCTGTGCCCTAACACCCCTCTACATAAAAATAATTCTCCTAACCTCTCCCTTTGTTCTTTTGGTGATGATCAATTCATAACCTCTAGATACCAACTCACCAAGCAATGGAAATAGTTTTCCCCGATAAACGTTATCAAAGCCCAACATAATTTTGATCTCCTCTCATCCTTCTCTACTATAATGAAAAGAGGTTCAGTTTCTCTAGTGTCTCCTCATGACTAAAGCCTTTCATTCTTGGTACCACCTTAGTGAATCTCTTCTGCACCCTCTTCAGAGTCTTGACATCCTTCCTAAAATAAAATACCCCAAATCTGAACTCATAATTCTAACTGTGACCTAGCCAATGATTTGTCCAGCCTTAGGAATGTGAATCATATGAATTAACAAAATAGTGTGAAATTAATAAATTGTTGATTGTCACGAGTGTTGGCAACACCTGGTGTGTGTGATGATCATGTTGGGTACAGAAATGCTCAGTTCCATAACATTCACACCCTTCACCCTGCTGAGCCCCCTCTCCCCAAAAAAATTGTTTTAGTGTTTCAGATAAAGTAATGCTTCATTATATTTGCAAGTGCAGACATTTAGGCAGGAGGCTGTTGCTGGAAGTACAGATACACACACACACACACTCATGAACTCGCGCACACACACACTTGCACACAAACACACTCGCACACACACTCGTGCGCACTCTCGCACACACACTTGCACACACAGACACACTCGCACACATGCACACACACATAAATCGGTAGGGAAGAAAACCTTTTTATTGCAGCAACAGCCCGTTCTAAAGCTGAAAGCTGCACTGCAAGCAACTCATCTCCACAATTGTTGCCGATAATAATGAAGCATTTTTTTTCTCCTTTCATTATATTATTGGGAGAGGGGAATGGGGCGAGGGGAACATTTGCACTAGCACAAAGCCTCTGAGTCTGGCCACACTGCATCTTACGAAAAGAAATGAGAATGAAAACATTGTATTTGACATTTCTTTCTCTGTTACTCGGTTTTATCTGACAGAGAGAGAAATTGACTACTTTAATATGCTGTGCCTGATAGCGGGAGAAATTGCCTGCGACAATCTGCTGTAGTTATATAAAAAAGCGAATATTTCCCTGGATTATTTTGTTTTTGCCAGGCTTAGCAACAGAGCTATCTGCAATTGATAAATTATTAATCCATAAAATGCTTTCACCCTTTCAGTTTTGAGGATTTGGGGGATTTGTTCAAAATGCTTAGCATTGTTTAGGAAGCTTCTTTTGCAAATAGCTCAATGCACTAAAAGCAATTCAGCGTTCCCATCGTTTACTCTAATAATGATTATCACCAGCGGGCAAAGTAGTGTCTGATTATAAAATGACCTTTGCTCCCACTCAAATGTGGAAAGTGTAAACACATTCTTAGCTCATGGTGCATTACGTGCTTTGCAAGAC